>NC_133537.1:224872320-225243570 GCF_048544455.1 Silene latifolia | reverse complement strand
AGCATTAGAAGGTTTTTTTCTTGAGTATCAATATCAAGCCTAACAGGTGTCTCCACAAGCCCAACAATTTTCCGAAGTGCAGGCCCCCAGAACTTAAGGTTTAAACCATACATCCGAATCCAAATTGGGACACAGTCAACATCCTCCTTAACCAACTTCACATCAGGTTTCCATTATTTCACAATAATAGGTTTATTGTCAAAGAACAATGGACCCGCCTGTAACATCAGTCTTCTTTTCCTTCATTTTGAATCTAACCAGAAAGACACCATTAGGTTTAAAAACAATCTTATCTATTGTTTGCGCATGCAATACCCTACAAAAATAAACTTTTTTTCTAGAAAGACAGCTTCACGTGCCACAAACACTTTGTTCTCACTACTATTGTAGAAGTAATATCCACAAGTTTCCTTATGGTAGCCTAAAAAATACATTTTTCAGAACGAGGTGCAAGCTTATCGTCAGACTTGCTCTTGACATAAGCATCACAACCCCATACTTTCATGTATCGCAGATTCGGGACTTTACCTTTCCATATCTCATATGGAGTTTTGTCAGTTGCTTTAGTGGGACTTTTATTAAGTGAGCGTACAACAGATAAAATGGCAAAACCCCAAAATGACTTAGGTAACTCAGTTTGACTCATCATCGATCGGACCATATCTAATAAAGTTCGATTCCTCCTTTCAGCCACACCATTTAATTATGGTGTGCCAGGAGGAGTTAACTGGGATACAATACCACAGTTTGTAAGGTGATCTCTAAAGTCATTATTTAAATATTCCCCACCACGATGTGATCGTAATGATTTAATCATCTTATTTAATTAGTTTTCTACTTCATTCTGAAACTCTTTGAACTTATCAAAAGCTTCACTTTTATACCTTATTAAGTAGATATACCCATATCTACTCATGTCATCGATAAAAGTAATGAAATAGTTATAATTACCTCTAGCAGTGAGTGTCATTGGACCACACACATCGATGTGTATTAAACCCAACAACTCACTAGCTCGAGATCCTTTTCCTAGAAAAGGTGAACGAGTCATCTTGCCAAGAAGACAAGATTCGCATGTACGAAACGATTCGAAGTCAAAAGGTTTAATAACACCAGTCGACAATAGTCTTTTAATGCGCTTCTCGTTAATGTGTCCTAATCGACAATGCCATAAATAAGATAGATCGGTATCACCAGTTTTGAGTCTTTTATTATCTAAATGATAAACATCGTTGCAAGTGTCTAAAATATAAATACCATTGATTGAAATAGCTTGGCTATATACAATCCCATTAAGGGAAAAAGTACAACACTTGTCTTTAATTACAAAGGAAAAACCTTATGTGTCTAACACAGATACTGATGTTATATTTCTAGACAACGTTGGTACAAAATAACAATTATTAAGATACAACTGCAACCCCGAAGCTAAACTAAGTACATAAGTTCCTACTAAGACGACGGCTACCTTAGACCCGTTACCCATTCGGAGATCAACATCGCCCTTGTCTAGCTTTTTTATGCTTTTTAAGCCCTGCAAATGATTGCACAAGTGGAACCACAACCAGTATCTAATACCTAAGTTGTATTTGAAGCATAATTTATGTCTATCATAAAAGATTCGGTTGAGAAATTACATGTTGGCTTCACAATGCCAGCTTTAATGTCATCCAGGTATTTCATACAATTACGCCTCCAATGTCTCTTGTTATTACAGTAATTACAAGTATCTTTAAGAGGATTACCCTTTATAGGTTTAGGCTTGGTAGAGCAATTCGCAATTGCTTTACCTTTGCCCTCCACCTGAACGGGCTTCTTACCTGCGTTCCTCTTAAACAGTTTTTTCCCCTTCACGTTTATCGCAAGCACATCTTTCCTTGTACTCCCACTCAATCCCATGTCCTTCTCTGCTTACATAAGCAGAGAATGGAGCTCATGTAAACTCTTTATCATGTTCGTCATATTATAATTTACCCTAAATTGGGTAATTCCTTTGACGTGCGAGAGAGAGTGGAGCACTCGGTCCACCACAAGTTCGTCGGGGATCTTGCATCCTAACCCCTCTAAAGTTTCCACGTACTCAATCATTTTAAGTACGTGTGAACTTACAGGTTGACCATCTTTGAGGTTAGCCTCAAAGAAACGAAATGCGGTGTCCTATTGAATTATTCTCGGGGCTTGATAAAACATAGTTGAAAGCCTCGAGAATACTTCATATGCATCACGAAACTTGACACATTGTCTTTGTAAAGCAGGATCCATTGAAAAAAATCAAAATATTTTTAATTGCAGCGGATTCCTTTTGATAATTTGAAAAAACCTCCCTTACATCGGCAGTGGCCCTAGTACTAGGCAAAGGGGGAGAGGGATCGACAAGGTAGCGTAATTTGCCATCACCTGCGGCAGCTAATCGAAGTTGTTCCTCCCAATCTTTAAAATTACTACCGTCGGCTTTTAAAACATATTTGTCCATGAATGAACGTAGCCATGAATCTCTAGCTATAGTGACGGTTTGACTATTAGAAGCCATCGTGATTACTACAAAGGAAATAAAGGAAAGATTAACATTTATCGTTTTAAATATTTTAACTTGTGAAAGCTTTTTTAACAAGTTCCCATTTATATAATGATCTCCCACTGAATTATATAAATGATTCCAAGATCCAATTTTATATAAACACGGGCACGGTGGACCGATTCAACCTATAATTATAAAAATTTGGTGAGTCAACATTTTGACTGATTCTACTACTAGAACTCTTGGTTGACGGATTTTCTTAAAATCTATCTTTTAGCCGCATAATAAATATGGGCACGGTGGACCGATTCAACCCATAGTCATTCCGTTGAGTCCAACCAATTTTCACGTATAATAACCTTTATTACCCTACTTACCCAACGTAAAAAGAGTGTACCTCGGTGATCTGAACCTACCTCTAATGAAGAAGGGATTCATAGGTGCTATTATTTGATAAGGCTTAATCTCAATTTTAAACAAATGTGAGAGATCTTATCAATTTAATTGTCTATCACTTTTAAGTGAACAAAATTGGTGAATGCTAGACGATTAAATCGATAACAACAAATATTAAAACATGTAGTGACGATTTGGCATGAATGCATAAAGAAACAAACAAGTCCTAATATGGCCACCTAGTTAATCTAATTAACTAAAATTATTACATATCGGAAACCAACACCTTTGTCCCTTGAGTCTTCATAAATTGGCCTCCTTCTTTAGGATTTCGGAACGCCTTTCCGAAAACACCGTCTTCCTGAAAACTCCGTCTTTAGATGCCAATTTGTAATATCCTATTACAAATTAGGCGATACGAAATCGCAATTAATTACAAAACAAATCGATATTCCCTTACATTACGGGATATACCAATTTCTACCTATGGCCATATTAGGAAAATTACATAATATAATGCTAAAAACTATTCATCTAAATGAATAATAAAATGCATTATGAAAAAATGACATGCCAAATCGTCTAACTTATCAACAACGATCAATTGAGCTTGTTTTGACGAAATTTTTACCAATAAAAAATCATAATCAATTCTTAAAACAATTTTAAGATATGCTAATGATATTAATCTGGTATAATATCAAAATAATTATTCTCACTAATTATCTTGAATTTATATGGAATTAAAACGCAAATTATGACTAAAAGACATAATAATTCACAATTATTATGGAAAAATTCTATTTAATTATAAAATTTATGGAAAAATAAATTTCAAAGCCATGAACATTCTGGTCTTACACCAAAAAAGACATGCAAGTGAAAATTTTTTCGTTTTAAAATTTATTTAAAACGATTTTATAATTTAATCGATAAAATGACAAATTTTACGATTTAATTCTAAATCAAACCATAAAAATTGAAATAACTTAAAATTAATATTTTTTACATTTTGGAACAATTTCTAGGAGCTAAAAATTCAAAAATTTTGAGCCCAAAAATTAAAACAATATTTATTTGCAAAATAACCATTATTTACCAATTTTTATCAAATAAAAATCAATAAACTATCTAAATTAATCACATTAACTTAAAGTATCTACTTATCTCATAAATAGAACATACATGTGGTTATTTCTAAATAAATATGCATAAAATTAACACCGCAACCCAATTTAATTAACTCTTAACTAATTTTAATGCATTTTTACTCTATTTTATGCCATTTTAAGTTATAAAAAGTGGAAAAATATAACAAAAATCAAATTTTCGTCCCATATCAATCTAAGACCAGATTATATACATGCAAGACCATATTATGTGATAAAACTAATTTTAGTAACTTAATATCAATTTTATTAATTTATCTCATAAATTACTAAAATCGTCTTAAGACAACATGCTTGTATGTAACAATGCTCTGATACCACTTGTTAGTTATTTAGACCAAATTAATACTCATCTTATGATATCAAAATTATAAATTAATTTTAGGTGGTCTAAATCTACATGCATGCAAAGTAAAATATAAAAGAGATGGTATTAAACCATCTTAAGACAAAAATTCTTACATTGTTATAAGGCAAAATGGGCACAACTCAAGGACTCCTTCCTTGACGTTATTCTTGTGCTACTGCAATAAGGATGATCCTCTAACATCTTAATTACCAAATTAGGTAATCTCCTAAGGTGGCACCCAAGATAAACCCAAAATACTACTAAAATACTAATTAGGTAAATGTAGTTGTAACCTTGTGTATTTGTATATTTGATGTACTAATTAATATTATTACCTTGATAATATTATTAGTTTACTTTTATATGTGTTTATTGTAAAAGGATGAACAAAATAAGAAGAAAATTATGGTCTATTGATGGTGTATATGAACCATCTACAACAAGCACACAAAGACCAATTTTTCTTCAAATTTCCAACCTTAGAAATGATGGAAGGACTTAGGTATATATAGGCATGCAAATGTATACAATTCACATACAAATGCTAGTGGGAAATGCCTACCTTTTCCGCTCACAATGAGTGTATTAGTAGTGTATAAAAATTTGTCCAAATGGTCCCCTCCTGGTCCATTTCGATTTTCGACATTTGTCCACAAATGCTTATAAGTCTTATATTTAATTATCTGACATAATTAAATATTAATTTGATTATTTAACACTTAAATAATATAAGTTAACTACCAATGACTACTTAACCATTAAGTAATCATAAGAACATTTTATCAACATACAATGTGTCAATATTATCCCAATTAGCTAATTTTACAACCTCTTGTAAAATATAAATAGCTAATTAATTCCACCTCAAAACATATACACATATCGCATAAAATTAATTAATTAACAATTAATTAATAAATTATTAATTATTAATTTATTACTTAAATATCACATAATTAAATAATAAATCTTCTTTGCCCGAGTTCGTAACCCGTCATCAAATAATACTTTTACGCGACTAATAAAAAGTCAAATAATACAAGGAATTAATTATCCCGTATCTCATACAAACAATTAATTCATTCTATTTGGGCGTCATCCTATTGGTGTGACCTAAAGGGATCAGCTGATCACCGCCGTCACACGACAGTAATGTCAAACTCTAGTCAGCCAATCATTACCGATTAACGATGACCAGCTGACAAATAAAAAGATAAATCCCTGATATTCCTTTTACGAGATTTAATATGTAAACGCACTTATTGTGGAGGACACTACTCCAACACATCCGTGTTCATTGGCATCCACGAGAGTCATTCTAGACATAGAATGCTAAGGGTGATGAGTTCTTGGTGTCTATGTCACTACTTCGTGTCTTGACATGACGCGAAATATTCGAACAGTTTCCAATTTTCCACAATAAATTTGTAGCGACTCCACAAATGCAAACGCTTGTTTTCCCAAGCGCCCCCGTGGGCCCCCCGTGTCCACACTATGAACACATTGTTGAGTCATCTAGTGTAAGTGGTAGAGTCATTGGGATAATAGACTTGTTGCATTATTTCATTTGTATGTTTTTATTCTATTTGATGTATTAATAAAAATAATGTAAGATTGCCATTCTATTTGAGAGTCATTATATTTAAATCATTTGTTTGGTTCATTTTTTATGTAAAAAAAAAAAAAAAATTTTTAAAATTTCTATTTGCGTCGTTTTTTCAAAAAAAAAAAAAACGCCTCAAATAGCCTATTTATTTGCGGCGTTTTTTTTTTAAAACGCCGCAAATAGCCATTTATTTGTGGCGTTATGTTAACGCCGCAAATAATTTTGCTTTTTGCGGCCCCCCATTTGCTGCTACATCAAAAACGCCGCAAAAGGGCCTTTTTTTGGAGCCGCAAATAAATATTTTTCTACTTATAGGAGTTTATACGGGGTCTTTTTAAGAATAGGTCTAATCATAGCTCTATTGTGCACGTAGCATACAATGCTAATGGCTTTAGCCCAAAAGTTTCTTGGAAAGCCACTGCATAAAAGCATAGTGCGAGCCATATCCTCTAGTGTTCTATTCATACGTTCTACAACACCATTTTGTTGTGGGGTTCGTGGTGCAGAAAAGTTATGTCCTACACCATTCTCCCTACAATATTCTATAAATGCTTGATTATCAAATTCTGTGTCGTGATCAGTACGAATTAGAAACTAGCTTATTATCATACTTGTTTTGGGCGAGCTTCATTAATACTACAAACTTATCGAAAGTTTCATCTTTAGTAAATAAAAAGATAGGCCAAACATACCTCGAGTACACGTAACTGGATCCACCACGGCTTTTAACATACATTGGTCCACACAAATCCATGTGTACCAGTTCTAGTGGACGTTCTGTACTAATGACTCTTTTTAGTTTAAAAGAAGATCTTACTTGTTTGCATCGGCCACAGGAGTCACACATCTTCTCTTGATTGAATTTAATTGAGGGTAAACCCTCAACTAAATCCCACAATTTAAGTTTATGTAAAATTGTTGGACTAATGTGTGCAAACCTCTTGTGCCACAAACATGAATCATCTAGAGTAACTTTCATACACGTAAAGGAATCTATAGTGACTGTATTCAAATAAATCATATACACATTCCTCTTATGTTGACCCACAAGAATGACATTACTAGTACCTTCAATTATGATACGACAGATATTTGAGTGAAAAACAACTTTGTTTGCTTTGTCACATAATTGAAAGATACTTAGCAAGTTATGTTTAAGACCACTTACTAGATAAACATTATTAATTGTGTGTGATGGATAGGGGTGAACAAAAAGTGGTCCGGACCGGTAAACCGGACCGACCCGGACCGGCCGGTCCGGTCCGGTCCAGACCGGATACATACCGGTCCGGTCTCCGGGTCCCAAAAAATATGGTGACCAGTCTCCGGTCCGGTCCGGTCCGGTCCACATAAAAAAATAAAACTAAATTGCCTTATAAATTAGTACCGGTCCGGTCCAAACCCGGAAAAAACCGGACCTAAAGGGTTCCGGTCCGGTCCGGTCCGGGTCCCCTTTTAACCGGTCCGGTCCGCGGTCTTGGGATATGTGGTTATCCGGTCCGCGGGTTCATCCGGTCCGGTCCGGTCCGGTCCGGTTTTGGACCGGTGAGCACCCCTAGTGATGGAGATATACCAATTTTACCTACTGCAACGATCTTGCCCTTCTTGTTATCTCCAAAGGTAACTTTATCACCATCAAAGGGCTTTAGTGAAAGAAAAAAAATTTTGTTGCCAGTCATGTGTCTCGAACATCCACTATCGAGATACCATTGATTATTTTCTTTCACTATGATCTGCAAAAGAATCAAATACAGCTTTTAGGTACCCAAGCTAGGTTGGGTCCTTTAATGTTAGTAACTTTGAATATTTGATCCTTCCTAACCCATACTTGTCTTATAATTTTTCTGGTCGTGACATAGGGTTGTCTAGGTCTTCTATGGTCATGAGACACTCTAGGTTTTGGTGACTGGTTTTGATTCACAATTGGTTTAACAGATCTTGAAGGTTTTGTTGTGTAATCAAAAGCCATGTCATAAGACCATCTGAACTCATTATTTCTAATTTCCTTATGTTCAGGTTTTGGTTCAGATTCATCGACACTAGATACGTCACACTCTCTAACGAAATTATCTTGATTTATATTATCGTTAGCATATTTGACACAATTATCTTGAACATGTCTTGTATGACCACAATAATTGCAAATCAGGTATTCTGGAAGATTGACATATTTTCTCCTTCTGAAATCACAATCAGACGGATTGGATTTGCATTTATCATGGTCTCTACGACTATAACACTCATGTCCTAGACCCATCTTCATGTTATTGTCAGACTGTTCTGTGAGGAAGTTTAAGACCTTTGTGCTTCCTTCCCACTTATCATGAACTTTTCGTGCATGTAGAAGCAATTCTTTAAAGGACTGAATTTCTTTTTCACATTTCGAATGATCTACATTCGAGTCCTTGGAAGAATTATTCTTTTCTAAATTTTCACAAAAATCATTAAAACGTTTATTCAAGATAAATTTTTCTTCAACATGTTGCTTCTTAGCTTTTATCATGTTAGCCTCCACATCTTTCAATTGCTGAGAAAGAAAAGAAATTTCTTTTTTGTGATCAGTAATCACAACCTCTTTAGGTTTAGCCTCAGTTTTTAAAAGCTCGTTGACTTTCTTCAATTCTAATGTTATGGCCTCATTAGCTATAACTTTGGCTTGAAGATGCTTAATGTTGAGTTTCAACTCTGAGGTTATAGCTTCATTTGCTATAACTTTAGACTCTAGAGTGGCCTTCTCAACATTTGTCGTATCTGAAGTTGTAGCTGGAGTAGCTGTAACTTTAGATTTGAGTTTTTTGGCTTTAGCTTTCAAAAGTTGATTTTCCTCAGCAATATCTAAGATTTGTTCCTTAAGATCTTTTAACTCTAAGCTTTGTTCATGACAATGATCGAGGGATTCTTCAAAATACTTAACTAAAGAACTCTTAGAGAGTTTCTTAACTTGCTTTTTAAGTTCAAGATAACTAACATCTTCTTCATCATCTGAATCTGAATCTCCAACAAGGCACATCTCAGTATTGAAGCTTTCACTTTCATTGTCACTGTCAGAAATTAGGTCAAGACTAACATTGCTCAGACATAGATTAGCAACTTCTTCTTCTGACTCGTCGTCCTCTATGTCGAGATCTCCCCAGCAGTACGCCATCATGACGTGTTTGAGTTCCTTCTTGGTTTTGTCTCTTTGATTTTTGTCTTTAATTTTCTTCCAGGTGGGGCAATCTTTAATCATATGATCAGTATCCCCACACTTGAAGCAACCACGATTAGAAAAAGATCCTTTTGACTCAAATGTTTTCTTGGAGGTTTTATTAGTGTTATTGTTAGGCGTTTTTCCTTGTTTGCGATTAAAAAATTTGTTTTTAAAATTCTTAGCGAATAACACTGTTTCAACCTCTGGATCGGAATCTTGTTTTTCACTAGTTTCAGCTTGTAAGGCCATTTTCTTACTGCTACTAGCTTCTGCGTTATCCTCATCAAGAGTAATTTCATGAGCCATAAGAGCTCCAATTAGCTCTTGATTGGATAGTTCAGATAGATCCCTACATTCCTCCATTATTGTTACCTTAGGACGCCATCTTTTGGACAAGCTTCTAAGGATTTTTCTAGCAATTTCCTCGGAGTCAAAAGTTTTTCCTAGATTTTTCAACTCATTGATGATACTGGAGAAGCGAGTGGACATGCTGTCAAGCGTTTCATTTTGCTCCATGGAGAACAGTTCGTATTTTCGCATTAGTAATACGTTGTTTTTTTTACAACAGTGGTCTCTTCATAGGCTAACTCCAGACCATCCCATATTTCCTTGGCAGATGAACAAGATGAGAATCGATCAAACTCGGTAGAAGTCATCCCGTTTTGAAAAAGACTGATGGCTTTTGAGCTTTTCCTAGCTTTCTTATAATCTGCCTCAACATAGACCTCTTCCTTCTTTTCTGTGGAAGTGCCAGTAGAAGACGCAAGCATGATCTTATTCGGTCCATTCTTAATAATGAGCCAGCACTCCCAATCGTGACCCTTGATGTAATGGGTCATCATGTTTTTCCATAAACCATAGTTCTTCCCATTGAATACTCCACTTTAGGAATTTGGAATCTATTAAAACAAAAGTAAATGCAGTGGAAAATAAACAAATAAAAAGATAAAAGGATCAGACTCTTTGCTGTGAGGCAATCAAGAGCACGAGGCTCTGATGCCAATTGTAGAGTCTATTGATCGAATACGAAAGAGAGGGGGAGGTGAATTGAGTATTGAAATCTATGCCCACTTTTTCGATTTATTTAATAAGTAGCTAATTATTTGATTTTATTAATTAAAATCAACTAATTAATTAATTAATGCTAAATGTAAATAACGGAAAATAAAATGAAGAGAGACACAAGGAATTTTGAAGTGGTTCAGTTTCACAAGTCGAAACCTACGTCCACTATTCTCGATTAATAATTTTAGTACCTCTCTACGGATTACAATATTATCAACCCACTTGTATAATCAACTATGATTATAACTCAGATTGAGTATCGCTAAATACTCTATACTAACTTACGTTAATAAGAAAGTACAATATAACTAACTGAAATTCACGTAAATGAATAAGTAAGATTATGTGATGTACTATGGTCTAATAACGTATCTCACTTGGAGAGATTGACAATATGATGCACGACTTTTTTTCTCGAAATAAGCAAACGGAAATTGTTTTTTTTAAAATAATTTTTTGCTTAAAAGTATGCTTAAAACTGAAATTGTAAAAAGTCTAATTATGATTTGGATGTGAAGAGTATTTATAAGAAAAGTCTAGAAGGTGTAAAACCCTAAACCCTAGCCACTGAAATAAGGAGGCAAGATTTTAGATTTAAAAACCTTAGCTTAATTTCCAAGAAATGTATTTATCTTCTTAATAGTTTATTGTTGAAAATATCTTTTAGAAACCCTAGGTTTGTTGCATGGAAAAGAAACGACTCTTAGGAGGCCGTCCAACATACCACACGAAACCCTAGGTAGATTTAGGTCAACAACAAAACGAGATAGAATGTATTAGAAACCCTAGGTAGCATGACAACTCATAAGTTGTATTATTAACCAATAGGAATATTCATAAATACATTAATCAATTTAAACTCTTGATAATAAAAGTAAAATACTCTTTTAACTTTTGAAAATATTTGAAAGATTTATTTCCAAAGACATGCATCATTTGTGTCATTCAAAGTTATAGGTGAAATAGCTATAACATTGAACTTGATTAGTAAAGTTATAAGTGAAATAGTTATAACTTTACTACTAAAAAAACACTCTAAATGGAATTGTTACCAGATGACGACCTATACTATCTAATCTTTACAAAGATCTTCAGTATACGAATTATCTCTTCATCTTGATCACAAAACTCTTCATCTTGAATCTTGTGTTACTTGATGTATATCTAGCTTGAATTGTTCTTCAATGTTGTATCTCCTTGAGCTATAACTTTGATCTCACAACTTGTAATTGGTATTAGCTATAATAAGACTTAAGCACACAATTACATGCATATGACATATGACATTTATATAACAAATAAATCATCACTTGTCACATTTGTCATTATCAAAACTATACTATAGGTCCAACACACATGACCAGTTTTACCAGAATAGTTGCAAATGATATACTCGGAAAGGCCAGCATACTTTTTTCTTCGAAAATCAGTTTTGCTTGGGTCCTGGTTTCGAGTGCAACAGTGCGTGTTACTGTTGCATTTGAAACTAAGTCCAGCATTTTTTGCACAGTTTTCGTATTCTTGTTATTGTTTTAGAAGAACTCCAAAACATTATGACTTCCTTCCCATTTTAAGTAAAACATATTAGCCTCATCTAGCTCTTTGGTTAATGTTTCAATTTTAGCAAGCTGATTAAGATTTAGTTGACCTACTTTGTCGAAAGCGTGTTTAGCATGTCTTACTTCATCACTGAGCAATAAGCTAATCTGCTGAAGTTGCTTGTTATCTCTTTTACTCAAGGTGAGGTCAGCTAGCAGAGAGTCACGTTCCTTAGTTAATGAAGACACATGTTTTGTGAGAGTCTAAATTTCCTTTTTAGACTCATATGCAACAGTTGCATCATCTGTTGCATGGATTTGTTCAGCCTTTTTCAGAGTTTCAATTTAAACAAGAAGGTCATCGTTTTATTTTTGAACTCGATCTAAAGCACTTTTAACAAGACTTGACTCATCGTTCAACATTTCAACAATTTTGACAAGATCAACTTTTTGACTTGCACATGTTGCTAGATCAATCAAGAGTTGGTCACGTTCTTTGGTTAGTGAGGACACAATTTTAACGAGGGACTCATCTCCTGTGTTAGACACTGATGCAACAATGTAGTGCTCTATTGCATAGGTTTCATCAACCCTTTAAGCTAGAAACATATTCTATTTTCAGAGCTTTTTAATCTCTTTTTCAAGACTCAATGATGAAATAGGTTGATCAAATTTATTTAGACACTCTTTTAAATTGACATTTTCTTCAGCTATATCCTTAATTTCATCTTTCATAGCTTCTAGTTTATTATTTTGGACACAACACTTATCAATAAATTGGTCTAAATGAAGACAAACTTTGTCTTTGGAGAATGATTGAACTTTTTTCTTGAGATTATTTACCACATTTTCAGAATCTCAATCGGAATCAACCGAGTGAGACAAAAGACATTTGACGTATTTTTTTTGATGACTTTGGAACATATTTATTGAGATGAGAAGAAAAGCACAATTTGACATCTAATTCTTCCTCAAGGACATTATCCTCCTCGAAATCAGACATTCCCCAAATAGCCGACATCACTTTTCTTTTGTATTCTCTTTTGGCAAAGTCACGTTTTTCCTTAGATTTGATGTCATTCCACTTTGGGCATTGACCTTTTCTTTGGAAAACATCGTTTGCTAGTATTATTGTTGTACCTTTAAGAGTTTCGACCATTAATCATTCCAACAATATTTTTGGTGAACATTGAAAACTCGTCATCTCCATCCTGCTCCACACTTGAGAGAGCATTGAGAGCGAGCCCTTTCCCTTTAGAGCTTTCACTATAACGCTTCATGAGAGTTAGCTCATGAGCCATGAGTGAGCCCATTAGTTCATTAAGGGTGATGAGTGATAGGTCTTTAGCTTCCTCGATAGCCGTAACCTTCGGTTGCCACTTTTCTGTTAAGCTACGAAGGATTTTACGGACTAAGTCCTCGGATTCAAAGCTTTTACCTAGACTCTTGAGGTCATTGACAATAATAGAAAAAGGAGAAGACAAACTATTAATTGACTCATCTATTGTCATGTTGAACATTTCATATTGTTGCATGAGAAGATCAACAAGATACTTTTTAACTTGTGAAGTTCCCTCATAAGCAAGGCTTAGGGTGTCCCAAACTTCTTTGGTCGTGGTACAACCAGAGATCCGGTTAATATCTTGTTCACCAATGCCATATTGAAGAATGGACATGGCTTTAGAGTTCTTTTCGACCTTTCAATAATCGGCCTCAACATATTTATCCTCGTCTTTAGGGGCACTAGTACCATCGGTATTAGTGACCGTGATGTCGAGGGGACCCTTTTGAATGATCTTCCAACATTCATAGTCCGCACTTCTGACAAAGTGCTCCATGCGGTGATTCCTTACCAATCATAGTTTTCTCCCTTAAAGATGATATGCTTAGTGTGTTTTTAATCGTCCATAACTATAGGATCAAATCTTTTGATTTAACCAATATTAAGAGCACGAGGCTCTAATACCAATTGAAGAGTTACGATTAACACCTAAGAGGGGGAGGGGGTGAATAAGGAATTTTCTCCTTCACTTGGTTAGAGACTAACACAAGTAAGAGCTATTAAGTACAAACTTGAGAAACTTAATGGATTGTAAGTTCACAAGAGGTACAACAGGTCTATGTAACGGTATGAGTGACTGTTGCACAACACTGGCAGCTATATTGATGAATAAAAGTAGAATGATAAGAGAACGTAAAAGTAAATAAGCAAACATAATGATGTTTAAAACATTGGTTCAGCTCCTACTCCGAAGCCTATGTCCAAACATTATTTTATTGCTTGTTTAGAAATTTACTTAAACTTAACTAAACCATTACAATGAAAATAACTCGCCAACCTACTCCGGTTGCAATTGCTTGACGCTACTCTGCTTCAAGACTTTCCCTTTCTCAACGCTACTCCGCTTGAAGACTTAAGTTTTATCTCAACGGTTTACAGATTCAGAATCTCAGTGGTTCACTTAAGAACATGGAGATTACAATTAAGACCTAAACACGAGAATAATGTAACATACTCTTTATGTCACAGTGCAGTGGACTGATACATGGAGACATTTCAACACTTTTAAAAACAATTGAAGACTTTAAGACTTAAAAACGTTTTTGCAGATACGAAAGAAAAACAGAAGTTTTTGACTCTGAAATGCTTTGCAAAGATTACTCAATAAAATGCTCTTGAAAGTTTTGGTTTTGAGTGAGGTAAAGAGCTCCTTATATAGGCAAGGAACACAAACCCTAGGAGTAGAGAAATTATTATAAAAATCTAAGCTTTGGAAATGATAAAAACTTTTCATTATTTAAAAATGATTTTAGAGTAGTGTAACTGATTTACATCTACACAAGACTCAATGAAAAGATTTCAGCAACTCTCAAAAGATTTGATAATAAAGTAAAACACATAGTTCCTTAATTTAAGGAAGACAAAGGTTCCCTTATTTAAGGAAAAATATGTGTACTTTCTTTGAGTCCAAAAGAGCTTAGATATTTTCATATGATAAAGTATGTTCCTCTCACAATTTTGCTTAAAAGATTTCTGAAATGAAAATTGTAAACATTTGTAAACTTGAAATTTTTCATTGAAAAATTATCTCCACCGTTGTATTAGAAGCAACAGTGCATTGCACTGTCACATGGATTTGCAGTCACTTGAAAAATTGAGTATGTTACACTACCTCGTTTACAACATTTGACTTAGGCTAAGAATATTCTTTGTCTTGATCATTCTTGCACCATCATGAGGAGTAATTTTAATCTTCAAATGTTATTAACAATAACTAAGAAACAAACCATTAAATGACAATGAAACTTGGTATCATCAACCAAGTGTGGTCTAACAGAGAATGTAGAAAGGGAAGGGGGGGATCGAGGTCGATGTTGGGTCTAGGTGATCGCCTGTGGTTCTACAAGGCTAGCGGTGGATCTCGATAGGCATTGGTGGCCGCTGTGGCGGTTGTGAAGGTGTAATAGTGCATGGTGTAGTGCACTAATACGTGTGTCCAAGTTGATTTTTTTTTTCCTTTTTTTTCCATTCTAGTAAGTAGTACATTTATTAGTGATTTATTTTAGGAGTACATGTGTTCTCCGCAATGTTTATTTTTAATAATAATTTATTTACATCCCGCGTCACCAACTACAACGTCGTGCTTCACTATGTCGGATTTCGGTCATCACCAATCACTATCCAAGTCACCAACGGTAGTGGTATGAGTGAAAAAATTGTGAGAAAGGATGGTTATTGGGTAAGAAAAGATAGAAAAAAGTTTGAATGGAAGAGCGAGAGAAAAATGAGAGGGGTAAAATTATCATAAATATACTGATGACTCATGTATAAAATGTATACTCTAAAAGTAAATTAATTCTTGCATATTAGAGTACAATCTCAATCTTTGTTTTTAATAAGTAATAAAATATTTTTGTTTATTCTATCTTATTAGATCTCTATTTCCTTTCAAAGCGTCTCATTATAAACGGGGGATATTCGTCTATAGTTGTAGTTGCATGGGTTCGTCTATAGCTGCAATTTAAACGGGTTTGCCTAAATTTCCTTTTTGACTCGGATGCAACAGTTGCATCATCTGTTGCATGGGTTTGTTCAGCCTTTTTTAGAGTTTCAATTTAAACAAGAAGGTCATCGTTTTATTTTTGCACTGGATCTAAAACACTTTTAACAAGACTTGACTCGTCGTTCAACATTTCAACAATTTTGACAAGATCAACTTTTTGACTTGCACATGTTGCTAGATTAATGAAGAGTTGGTCACGTTCTTTGATTAGTGAGGTCACAATTTTAACGAAGGACTCATCTCCTTTGTTAGACACTGATGCAACAGTGCATTGCTCTGTTGTATACGTTTCATCAACCCTTCTAACTAGAAACAGATTCTGTTTTTGGAGCTTTTTAATCTCTTTTTCAAGACTCAATGATGAAATAGGTTGATCAACAACATTAAGACACTCTTTTAAATTGACATTTTCTTCAGCTATGTCCTCAATTTCATCTTTCATAGCTTCTAGATTATTATTTTGGACACAACACTTATCAATAAATTGGTCTAAAACAAGATTGAACTTTTTTCTTGAGATTATTTACCTTATTTTCAGAATCGGAATCAACTGAGTTAGCTATAAGACATTTGACGTATTCTTTTTTTGATGACTTTGGAACATCTTTATTGAGATGAGAAGAAAGACACAATTTGGCATCTAATTCGTCCTCAAGGACATTATCCTCCTCGGAATCAGACATTCCCCAAATAGCCGACATCACTTTGCTTTTGTATTCTCTTTTGGCAAAATCACGTTTTTCCTTAGATTTGATGTCATTCCACTTTGGGCATTGACCTTTTCTTTGGAAAACGTCGTTTTCTAGTATTATTGTTGTACCTTTAAGAGTTTCGACCATTAATCATTCCAACAATGTTTTTAGTGAACATTGAAAACTCGTCATCTCCATCCTCCCCATCACTTGAGAGAGCATTGAGAGCGAGCCCTTTCCCTTTAGAGCTTTCACTAGAACGCTTCATGAGAGTTAGCTCATGAGCCATGAGTGAGGCCATTAGCTCATTAAGGGTGAGGAGTGATAGGTCTTTAGCTTCCTCGATAGCTGTAACCTTCGGTTGCCACTTTTCTGTTAAGTTACGAAGGATTTTACGGACTAAGTCCTCGGATTCAAAGTTTTTACCTTGACTCTCGAGGTCATTGACAATAGTAGAAAAAGGAGAAGACAAACTATTAATTGACTCATCTCTTGTCATGTTGAACATTTCATATTGTTGCATGAGAAGATCAACACGATACTTTTTAACTTGTGACGTTCCCTCATAAGCAAAGCTTAGGGTGTCCCAAACTTCTTTGGCCGTGGGACAACCGGAGATCCGATTAATCTCTTGTTTACCATTGCCATATTGAAGAATGGACATGGCTTTAGAGTTCTTTTCGACCTTTCAATAATCAACCTCAACATATTTATCTCGTCTTTAGGGGCACTAGTACCATCGGTACTAGTGACCGTGATGTCGAGGGGACCCTTTTGAATGATCTTCCAACATTCATAGTCCGCACTTTTGACAAAGTGCTCCATCCGTTGTTTCCACCAGGCATAGTTTTGTCCCTTAAAGATGAGTTGCTTAGTGTGTTGATAATCGTCCATAACTATAGGATCAACTCTTTGGATTTAACAAATATCAAGATCACGAGGCTCTAATACCAATTGAAGAGTTACGATTAACACTTAAGAGGGGGAGAGGGTGAATTAGTAATTTTCTCCTTCACTTGGTTAGAGACTAACACAAGTAAGAGCTATTAAGTACAAACTTGAGAAACTTAATGGATTGTAAGTTCACAAGAGGTACAGCAGGTCTATGTAACGGTATGAGTGACTGTTGCACAACACTGGCAGCTATATTGATGAATAAAAGTAGAATGATAAGAGAACGTAAAAGTAAATAAGCAAACAAGACGATGTTTAAAACATTAGTTCAGCTCTTACTCCGGAGCCTATGTCCAACCATTATTTTATTGCTTGTTTAGAAATTTACTCAAACTTAACTAAACCATTACAATGAAAATAACTCGCCAACCTACTCCGGTTGCAATTGGTTGAAGCTACTCCGCTTCAAGACTATCCCTTGCTCAAAGCTACTCCGCTTCAAGACTTAAGTTTTATCTCAACGGTTTATAGAGTCAGAATCTCAGTGGTTCACTTAAGAACATGGAGATTACAATTAAGACCTAAACACGAGAATCATGGAAGATACTCTTTATGTCACAGTGCAGCGGACTGATACATGGAGACATTTCAACACTTTTGAAAACAATTGAAGATTTTAAGACTTAAAAACGTTTTTGCAGATACTAAAGAAAAACAGAAGTTTTTGACTCTGAAATGCTTTGCAAAGATTACTCAATAAAATGCTCTTGAAAGTTTTGGTTTTGAATGAGGTAAAGAGCTCCTTGTATAGGCAAGGAACACAAACCCTAGGAGTAGAGAAATTATTATAAAAATCTAAGCTTTGGAAATGATAAACACATTTCATTATTTAAAAATGATTTTAGAGTTGTGTAACTGATTTACATCTACACAAGGCTCAATGAAAAGATTTCAGCAAATCTCAAAAGATTTGATAATAAAGTAAAACACATAGTTCCTTAAGTTAAGGAAGACAAAGGTTCCCTTATTTAAGGAAAAATATGTGTACTTTCTTTGAGTCCAAAAGAGCTTAGATATTTTTATATGATAAAGTATGTTCCTCTCACAATTTTGCTTAAAAGATTTCTGAAATGAAAATTGTAAACATTTGTAAGCTTGAAATTTTTCATTGAAAAATTATCTCCACCGTTGTATCAGAAGCAACAGTGCAATGCACTGTTGCATGGATTTGCAGTCACTTGAAAAATTGAGTATGTTACACTACCTCGTTTACAACATTTGACTTTGGCTAGGGATATTCTTCGTCTTGATCATTCTTGCACCATCTTGAGGAGTAATTGTAATCTTAAAATGCTATTAACAATAACTAAGAATCAAACCATTTAATGACAATGAAACTTGGTATCATCAACCAAGTGTGGTTTAAGAGAGAGTGTAGAAATGGCGGGGGGAGATCGAGGTCGATGTTGGGTCTAGGTGATCGCCTGTGGTTCTACGAGGCTGGCGGTGGATCTCGATAGGCATTGGTGGCCGCTGGTAGACTAAATATGTGGTGGTTGTGAAGGTGTAGTAGTGCGTGGTGTAGTGCACTAATACGTGTGTCCAAGCTGATTTTCTTTTTCATTTTTTTTCCCGTTCTAGTAAGTAGTACGTTTATTAGTGATTTATTTTAGGAGTACATGTGTTCTCCGCAATATGTTTATTTGTAATAATAATTTATTTACATCCCACGTCGCCAACTACAACGTCGTGCTTTACTATGATCGGATTCCGGTCATCATCAATCACTATCCAAGTCACCAACGTTAGTGGTATGAGTGAAAAAATTGTGAGAAAGGATGGTTATTGGGTAAGAAAAGATAGAAAAAAGTTTGATTGGAAGAGAGAGAGAGAAATAAGAGGGGTAAAATTATCGTAAATATACTGATGACTCATGTATAAAATGTATACTCTAAAAGTAAATTAATTCTTGCATATTAGAGTACAATCTCAATCTTTGTTTTCAATAAGTAATAAAATAGTTTTGTTTATTCTACCTTTTTAGATCTCTATTTCCTTTCAAAGCGTCTCATTATAAACGGGGGATATTCGTCTATAGTTATAGACGAGCCATAAATCTACCCACTTTAAGCAAAATGGGCCAAATGTCACCACCTTAACACCAAATGTCACCAGTACCATTTCCATGTGATAAATTACCTGTTGTAGCTTAGAAAATGACACTGGTAACATTTGGCGTTAAGATGGTGACATTTAGTCCGTTTTGCTTAAAGTGGGTGGATATTTGGTTCGTCTATAGTTATAGACGGATATAGGCCGTATATAATGAGAATTTGTGATTTCCTTTAGTGTTATCCTTATCTTAAGCAGTCAATGGACCTGCTAGTTGACACTGTATTATGGCAAAGGGTATCTTATTTACTCCATGCGTTCATTTTTGAGATATATATATATATATATATATATATATATATATATATATATATATATATATATATATATAGAGGCGGGATCTCGTGAGTTTGGTTCTTACGGTGAATTGTGAGTTTGGAAAATCTCAGCCATTGGATGAACAAAAACAAGGGCTGAGATTAAATCTCATCACAATTAAAAAAAAAAAGAGAAACAAAATATGAGACAAATAAAGCATAAATCGTGTCTGTTCATTCAATTTGAGTCTTTTTCCCAAATCACAAATCACAAATCACAAATCCAAATTAATTTAATTCCCCTATTTCTCCACATTACAATTGATGTAATTTTTGTTTTCCTGTAGTTTCGTTCATGCAATTCGAGTACTCGGCACTGATAATCTCCGCCGCCGAATAATCTTCTTTCTCCTCCACTTCAGATACACCTTCACTCTCAATTTCCTTTTTTGTTACTTTTTATTTTGTAAAACCTCGCTGAGCTCAATAACCACCGCATTGTCGTCTTATACGGCGGAACATGGCGGCAAACCATCCACAAAGCCGAATAATCTTCTTTCTCCTCCACTGTTTTTTTTTCATAGAACAGCAGTTTGGCTGCTTTCATCTGAGCAAGCGATTGCTGCATTTCTTCTTTGTCTAAGCTCGACAATATTGAGGTAGATAGTTTGAGTTTGATTGTGTATAGAGTAGCCACATTGGCATTGACTCGTATTCTCAAGGTTGACACCTCAGGCCTCTTACGAGTTGACCTGCAATTTTTTATTCAATTTTTCTAGAACTATGTGACAGTGTGATTGGCCTAACACTGCATGCAATTAATACGAAATTCAAACAGTGAAGTGATCTGAACAGTTGACCCATAGCTTATGAATGCCAACTAGTGGCTCTTTTGTCTTTCTTAGATCAATAATGTGCTAATAGGTTGAATTTCAAGTTTCGGTTATTCTGGCACATGTAATCCGAATGTGTTACATGTATGTCTGTATTTGCTTAGAAGTAGCCATACTTCATGTGTTCTGCGGTGGCAGTTTTTTTTGTTTAGATAACTCGGTGAATGAAGTTAAAATAGAGAATTAACTTACAAATTATGAATACCCCAGTTTTATCAGCTCTATTAGTTTTTTTTTTTTGTTACTTTTTATTTGGTAATCCTAATAGACTGATTGTGTTGCTCGAACTCTTTATTTGTTTCATAAGTATAAATATCCCTGTTGGACGCTAGACTCCTTATTTTGGACCAAAAACATCCAAGGTTAAGTACTCTACTCGCAAAGAATAAAAAAAGGTAACCAAAGGATTGAGACGGAGGGAGTGTTAGATAATACTTGAACGTGTGCTTGGCATCTAGTAAATATAACTTGATAAAAAAATCAATGTGACACCGGAATAACATCACAATAACAGCAGAATAACAGTAGAATAACAGCACAATAACACGTGGTAAAAAAAAAGAAAAAAAAAATCAAAGTCGTAAAAAAATCAAAGTGACACCAGAATAACATCACAATAATAGCAGAATAACAGTAGAATAACAGCACAATAACATGCGGTAAAAAAAAGAAAAAAAAATCAAAGTCGTAAAAAAAATCAAAGTGGCACCGGAATAACATCACAATAACACCAGAATAACAGCACAATAACATGCGGTAAAAAAAGACGAAAAAAATCAAAGTGACACCGGAATAACATCACAATAACAGCAGAATAACAGCACAATAACACGTGGTAAAAAAAAAAAATCTCAGTCGTAAAACATCAAAGTAACAGCAAAATAACATCACAATAACAGCGGAATAACAATAACAACACAATAACATGTGGTAAAAAAATGAGAAAAAAAAAATCAAAGTCGTAAAAAAATTCAAAGTAAAAAAAAACACAATAAGACGAGGTAAAAAAATAAGAGTAAAAAAATTCAAGTAAAAAAAAAATCTGGTACTAAAAGAAAAAAAAAGGTAACATAATGAGAAAATGAGAGAAACATAAGAGAAAAAAAAAATCAAAGTTGTAAAAAAACATAATAACACGAGATAAAAAAATTAAAGTAAAAAAAAAAAAAGAGTAGCACTAGAAAAAAGAGAATAAATAAATGACAGTGATTTTATATGACAGGTAAGATTAGATCTTGGCCATTCATCTCTAATATAATCTCTAGTGGTTGAGATTTCCAAGCACAAACTCACAACTCACCATAAGAAACAAAACTCACAAGAACCTAACTCTCTCTTTCTCTCTCTCTCTCTCTCTCTCTCTCTCTCTATATATATATATATATAGGAATTAGATCATGTGAATATTACTTATATATTTGAGGATTGAGGATTAATATTATGATAGGTATTTAGGATGAAAACAAGCAAGGGCAAATTTGTAATTTAACACCTGCCTATATAAACCACTTTTTACAGCCAAAACTGTTATTTCCTCCTTTTTCTTCTTCTCCCTTCAACTTTTCTCTCTACTGTAGCTTCTTCCTCCATTGTTGAGCTGGAAAACCCTAGAATTTAGGCGTCATCTCCGTTTTTCGTCCTCATTCTTTACAATTATCATATTATTCCAATTAGTTCGTTTGCTCAGGTACGTAATTGGCGTTTTTCGTCCCTAAGTTTCGAATTCGTTGTAACATTACTCTGTTTGTTCTTCTTTCGTTTGAATAATTTGAATTTCATCTTGCTTTTGTTTGTTATTTTCAATTTAATTTTGTGTTTCCTAAAATTGTGACGTTTTTGTTTTATTTCAGTGTTTTTTGCTCATTCTTCACAATTATCATATTATTCCAATTATTTCCTTTATTCAGGTACGTAATTGCCGTTTTTCGTCCCTATGTTTCGCCTTCGTTGTTATCTTACTCTGTTTATTCTTCTTTTCGTTTATATGCTTTGAATTTCATCTTGATTTATTTGTTATTTTCAATTTACTTTTGTGCTTCCTAAAATTCTGTACGTTTTTGTTTGCTTTCCAGGTTTTCCTGCTCAAAATCTCTGCGTTTTCAATCATCATTGCGATGTCTGGTATGTTATTCTTCTTAATTTTGTACTTTCAGCGTATTCTCGAATCTCTGCGCATTCTCTCTTTATTTTGTACTTTCAGCTTTCAATCACATGTTCGTTATACTTTTGGTACATATTTTTTGTTCATTGACGTTCTTATTTTGCTCAATATGTGATATTGTTTTCTACACCTGGTGATATTGTTTATGTTGATATGTACCATTGTATATTCACCTTTGTGATATTGTTTTTCAACTTCATGTGTGATATTGTTCCAGAGTACGTGATATTGTTCAGCCACTTGTGTGATATTGTTCCTGCAACATTCCTTGTGATATCGTTTTCCATCTTCATGTGTGATATTTTTCCCAAACAACGTGATATTGTTTTCCTGGATATGTGATATTGTTCAGCCACTTGTGTGATTTCGATTTCGTCCATATCTTTAAGACTTTTTCTTGTTATTTTACATTTTACTTTTCTTGCCAGATCCTACAAGTAATGTAACTTCTTCTTCCTGTAATGATCTTCATGTCTCTGCTATTACCTCTAAAGATAGTAATGATATTGTTGAGTCTTCAATTACTTCTCTGTTCGATTGAACCACCGATGCATCTAGTTCTACTCCACATGTTGAACAACATTACATTCCTTCTCGTGTGCATCAACTACTTTTGGACTCCACACCTGGTGGTAGTGAATTGTGGACAAGGAATCCGCACCGAGTTTAAACCTTATATTGGCTAGTTGTTTGGGACGTTGGAAGAAGCTATTAGTTTTTATGATGTGTATGCAGAAGCATGTGGTTTTGAACCTAGGAAGTCTTCTCAAAAAAGGTCTGTTTCTGGTGATGTGAAGTATAAATTTGTTGTTTGCAACCGTGAAGGTTTTAGAGATCGTAAGGGGAAGGCTACTGTTTTAGATAGTGGAAAGGAGCAGGCAACTCCCAGGCCTTTTGATATCAGGAACACTAAATTAACTAGGATTGGTTGTACTGCTATGATTGAGTTTCGCTATAATGGGGATGGTTATGTTGTTTTTCAGTTTCGTGAGTGGCATAATCACCGTCTTTGTTCACTTAGAAATCAACAGTTTCAAAAAAACACAGGCACCTCCATCTTTACCATAAAAAGACAATTATTGATCATTCAAGGGTTAATCAAGGGACAACAAGGGCATTTAGAAATGTCAAGGAATATGTAGATGGCTATGAGAATGTTGGAGCTCAACTGGTTGATTTTAAGAATTTTGGTAGGGATATCAAATGTTTCATAGGAGACTGGGATGCTCAACTGTTTGTTAACTATTTTGAGGATAAACGTGATACCACTGAAGGTTTTTACTTTGCTTATGAGGTGGATTGTGGTAAATGCTTGGTTCGTGCGTTTTGGTGTGATGCAGAGTCTCGTAGAAACTATGCTTTGTTTGGTGATTACATCACTTACGATCCAACTTACAGTACGAATAAGTATTGTATGCTTTTCACTCCTTTTACTGGCGTAGACCACCACAAAAGGCCAGTTACTTTTGCTTCTGCCTTGCTATTTCACGAGGATGAAGATTCGTTCACGTGGGTCTTTCAAAAGTTCCTTGATGCTATGGGACAGCGAGAGCCACACTGTAAAATAACAGATCAGTGTGCTGGAATAAAGCTGGGTTTGCGTGCTGTCTTCAAACATGCTAACCGCAAATATTGCATGTGGCATATCATGCAAAAGCTTACGGATAAGGTTGGGCCTGTAATATCGAAAGAGACTGATTTTGTCAGCCGTTTGAATGCTATTGTTTGGGATGCTAAGTTAGAACCTCTTGAATTTGAAGCAAAGTGGTGTCAGTTGGTCAATGAGCATAATCTTGAAGGTAATTCCAGGTTGTCAACCATGTTTAGAAAAAGGAGAAAATGGATCCCAGCTTATTTTCGTGATGTTCCTATGGGTTGTCTCTTACGAACAACTCAACGTTCTGAGATTTAGAATAATTTTTTCAAGCGTTTTGAAAATGCACATGGTACACTTGTTGAATTCTTGATGCGGTTTCAAAGCGACGTTGATGTACAGCGCCATACTCAAAAACAACTTGATAGAGACGATGATTGTACTCTTCCACAATTAGCGACTTCTCTTAAGTTGGAAGCTCATGCTTCCAAGGTTTATACAAATGCTGCTTTCGCAGATTTTCAAGTAGAAGCTTCTACTTCTATTTATTCCCTTAGTGTTGGTGGCTTCACACCACCTGCAAACGGTGTAGAATTAATTGGTATTGCTGATGCCAGAACGCAGAAGACCTACCAAGTCGTCGACAATTCTCTAACGAATGACGCTGAATGTTCTTGCAAGTTGTTCAACAGGAAGGGTATTATTTGTAGACACATTATCTGGGTTTACTCTGGAAAACAAGTACACACTTTGCCCGATAAATACATTCTTATGCGGTGGACCAAGAATGCACATAAGATCCCTCTTTATGGTCCACATGGTGAGTTAATTGAGGATTTTGACGCCACTGATTTACGAAAGATGGAAATGTGCAAGTTATGGTCAGAGTTCTACGCGACCATCAGTGTGCTCAAGAATGTGTCTACGAAGGACATCACTGATCTTGTTGACATACTTAAACAATTCAGGGTGAAACTCAATCCGCAATCAGAGTCAATGACCAAAGAGCAGGAGTTGGAGATGCTTCTTTGGTGCAGTTCCTCAACTGAGGTGAGGATTCTACCACCTCGTCAGGCATAGAACAAGGGTAGCGGGAAGAGAATGATCTCCAAAAAGCAACAATGCATAGCTAAAGCGGAGAAGCCTAAAAGGTTTTGTCGTAATTGCAAACAAATGGCTCACCATGATAAACGAATCGTCCTAATGCTTTTGTACTCGATGCCGACAATAAGGTATGTTCACCATGAAAAGTCTATGTATGAAACTTTATATATGCTGTATGGTCACGAGTCAGAAACAATACCACATGTTATTTAAAATAATATCACATCTTATACTAAACAGTATCACTATTTGACGATAACAGAATGTGATATTATTTGAGGATAACAGAATGTGTCAACACATCTGTCTCAACTTTCTTTTATATTTTCCTGGTAATTTTAGAAACAATACCACACCTTATTAGAAATAATATCACACTTTTGTAGTACACATTATCACTGCTTGAGGATAACAGAATGTGATATTGTTTGTAATTGTTCTGAGATAGAAACAATATCACACTTCATTTGAAATAATATCACTCCTTATATAAAATAATATCACTGTTTCACCTTTTTTTATTTTCAGGGTAGTTCAGATGAGGATGATGCTGATGATAGTTGATCGATCGAAGGAGTTTTTGTTGATGGCGCTCATTAATTATAGCAGCAGCAAATAGACGACATTCTTTATGACTAGTATATTAATATAGACCACAACATTCATTCAAGTATAGATTATACTTTATTTTATATAGAAAATACTCGTACTCGGAGAATATTTGATTATTTTATTTGTCTCAGTTGTCTTGTTATTGTATTTTGTGATACTGAGAAACAATATCACACCTTACATTTATATATTTCACATCTTACTCTAAACAGTATCACTACATCAGAACTACTATATATGCCTTTTGCTTTAAGATTTTCACATCTTGTGTTTTGTGTGTTGTCAAAATATGGCAGTTCATAATATGCTTCTGCAGTTTTCTAACACAATATCAACTTGTGTACACAACAATATCACAACATTGTGAAAACAATATCAACGTAAGACTTAAACTTTCGTATTCATATTGTGATATTGTTTAGTCATCTGTGTGATATTGTTTACCAAACTGTGTGATACTGAGCAGCAATATCAACCTGTGTACACAACAATATCACAACATTATAAAAACAATATCAACGTGAGATTTAACAATCCATATCCATAGTGATATTTTAAAGTAAACAGTGTGGTATTGTTTTAGCCCTGTGTGATATTGAGAAGCAATATCACAGCAACTATTACACAATATCACACCAAACGTGAAATAATATCACACTTTAGCAAGAGTTAGATGAGATCCAAAATAGCCATCACTACTTTACCATTATAAAAAGTTACCATTAAATTCATTTTTGTACTACCATTACATACCCTTTAGTTTAATTACAACTTCGTTCTAACAAATATAGTAGTCCTAATTCCTTCCTCTACCTCTACCGCGGTTCTTCGGATTTGCAACGGTCTTAATCCTACCACGTTTGTATGTTATTGCGGGCTCGTTCCTACGATCTTCACCATCTTTTCCGGAATCAGCTCCTCTGTAAAGCATATCCATACCAAATCGATTATTATTTTTGGACACCTTTGTCTTAATTACTATCTATCTTTTTGTATATACAATTGTAAATGGTTTTTACCTTTTCCTAGGAGATTGCCGAAGAATTGGCAATTCTGTGTTAATAATTGGTTTCTTAGTACAATCCTCCTTTGCTGTTTCCGGAACATCTTCTTTATTTGTCTCCTCCACAACAACATCAGCATTCTCTTTTGTTTGAACTTCTGCCATTGGTACTTCCTCTTTCTGCTTCCCTTTCGCCTTTTCGTTGTTCTTCCTCTGTTGCTTCAATCTCTTCCATATTTCATCCTTCCCATCTGAAAATTCTTTTACTTTTTCGATCAAAGGTGTTCTGTTCTCATTTATGTCAGCTAAAAGCAATGCTGCTGCCATTTCTAGCCTTGATAGTATCGCCTATACACTTTTTGGTTCAGGTCGGCTTCAAACATTACACCCTCATATCGAATCATGTGCATCATTAAGAAGTTTCCAGACTCAGTATTGTTCATCTCTGTCTTTTGCCAAGGGAAGTTGATGTTGACAACATCAAACGTTATTATATCATTTGCTCTTTCCACGTTCTTCTTTGCTAAGTAGTCACTCATATGCTCCGCCTACAATATTACGGTTCACCATTAGTGATAATTTCACAAACACAGAAATCCATTATTTCAATGTTAATATACACCAATACTTTAAAGAACTATCAATTAATCATACCACCAAATCTGCAACTTTGTGTATTTGTGTTTGCTCCCAGTCGGCGTACTCTGTGTTGTCCAGCACTTCCACTGTCTCGGTTTTGAAATTTATACAAATACAGAAATAATGTTCTTTCCATACCATTGGAATAAAAACCAGATCGCTTGCAGTGTTCGTGGAACCGTGTTTCTTCTAATGAATTCGTCCCATTCTTCGAACATCTTTTCTTTAATCAATTCCCTGTCTCCAGCTCCTTCGGTTTTTATTTCCTGTTTTGAATATATATGTTACAAGTCCTATTTTTGTTTTAAAGAGTGATTATATTTAATCAAACTAAATGGATGACTTACCATGTGTCGAATCCCAAAAAACATCAAACTTGTTTCACATTTTTCTGTGTGCTCAATATGGTTTAGAATGAGGGACCAACATTCAATCACATTGCTACTGACTTGGTCATTTGGAAGCAACGACAATATATCGTTTCTGACAAGATATTGATCATTACTGAATTTGGCAACCACCTCACTGCTCCAAACATTAACACAAACCAAATTAAAATAGTGCAGACAATATCACACTTCTCTAAAAACAATATCACATCCCTTAAGAAAAAAGTATCACAAAAAATAGCGAGTTATGATAAAATAAAAGTACCATCAAATTTAAATAGTGCAAACAATATCACACTACTCTGAAAACAATATCACACTCTTTAAGAAACAAAGATTATCATAGAAACATACTCTTTGGGAAACCGTGGTCGCCCAATAGGCGTAGTCGGGCACTTATTTCCTCATGGTCAACATCATTGCACACAAGTGATTTGTTAGCCTTCATAAACCTTGATACGACCTCCACGTTAGAATCGCCACACCACGTTGTATGTGCTCCCAAGGCCATCGATTTCCCCCTCCTACTACTTCCTACCCACTTTGGCAGAACCATCTTCTACCACAACTACAAAAATATTTATTTTTGTTATTTGAATATATAATGATTATATATAATGAAAATAAGTCGGTGTTGAAGAAAATAACTGTTTTTTTTTTTTGTACGGGAGTTTGAACATTCTTTTTCCCACCTTTCCTCTCTTTCTTTTTTTGCTTTGCTTTCCTCTTTGCTAGTAATTTAGGAAACAGTGTCCCTTTGATTGCATTAAGGTTTGTAACCTTCCTTAACCTGACTCCTACATTTATTTAAATCGCTCAACACAAGCGTTGCTGCAATCTCCCCCCTGTACAACTGCCTCTTCTTTTCATCATTCAGTTCACATTTAAAATCTTCACCCACAAAATACATCATGTGGAACATCATGAATAATCCACAATCCAGGTTCAACGCTTTTGTTTGCCAATCAAAGGCGACATTTGTCAAGACATAGTCCTGTACTTTCGCCCCCACTTTCATAACCTTTTCTTGTTGAGGTAGTGCCCGTAAACATGACTCCTGTTTATGTTTATAATAAATAACTATCAAATTTCAATCTTTAGCTAACAAAAGCATTATATCCTTAGTTCTTATTTTTAAATATAGTACTTACAGTTAAATGAGCAAGGTGTACATGCTCCTCGTCCTCAAAATGATCATATTCTCGGTTGTCCAAGTAGAACATTTTTTCCCTCTTGGTGTCAATACAGACGCAAATGTAGTGGTCTTGATATAGCACAGGTATGAACACCTATAGAAATATTTTATAGAAAATAACACTGTCATTCACAGACCATAGCATACAATATCACAAGTAATGAGTGACAATATCACAGAATATATAATACAATATCACAACTAAAATAGCTACCTGATTTAAGAAACAATATCAATATTTACTTCTGACAATATCAGATAATTAACTTAATAGTATCAGATAATTAACTTAACAGTATCAGAACTAAAAGTAATTTTAAATTCTTACCATATCTGAATTCAAATTCAGTGGCTGTTTATATTGATTTGACCACATATCCCATGTCCTCCATACGTCTTCCTTCAGTCTTGCCAGTTCATCAACATCTTCTTCATCTACAAGTAAGATTTTCTCCATACCACCCTGTTTGTTTATAACAGAATTGATTAGTCGTGTTGACACATTTTTACACGTAATTTAAAACACAAGGAACACATGAAGTTTATGTTTTCCATACCGAGTGGGCAAGGCCATAGAAAATCCTTGTCGGTCTGTTCTTTGTCTTTTGGCGCCATTTCAAACGATTGAGCAATATTGCCCATGCATGAATAACCACCTGCTTCTATTTTAGTGTCGTGCAACAAAGACTCAATATCGCTCTTTGGTATGGAATGGTAAATACTAAAGTCACGAGACAATCTCTCGTACCATTTTCCAAAAAAATTAGCATATTAGTTTTTAAATTATTTTTATGTAGTAGATTAATTAATGTCTTACATTCAAAAAATAAACTTACGTCTTCTTAATCGCATGATCTGTAAGGAAGCAATAATCCATGACTTCCTTCCGACGCTTCAAGACAGTCTCAAATAAATGGTCCTGTCGACCATGAAATCGAGACAAGTGCAGCATCCCTGTATGGCAAACCAGTCCATAGTACACCCCAAATTATGAGGTACCATATCGCCGATTCGGGTATTTTGTTCATCTTTGTCTGCGTGCAACAAATAGTCATTGATGCTCCACGTTCTCTCTGTTTCCAACTGAACATTTGGAACAACCTCCTTCATATGAGACCCCACACTTTTATCATCATTCTTCTCCCCACCACTTTTCCACCGCCTTGCATCGTGCATGGGTTCTTAGTATTCAGGTCCTCAACAGTTGGTACATTGTTAACATTTTCCTCAACATCTTTTCCAATTCCCTCCTCAACATTTGTTACGTTCTCAACATTTGCTTTATTCCCATCCCTTTTTGCAGCCTCCTCATTCATTTCCTGAACCTCTTTTTCAATGCCCTCATTTGGTTTATCTGTGTTAACCTCCTCAACAGTCTTGGTCCCTCCTAAACCAACATTGATTACACCTTCATCAAGCTGTGTCAACACATCTGTCTCTTCATTTATTTTTCCACACTCTTTTTCAACGCCTTCTTGATTAAGTGTATCACGATTCAACTCTTCATTGAATTCCGCTGCAACGGGACTTCCTACTCCTACACCAATACTGGATATAACATCATTCAATTTTGAATTCATGTCATTATCCAGTCCATCATCTTGGTCTTCATCATCACCACTGTCCAAGTTAGTAACATCATTAATATTATCATCGTTGTTTGTCATCACATGCCAAGTCATCATCACATTCAAGATCTTTATCCGTACATCCACCGTATTTTTGTTCAATTCCTTGTCTTTGCACTTTCAACATTTCGGTCAAACATCAAATGATGGCATCCCTTCTTTTGATTTCTTCATTTCATATGACCTCGCTATCAACATGTCCATCAAGTTATGATATCCAAGATCTTTCATGAAAGGCAGCGTTTGAGTCTCCGTTGTACTGTTTTCAGGATTCTCAACCTCTTCTTCAGCAGCAGCATGTTCTTTAGGATCAACATCTTCCGCACCATCTACCTTCGCACCAGATTGTGTAGATGTAGTTGCTTCACCCATTGAACTTTTTGCTTTCAAAGTGATCAGTTTTCTCATGTTACGTACATACCTACCTATGAACAATTCATTGCCCCTCTTCATACGTAGATAAATTTCATGAGCACACTGCCAAATTACAAAATAAATATATTAAACACTAAAATAGACTCTTTGATAATAAGAAGATATGACACAATAATAAGGTTATTTAATATCAACTTTCATAACAATATCACAGCCTACTACAAATAATATCACAATAGTGCAAAAACAATATCATAACAATTTTTAAATCAATATCACAACAATCTGTTATTCAATATCATTTGCTTTTCTAAACTATATCACAATTATCAATTAACAATATCACAATATCATACAATATATCAAACAATATCATATCTAAAATAATTATCAGATATCAAATGCTTTTATTCAATATCAATATCATAATAATATCACAGCAGACTCAAAACAATATCACACTAGTCAAAAAACAATATCACAATAATATTTTAATATCATAGCTAAAATAGTTATCAGATAGGAATTTATTTCATTAGTGCTTACATCCATTGCCTTGCTCTGATTTGTTCATCAGTTTCAACACCACTAGACAACTTCACCATCATATACCCCTCTTTTGTTTCCACTTCAGCTTTATGATCAGACGTCTGAGTCAGTAATATCTCTGGAGCTGCTGAAGAATATGGTGTTTTTTTAGGGACTTCTTGTTCTTTGACGGATGGGGTCTTGAATCTTTGATATTGGAGCATTCCCCAAAGATCCTGTTTTTTTCTCATCATCCACTCTCTTTGACAATTTTTTATCGTCCCAATGTTGGATAAGTGGTAAAGTGTGTTCCAAAACATCGCCCTTGATATCGAACCTATGCATATATGCTAGCATAAGAACTATTACACATCCACTGACAGTTGACTTTCCCCCTTCTTTGAACACCCTAACACTTTTAACCATTTCCTCAAATACGTATTCACACCAATCAAATTGGCTTATCCTTGTCACATGCTCAACAGCCTTTACCAGTTTCAAGTCCAGAGATTTATTTGAAGACGGTGCTAGGAAAATAGACATGCTGTAAATTAAAAACATTCTTTTAAATTCATCTCCATTATCATTACATTCCATCAGTCTTTCATGAACATCTTTGACCATAATTGGAGTTGAAGTACTCTCCAATCCAAACTTTGCCCTCCATGCATTTTTCAGCTTTGTGTCTGTCACAGCAGTGGTGTTTCCCATGTGAGCGACGTCCACTTTCCGACCTTGTCGAGGAAGTTGAAATATGTCATGCACATCATCTTTCGTCAACAGAAAATCAAATTTTTTTGTTTTGAACATGTTGCTTGTGTGATCAAATGCCTTTGAAGCAATTTGTAATTCCATGTGGAATTTTTGTTAGTTTCAACTCTAACAATCCACCAAAGCCAACATCAGAAACAACCTTCTCTTGTTCTTCATTTAAGTTGGCAATCAACTCAACCAATTTCAGTGGCCTACATTTAGTTTGAAATGGTTGCACCTTCTTCTTTTTGATCTCAGGCTGCTCTACCTCTGCATCCTGTACCATTAATTCGGCATCTTTGTTTCTATCAGTCTTTGATTTCTTTGTTGATGGTTGGCCATTTTTTTTGTTGACGGCAGGATGCTCTTCAACTTCATCCTGTAACACCATTTCGTCAGCTTTACTTTTATTTTCATTAGCATTTTTTAACCTCTTGGTTGGTTGCTCAACCTCATCATTTTTTGATTTCCTCTTTCTCCTGTATGTTTTTTCAGGTTGTTTAGAAGCTGTCAAGTCCATTCTGCTGAATCAATATCACACTTCATTAGAAATAATTTCACACCTTATTCAAAACAACATCACTATTGTATGTCACTGGTAATAACTATTTTTAAAGGAGTATACAGATTCGTATTTATGTAAACACTATCAATAATAGAACTACACAAAATTCATGAAGATTGAGTACCACTAATATTCAGATTCAATATCGACCATACAACAAAGTGATATTACAAGTTTGTCTTTCTCATTGCCAACACATATATCAACGTTACTCATTGTACTGAACAGAAATTTTCAATTCATGGACCTCATTGTCAAACAAATTCAATTCAGTGTTAAGAAATTGTACTCGTTCACATTTAACCAAACGTTTAACCCTAATTTTCGCGATTCAAACAATTTGCAACCGTTATTTTGACAAATACACAATTTTGAACTTTCAATTTCACAATCGAACAGTGTTCAAACGAATAATTAAACGGTTTAATATATTACACAGTTTTTTAACCAGTTTTAACCCTAATTTTTCACAAATAAACAATGTTGAACTTTGAATATTACAATGGAACAGTGTTTAAACATAAATTTCTTCATTGAATAGGTTAAAACCTATTCTTAATTGATAAAAACAATACGAAATACTAATTTTGCACTTCGAACAATGTCGAACCCTAATTTTTCGATGCACAATATTCAACGCTAATTTAGCTTGATTTAAAGAGGAAAATATGTAATTTCAACTGTAACAGAAAAACATTCAATTAACAACTACGAAGTTGTACAATTATATGAAAATTATTGGAAATTAACGAAGTTTATCAATAATTTTGATACTTAGACTAACAAATACTCAATTTTAACAATGATTTCACTAAAATTGAAGTCCTCGAGAGAATTAAGACAGAAATTGTACCTGATTTCCAGTCAAAATGCAATTGAATTGAACAATGATTAGTATTTCTTCGTAAATTGTTGTTGATTCACGTTAATAATCGGGAATTTTTGTGGTTTTTTGAGTTTTTAGAGAGAGAAAGTGAGAAGTCGAAAAAACTGACGCGCGGTTATGAATTTCAAAAGGCGTGCGTGTTTGTTTTGTTACCTTTTTTTTTAAGTGATATTGTTTAGTTTATTGCGCGATATTGTATCCGTTACTCAATCCTCAAATATTTAGGGATTCTCACCGGATCCCGACTCTATATATATATATATATATATATATATATATATATATATATATATGTGCGCGCGAATTAAGAAATTTGAAGTGCCCAAAAACAATATTCATATTAAAAATAATCAAAGTTACACAAAGTTTATTGATGTCCAATATGGTGTACAAATAATCTCATATATAAGCCTAACAATTTGGGTTGTAACATATACTTGGTGAAATATTTCACATGAATTACCAAAATGACAAATAAGATATATGTTTAGTCATCAGAATGTGATAATGAATTGATAAACCTGCAGTTCATTCTTACTTCCCCATTACTGAAACTACCAGCATTGGTTATATTTCCCATTTTCACCATAGATTCAGCAAACTGCTTGAAGAATTGCAGGGGATCTTCTGCATATTCTTGTACAAGATTTCTCGTTTCGATCCCGAGTAAGCTGGAATACATTTCTTGATCTGAATTTAGTAGACCTTCTCCTGTTAAAAGAAGCTGGTAGTACGAGTTATCGAAAAGCCGAGGTGTCACATAATCGAGTGATGATATATTCCTGTCCCCCCCGATAGCAGGGCATACTGATCTCACGGTGCTCAGGTGAGACTCAGAGATGGGACTTTTCGCAGAAGTGGTTCCATAGTCTCCATAGATTCTTGTCCTGAAGTTCTTGCATTGGGCCATGCCAATGGTGTGAGCTCCTGCAGGTTAGATTTAGCACTCTTTAGAAGCTATCCTTGAAGATCTTTTAAGATCTCATTCATAGATTGAATTCTTCAACTGATAAGAAAAAGAACACCCAAAATGAATTGACACTACCCGAAATCACCTAATCTGAAATTACCTGAAGTGACCCGATATGGATTGTTCTAATAATACCTGATTGTTCTTACCGAAACCACTGACCGATAAACATCCAAAACCAATCCATACCTTACTTAAAATAACCTCATAACAGCACAACAAAAAATTATCCGAGTTCATAAAAACCTGACATGATTACATAAATAACCTTTTTGTTAACTTTATACAACGTACACAAACTACCGGAGCGAGAGGGCAAGTAGGGGGTTGAGCAATGATAATTTTGGTTGAAAATTTCGATATCTTTCAAGAGTACTACGATATTACTCTGTACATTTTTAGTCTGCAAATTTCGATGAATATTTAATACCCAACTTTGACTCTTTGTTCCACCACTGTGTTTTCGTTATGTCCAACCCTTTACCCTCACAGGCAGCAGCCTCCGAGTCAATTTGGTATTCACATACGGCATACATCAAAGCATTATGGAATCATAATTTTAGCAGCTAAAATGCACAACCAAAGCTGAAAGAATGACTCTGCTCAAACTTGTACGGATGCTCAATAAGGACTGACCTGAAAGGGCTACCATGTCAGTTACAGAAAGGCCAAGAGAAACAAACTTGGAGATGATTGAAACAATTCCTTCATTAGCACCAGGAAGATTGGCATTGGCAAGCTCATAGCTCGCACTTCGAGCATCCTTCCTTCCCAAAGGAACATCCCAGTATGGTCCTCCAACCTTAAAAACATAGCATAAATGTTTTAACAACAATTTAAAGCTGAGTTGCTATTACCAGCAGCCAGCAGGAGATAAATCAAGTATTTAAGCTTTTTAATTAGTTACCAAAATAACAGCATCCCTTGCAGCGATTGCAAGAATATCAGCACAAGAAACAACTCCGGGGCACTCAGACTCGACCATCAGCTTGAGCCTATCCATGATCTTATACCCTCTCAAGGATTGAATATTTTCCGCAGCTTTCTTCTCTCCTTTCAAAGTCAAAGTATCATCCAATAACACCGATGCATCACACCCCTGTAAATTATATATTACACACATACGGCAACTTAACAACTTACAAATACTTATCTAACATATTCCATAGTCAAGGTAAAGTAAGAACCTGAACGAAGCAATCATGCATGTGTAGTCGTAAAATTATGGCTGCATTCCTTGGATCAGCAAGAACAGCACATTCCATTTCTCTACGTACAACGTTGAGCACACGTGGACATGACTTGTTGTAGTAATCCAAGTGCAGAAAAGGTTCCGACCCACTTACATTAACAAAGACAAACAAGAACACAAATGTAAATACCAAAACAAGTTTCAAAAGATGGGTCGACAACATTTTTGTCAAGTACGAGTAATTAGTTATTTGTTCTTCTGAGTAGTGTTGTCAGGGTAAGAGAATCTTAGTTATATAATGTAGAAGGATTAGCAGCCTCATTGCCTGGTAATGATTGATTAAGAGTATCGTGTTTAGGATTGTTTTATGAAGTCAAGAGAAGATGCAACTAATGTTTTGGTTGGTTGGAAAGAGAGGGAAGGAACTAGGAGGGAAGAACCTGGAATTTGAAAATTTTGATTATTTAGAGAAAAACCCACCAACTTTAAGGCATGTTGGAACTAATTTAATTTGTCTTACATGCTATAGTATGAGTTTTTTTATTTTATTAAATTAGAATCATACAACGTATTTTGTAGGTATAAAGGTCTATTTGTTGCTTATCTGTTGTTGAACTTATTGATGAGTCTTTTGTAGTGTGAGGTCATGCAAAAAAGACGTTTTATAACACATGGACTCTAGGCTAATCGGGGCATTCCTCGACTCTTGGAAGTTTTCTGCTTGTTTGAAAGCGGAGGTGGCCTTTTGCCCTACTACCACCATTCTCAACTTCCAAGGACTCTGAAAGGATCCTGCCAAAAGTGTAAAAAGAGGATCAAATGGCTTTAGTGATAGGCTAAAACTTATATGCCTATTAAAGTAAATTTATTTCACTTATTCGACTACATTACAAATGAAGGGATTTGTCAGTCTTTAAAATAATTTCATTAGACAAATCTTCAGGATCATATGCATGGTAGAAATTAGAATTAAATACAAATAAAGAGTAATTGAATTACCTTGCAGCGGAATTAATCCCTGAGCAAATATAATCCAGCAATATAAGAAAATAAGAACCGAATCTGAATAACCCAACTGCTACAAATAACCAAGAGCACTCCAATTGTAGCGCCTTCACTAGTATCCACACGTATGAATAGAAGATACGATTTGTATGCTAGTACAAGGGTAGGATTTTATTATTCCCACATAAGAATATGATGGATGAAACTGACTCCCATATCTATATATCTATATCTATCTATATCTATATATATTTATAAAAGAGGCTTTTTTAGAGCGATTCTAAGCTATCCACATCATCAAAAATCAATTTAGGAAAGTTTTATAAATAATAATTTTTTATGTAAAGAATAATGTGGAGAATCTTTTAATTATTATAATATTGTATATAGTATATATTTTCTAATTTATATTCAAGTCATGTTTCTATTTTTTACATGAAAACTTTTACATTTTATTTGACAAAAAAAACATTATTTAAAAAATTATGGAAATAATATAATTAGATTTGTGGTAAAAAAAATGCTATCATTAGAGTATAAATTTGATATAATTTGCACATGTTAAAAATTGTGTATTCATAGTATGCTATTGTGGACACAGCCACCTACACGCCAAGCCAATCCGTGGACGTATAGTGGTCTTTTGAAAGCCACGTTAGACGGCGTAAAAATGCTTTCGACCGGATCGTTTTAGATCGGTCGGTTTCGTCTCGGCAAGGGTCTCGAAACGATGTAAGAGATGTTCGGAGTCGCCACCAAGCATTTGTGGGATGCTTGGAACCCGTTCGATTCCACTTTATACCTAGGTCAACCAAGGCAAAAAGCGGTGTTTGACATAGGTACTAAAGATAAGGAATCGTCCCTCTTTAGCATCTTATCTCTAGAATGACACTCGTACGCCATGGATAAGGTCGTTCACTATCCAAAGTTCTGAGTAAGAGGTAAAGGTACGTATTGGGAAGCCCTTTAATCGGACACCCAATCCTGCCCGCGGTAGCGACCTCTACTGATCGATCTTGGTTGGTTAAATGCAAAAGTTGATAGAACGGGTAAATGCATGAATGCGCATCCACGAGTTTGAACCTAACATGTGAGCTTTCTATGTTGGTTGTTTAATCCAAGTATCAAGTATTTGATACAAGTTGGATTTAATGTTGATTTGCATGCAAGGCGAAAATTAAACATCCATTTACCGAGTTAGGTTTATGGTGCATAACGTGATCCATTTGTCTTAGTAAGGCGTTTTGCAAATATGATGTAAAATGAGCGGATTTGTCATCTGATCCGTCCTGTATTCGGGTTAACCGAAGTCGGGATCGTCCTAGACAAATGCTGGAAGGAAACAGACCCTGCATCAGGCAGCCGATATAGGCGCGAGCCATCTGGCGATGCAAGCAGGCCTGTCCTGGTTTGAAAATGGAAAAAAGAGTGGACTGTTTACGCGCGAGTCAGCAGACGATGGAAGGACGTCTTCTGACCATTGAAAAAGTTCGTAAAATGGACTTAAAAGAAGGTATTTGAACCCGTCTTGATTTGAAAAGGCCGTTTAGGCCGCTTTTGTGTTGATATGAAGAACGGGACTTGAATAATCGTCATTGTTTTGACAATATTTGATATCGGGTTCGGTTTTGCAAACTTGAAATGAATAGTTTTGAAAATGATTATGAACTAATTGTTTAAAGTTCATTTGTTTGTAATTAGTCAATGTTTATCATCGTACTCGGGTTAAAATCCGACATGGTATGTAGAACCAAGGATGATTTTGTGTTTATGACTAATACATTTGTTTTGAAAATGTAAAGAAATGAAATAAAAAGTTTAAAATACCTTTTAAAATGTAATTAACCAAATATTATCACCGAAACACGGATTAATCCGTCATGGTATTAGGAACCAAGGGTGAAAAATTTTTCTTGGTTAAAAGTTTGTCATAAAAAAGGTTTTGAAATATTTGAAATGGTAAAAACCGATTACCAATATGAAATAAAAACAAAAGGGGAAGAAGAGACCAAACACGGTCGGATATAGGCTGAGAGGGGCTTTAGGCGCAAGCCTGATTGCTATACAAGCAGCTCCTGCCTAAACCAAAAATCCGGTTTTGGCTCATTTATCCCATATTTGGACCATGTTATGTATGTTTTAGCATGTGATAGTCATGAAACAAATGAAAAACATGATCGAAGAGGATTTTTACACCCTCATACTTACATGCTAGGCTTGAGACGAGAAATCGACGAAAGTGTATAAACTTGTTTGGTCGGAAAACTCGGTTTGAAAACCGTTTTAGCAATGTAAAAAGAGTGTGTTAAGTTTAGTGATGGTGTAATGGTCGAGATGGTCGGTCAAGTGATTTAATGCACGATGACAGTACTAAACAATGTGTAAGGCTTGTGTTTTCGATCGGTAGGTCGAAAACACGTGTCGGTTTGTGACTTGAGAAGTCGAGTCTAGAATTTTAAGGGAGAAATGAGGGGGCGGCACTCGCGTAACTCTCAAATGGTGGCATTTGAGAGGTATTTATAGGAAAATGGGTGGTTGTGTGCGTTTTGAGCGACGTGGCCGCATGGGCTGCTCGAAGAGGCGCGAGCCATTTCGCGGGTCTTCGTGGTGTCTTGTCACTATCACGCAAGAATAATCATGATTTATTCTATCCTAGGTTCTAGATGAACTTGATTTGTACTTGACCATTAAGGATTCCGGGAAACCTTAACATGGAAGTCTTTGAAAAGTTTGTTTTTTGTGTTTGACTCTGTTTGACTCGTTGTTGGAGTCGGGATTTGAATTTTTGAGTCGGTTTTGGTCCGGTGTTGGTTTTGACTCTAATTAGTGTCATTGTGACCCCGTCGTCATGCATTAAACACTCCAGGTACTTTTGAAAAGGTTTAAAAAGTTCTATTTTCAAAAATGTTTTAAGTTTTTCGACGTATAGTTGTACAAAACTGTCGATCAAACGCTGCGATTACTAAGCATGTTGTAGTCCGATAATCATCGGGTGTTTTTTGGAGACTCGAAAGATACTGGGTATCTACAAAGCCCCCACTTTGACTGAGGCTTGGACAGGGTGAAAGTCAAAGTATAGCCCCCAGGTCAATTGAAGATTACAACTTGGAGACCTAAGCGACGTCGAGGCAGCTCGAAAGGATTCGGGCCAAGGACCTACCGTCGGGAAGGGCGACGCCAAGGCGACTCGAGGGTACGAATCAAGGACCTGTCATCGGGAACAGTTTAGAGTCTGTCGACTGTCCGTGTGGGTCGTTTAAAGTCCGTTAGACTACGTACGAAGGCTCGCCAGCCATAAGAAGAAGTCATACCTGAGGCATCTTCGGGATATATCCGTGAGTCGTTTCTTATTTGCGGACAAAGGCTCGCCAGCCGTGGTGCATACATGAGGGGGCTCGCCAGCTGCGGTGCGCATGTGAAAGGGGCTCGCCAGTCGCCGTGCGTATATGAAAAGGGCTCGCCAGCCGCGGTGCGTATATGAAAGGGGCTCGCCAGCCGCGGTGCGTATATGAAAGGGGCTCGCTAGCCGCGGTGCATATATGAATGGGGCTCGCCAGCCACGTTGAATGTGATGCATTTTGAGGCTCGCCACCTATGTCGACTGTGCGTTGTGAGGCTCGCCAGCCATGTCGAATGTGCATTGTCAGGCTCGCCAGCTATGTCGAATGTGCGCTGTGAGGCTCGCGAGCCATGTTGATGGATTGACTGTGGGAAATAGCCACGTTGATGGGTCTACTTAGAGAAATTATTTGAATTAGCGGGCTCCGTGAGAAAGCCTCCGATATCCTGTTGGGGAATTTCGGCGCTTGTGTTGAATGTTTGTGGCGCCGGAAAGGGATAGGTTTGTGAGCCTGCCCCCCGTGGTCAGCGGTGATTTTGAATCTCGGAGAGAGATATAGCGGTTTTTATTGCCTTTCATTTTGTAGGAAAAGGACAGATGTGTACTCTGTCGTCTGGTGGGTGTTTAGGGAGGATGATTTCAATTTCGCCTTCCCATGATTTGAGATTCGTGAAGGGTAGTGAATTTCACTATCCCCTTTGGAAGGTCTTACGGTTTTTAATGCCGCTCGTTTGGGATTTGAATTCCGCTATTGATTTTGTTTTTGACAGCTGTCGGTTTTTAATGCCGTCGTTGAAATTTTGTGAAAATAGCGGATTTGAATTTCGCTATCTTGCTTTTGTATTTGAGTAACGACGGTTTTTAATGCCGTTGTTGAAGTTTTGAAAATAGCGGATTTCGAATTTCGCTATTATCTTTGAAAATTGACGGTTTTTATTGCCGCCGTTGAAATTTTGAAAATCATGGAAACAACGAATTTTGAATTTCGCTATTATTTTCGAAAAACGATGGTTTTTATTGCCGTCGTTGAAAATTTGAGAAAATAGCGAATTTGAATTTCACTATTTTTGTATAATGAGGTTTTTATTGCTGTCGTTGAAAATTTGAGAAAATAGCGAATTTAAATTTCACTATTTTTGTTAAACGACGGTTTTTATTGCCGTTGTTGAATAATTGAAGTTTGTGTGGGAAATTTGGGCCAAAGCCCAAAATTTCGCTGAATGAATCAGGGAGCGCCTCATTGCTGCGAAGGAAGGGAGCTCCCCTATTTTTGTAGAAAAGATGCGAGAAACAGGACGACTCCTCTTCACTTCGTCTTCTTCGATAAACAAACCAAAAAATCAATAAATTGCCATTTTTTGTTCTCGTTCCTTGCTTGTCTTTGTGCTCTTATCATCATGTCATCTCAAGGTATGTAAATTGTCTTGAATCCATTTGAATTTGTTTGTCTTTTTGTTGATTGGATTGGGGCGAAACCCTATATTTTCGAAAATTGAATTGGGCGCTTTTTATTAGCCCATTTTCGAGTGAAATTGATGATTACATTAGGTTAGAAACCTGTTTAGGAGTATAGGGGTGCGTTTAGTTTGCCTTTTGGTCCCCGTTCCCACTCCCTATGCTCGAAAAACGTGAATGAGACGAGAAAACCGTCTTATTTCACAATGTCAAGTTTGTTTGCTTGAGTTGTGTGCCCCACTAGGCTGCATTGTAGTTGGGGAATACCGCGTTTGCCATATTGAACCTTCGTTGGGTGTTGTGGGCAAAATTGGAATTTTTGTCTTTTGTGACGGCCTTATGTCTGATGAAATGAGCGTCTGTTTGAGCTCAAATTGAGTCAGTTTGTCTTGAAATGGACCTTATTGGTAGTTTAGGTCGCTTTGGGACGTGATTAGATCACGTCATTTCGTGGTGGTCGTATTTTGAATTTTTTTTTTTTTTGACTTGTCTGTGCTCGAATTGGCATAAAATTGCCCTTTTGAGCTCTGGAAAATACCCAGTTGTGTCGGGCATTTTCGCTGTTTGTTTTGCAGGCCTTGTGTGGGCCTTGAGATGTTGGGTGATTTTTGAAAATTTTGTTGTTGTTCTGACTCGTCTTTTGCTTGAAAAGAAGGGCGACTCGTTCTTGTGCGTTTTTGTGAAGTGTTTTGTTGTTTTTTGTTGGTTGGGTTTGGGCGGGATTGCCCTTGTTCTGTTTTACAGGTTTTTTTTTGGATTTGTCCATTTTGTGCCGTCGTAATGCCGAAATTTCGGCTGACATTTTTGTTTTGTCTCGATTGCAAGGGAGTGTTTGGGGACTACCGGGACCGTTGCCGAGATCTTGGAGGACGAGGATGACCTTGGAGGAGGAGAGACGACTGTTTTTGTTACAGGCTTAGTTGTACGCTTACTTCGTCCCTCTGCGTCCGAGGACGACTGGCGGCGTTCCTTCGGTTTACCCTGCCGTGAGGGTTGGACGGTGGCTCGGAAGAAGTCGACCAAGTCGACTTACGAGGATTGCAGGCGTCGGGTGAAATCCCCCCGAGTTGGTGAAGTAAGTTGTTGCTTCTTACCTCTTTTGTTTTTGTAGAAACGGATAGAGATAGGATGACTAGGTAGCCCTAGACAGCCCCCAGTTAGTTGATTAGCTTTACCTTGAGTGCAGTTCGTCGGGTGGTCTTGGGAGCACTACACAGGTGTGCCGGCCGCTGTAAGGGAGCGTCTGCGATCTCGTAACTCTCAGTGTTTGTACCTTGAGACGGCGATCGAGCCGGTTTGGTACCTGGGCGAGCACTTAGCTCGTCAGTGCTTTAGCGAGACCTTCGTGGTACCGATCGATCCGCCTAGGGTGTTGTTCCAGAAGTCAACACCCGACGAGGTCGAGGAGCACCTTCACGGTCACGGAGGTGAGGAGCTGTTGTTACGGGAGGCCGACTACGACACCTTCCGTTTGTCGAGGCCTGCCTGGTACCCGATTGAGGTATGCTTTCCTCTGCTCTTTGTTTTCTTTGCCTTTGATAGAAGCGTTTGTTACCTTCGATGTGGATTGATATTGCAGGGGGTCGACGCGCTGATGAGGACTCAACCCCCAGTTTTCCCGACACAGACCACTTTTCAGGGACTGGGTGGTGAGGAGTTACAGCTGCACCTGCCAGAGCCTGCGGCCGTTGAGGATACCGACGCCGATATGGAGGGAGGTTGACTGGTTTGAGGGTGAGTTTCTGATCTGAATACCCATCCTCGTTTGTGTTTTCCCTTGCATTTTTGTGGTATTGAAGGACCTTTCTGGTTGTAGGTGTCGACCGCTAGTCATTAGGCTTTGTGGCGGATGGCTAACCGGTGGAGGGCACTTGCTGGTGACCTGGCTGCTAGGGAGTCTCGGCTTGCGCAGGTAATTTTGTTGGTTGTTTTTGTGTGTTTTGGTGTGTTTTTGTGTGTTTTTGTGTTGTATTTCACGTTTAGATCTCAATGACCTATATTGTGTTTGGTAGGGTACTGCGGATCCTGCGGAGCTTGCCCGGGTCCGTGTTGATTTGGACACAGCTAGGTTGATGATTGAGGCCCAGGGGTTGGGGATCACCAGTCGGGACCAGGAGTTGAGGCGTCGCGAGGACGGGTTGCGGAGCCGAGATGCGGAGATCGCCTCTCTCAGGGCTCAGTTGGCTGCGGCGGAGGAGCTTCGCGTCACGATGGAGTACGAGATGCTGGAGAGTTCTCCGGAGAGGGGGCTTGAGCAGGAGGTGGTGTTTGCCTTGGCTGCGACTTCTCGTGAGACCGAGACCGGTCCACCGGGAGGTGTTGAGTAGTCGTAGTTGTCTGTCCGTGTTTTGGAATCTTGTTTGTACATATTTACATTTTGCGTGAGGCGGTTTGTATATATGTGTTTTTGGATTGTGGTTTATTTTGTGTTGGCTTTTTGTGTTGTGTTTCGGATAAGCACGGTCAGCTGCTAGTTCCCCTTTTGCTTTGCATTTGTTCATGCATCGTTAGTGTAGAAAACAGGCAACAAGTAGCACATACACATAAACGTAAACACACAAAAGCAATTGATGAATAAAGATTCAAAATAACCGCGATGACTCAAAGTTAAAATTTAAATTTAAATTTTGAAAATTCCGCGACAGGTCATCACGTTTGGATTTCTCAAAAGAAATTAATTTGAATTTCGAGCAATTAACTCGTGTCTGAATTAAATTGCATCGAATTTTGCTGAAATTGATTTGTGGCTCGAAAAACTCAAACCGTCACGGGTGAATTTTAAAATATATTTTTGCGAGTGTATTTGATTTGATTTTTGTGGGCTCAAGACTTGAATTTGTAAGAGCTTGAATTTTTGAAGAAAATTAACGTCGTGTTATCAATTTTCGAATTTGTGGAAAATGCGAAAAAGCGAAAAAATTTCGGAATTTTCGATTGGCATGGAAACGATCCGTCGCGGATCGGGACGACTAGGCATTCCCCCTTAAAAAAAGAAAAAAAGGAATCCGTATGTTTAAAGCTGCGTCATGGAAACCATGTCGTATTTCGTGAAACGCGAAAACCAGGAAATGTGAGTGTGAGAAAACACAAAAAGTCCTGGACAGGCCCGAAGAGGCGCGAGTCCTGTGGCGGGAGGTTTGAGGTGTCAAGAGGAAACACAAATTGAAAGAGACAAGTCATGGTGCGTATACTGAGGACCAGCCCAAAGAGGCGCGTGGCCACGAGCGATGGAAGGGAGCTTCCCCTTTTTTCGGAAAAAAGCGCTGATTGTTTTGTATAAATAGGGACGTTTGTGCTTCATTGTTGCATCATCCGAAACACGAAAAACATCTCTACAAAAACCATTCTTCTTTTTTCACAAAATTATTCATGGATGCTTTCGAAAATCGGTTGCGACATTGGTGTCGAGATTTGTCACCTCCCGAGAAGTATCAACTCGTTGTTTTGTGAGTTGGTCAATTGTTGGTGCTTCGTCAAGTTAAGGTGCAATCCTCGTTCCTTGAAGCATGCTCTCGGTTTTGGGATTCGAAACATCATGTTTTCATTTTCTCGAAAGGTGAAATTTGTCCTCTTGCCGAAGAAGTAGGTGCCATTGGTGGATGGTCGGGTTCTACTCCGGTGCTTCCTCCGACTTTATTGTGCTACAAAGAGAAGTTCCGTTCAATGTTGGGCTTGTCAACAAGTTAAGTTAACTTTCTCCTTGCTCCCCATGGTGTGGATATGTTGGCTCTTATCAACATTTTCTCAAACCGGTTGGATGTCAATGTTTCGGAGGTAGCTAGGAGAAGGGCTCTTGCCTTTTGTCTAGTGCATGTATACCTCTTTGTTGATGCCTTGAAGAAGGAGGAGTCCAAATGTTATGGTAGTATGACCCTTGATGCGTGTCATTTATATGATGTTTTACACCCTATTTTACACGCATTTCAGAGCTCAATTATGTAGTTTATGCTACTATTTGCCCCATTTCGTCTACTTTTGTATTTTTATGTAATATTGCAGATTTATGCGGAAATGAGTAGAAATCAAGCTAAATCCATCCCCGAGTACCTTGCATTGTATTGACATGAAGTATTTACGCAAGAAATGAGCTTGGTGCGCATTCCGAGGCCTGAAAGACAATTTTATGAAGAATTAGGTGCCAACTACCAGCTAAAGCGGTCGATCGACTGACCTCCATGGTCGATCGACCAAAGCACGACTGTTAGGCCCAGTTTAGCCTGGTCTGACCATAACCTGGCCTGACTTAACAAGGCTGATTGATTGAGACGAGGACCGGACAAATCTAGCTGTTATTTAGCTGTTGAGAGATATTATAACAAGCAGACCACTAAATCCTGGAAGAAGAGCCCGATGGACGGTATGGAATAGCTTGGCGAGTATTGAAGCAAATTTGGATTAAGAAGATAAACAAGAAATATAATTGTATAAGTCAAATAACCGTGCCCTATTCTCAAGGAAGACCAAGTCCAAACTTAAAACTATATAATCTATGAATGTGAACGGAAAGAAGAGGAAAGGCTATAAATTGGTTGAGATTGGAACGGGTCAAGCGAGTAAATAGGAAGCATGCCCTATTAATCCGGCAACAGCTCCTATAATGGAGAAAGACGTTGAAGAAAAAGGCAACGGTAGCATTTGTAGAACTATAAATAGCAGAATCTAACAATTGTAAAGGCATTCAATCTTAGTCAATTTTATTTACACTTTATCTCTTTTATTCTTGAATATCCGGATATACATACACTATTGTACTCAGCTTATCAAGATAATAAAAACGTTATTTCTTATACTTAAATCTTCCTTTGTTATTTACTCGTATTATTCCAGTCATATAGAACTAGATACCCTGATTACTATATAATCAAGCCGGATCCTTCCAGGAAAATCCTGCTAAAACAATTGGCGCCCACCGTGGGGCATCTAGTTCTACAATCAATAAAATTCTCCTTATCATCTTTCATTTAATATTCACACACAAAAATGGTGGAACTCACCGCAGAACAACAATTAGCGGCTGCCCTGGCCAAGATCAAAGAATTGGAAACAATCCAAGAGAAGGCTCGGTGTAAATCAATCAGGTCAAGGAATCGAGTCTAGCCTGAAAAAGAAATTGGAAAATCAGGCTTCGGGTTCCAGGACCAGATTTGAACCAGGAACCCCATTCTCATCCATTATCAAAAATATAGACTTCTCTAATTTTGGAACCCCGGAGAAGGATACATTATCCGGCACTCCGACCATTCCCAATGATGAGACAAACAAAATCTGAGAAAGAATAATGATGGCTATGCTTCAGAAATCCAAAACTCCACAACAAAATAGAAAATATACCCGGAGTGCCGGACCTCGTGATGAAGTAGAAGTTGACAACTTTGCGAGATTCACCCTTTGCGGATGAAATTGCAAAGATTGATCTTCCCAAGAAATTTTTGTTCGATCCATGAGAACTTATGATGGAACCTCGATTCACAAAATCATGTTGCCATATTCAAACAAAAAATGTTGGCTGCCTCAATACCCGGTGAACTCAGGCAAGTCTGCATGTGCAAAGGCTTTGGTACAACCCGACCGGAGCAAAGATTACAATGGTTCATCAATCTCCCGAATGGAGGTATCAAGAATTTTGCAGAATTGATCAATGCCTTCAATCAACAATTCGCAAGTAGCAGAGATATGGCCAAGAGACCCGAGAACTGTTCAGGGTAAAACAACTTCCTGAAGAATCTCTCAAAGAATTCCTGGCAAGATTTGTCAAAGAAAAGGTGGCCATTCCCGGATGCGACGAAGAAGAAAGCGGTAGAAGCATTCGAGACAAGGAGTCCTGCTTGACAGTGACATCTATGCAGATCTGACCAAGAAAGCATGTCCAACCTTTGCCACTGTTCAATCCATCGCCTTAGAGCATGTCAGATTAGAAGAAGACCTCAACTTGTAACGAACTCATCCGGAGGAAAGCAAGGCTATGGACACACTAACAGAAAAGCTCCTACCGAGAAAGGAGGCAACCCCGGATCAAAGCACCCTATTCCAGGCCGAAAGATCCGAAGTCAATATGGCACAAGAACATAAAGGTAACCTTTCTAGCCTTCCAACTATTCTTGAATATAACTTCTCTATTAATACTGCAGGATTAATCAAACGCCTAGAAAACCCGGGAGAAACAATCGGATGGCCAAAGAAATCCGACAACCCCAGGAAAGACCCATCAAGATGGTGTGACTTCCATCAGGACATCGGACACACCACATAAGAATGCATCCAGCTCAGGAAACAGGTGGCATATCTTCTAAAGAAAGGCTACTTGAAAGACATAATCCAGCAGCCAAAGAACAAAGATGAAGGACAAAACAAGAGAGACCCAGAAGCAAGAGATCCTCCTCCTCCTCCTCCCATCTATGAAGTCAAATTCATAAATGGAGGATCGAAATCTGTGGTCCGACCACTCACCGCCAAAAGAATATCCAGGGAATCCGGACTCCAACCTCCTCTCAGGCCCAAGTCATTGCCCGCTATTACCTTTGATGACTCGGATCTACAAGGAATATCGATTCGCACCATGACACCGGTAATCACCATGCAAATCGGCACAAAGAAAGGTGTCAAGAATCCCGATAGACGGAGGCAGCTCAATCAACCTGGTGATGCTTGACGTCCTTAAAGCTATGAAAATAGACGAAGGGAAGATCATCAAGAAATCCAGCGTCCTGGTTGGATTCAGTGGAGAAACAAATAACACCATGGGAGAAATCAGCTTGCCTACCTATGTGGAAGGCGTGGCTTCATATGAGAGATTCGGAGTAATGGATTGCCTATCCTCGTATAATGTAATCCCAGGCGGACCATGGATCCACAATGTCAAAGCAATCCCATCAACATACCATCAATGCGTGAAAATTCCAATAGAATGGGGGATAACCACCATCGAGAGGAAAACAAAGGACGGCTCAGAATGTTACACTCGGGCTTTGAAACCCTCAAAGTCGGGTAAGTCCCTTGCATAGCAATTAAAGTCACCTGTCAGGGAAGAATATATAGCACAAACACAGATGGAAACAGGAGAAGTCACATTAGATCCGAATTCCCGACAGAAAGTACTTGTAGGGTCGATGCACCCGACTCAATCGGACCAAACCGGTCGACTTTCTCAAAACTAAAATGTCTTGTTTTGCTTGGTCACATTTTGATATGACTGGTATAGATGCTTATGTTATTACTCATAAGTTGAACATTGACAAATCCTTTAAGCCTGTCAGACAAAGAAAAAAGAAGGAAATTTTCTTTGCAGAGAGGCATGAAATCATCAACCAAGAAGTTGACAAGCTCATCGGACATGGGAATGATCAGGGAAGTAATGTACCCCGACCGCTTGCAAACGTGGTAGTCGTCCAAAAGAAAAATGGCAAATGGAGAGTCTGTGTAGATTACACCGACTTAAATAAAGCCTGCCCAAAAGATCCATTTCCCCTACCACACATCGATGCAATGGTAGATGCCACGCAGCCACGAAATGTTGACATTCATGGATGCCTCCAGCGGATTCAACCAGATAAAAATGCACCCAACAGACCAGGAAAGCACAGCTTTCATCACTGAAAGAGGTATATATTGTTATTCGCTATGCCCTTTGGATTAAAAATGCAGGAGCAACCTACCAAAGGCTAGTCAACATGATGTTCAAAGATCAGATAGGAGACACCATGGAAGTCTATATAGATGACATGGTAGTCAAATCAAAAAAGGCGTAAGACCACGTCAAAGACCGGAAGTAGCCTTTCAAATACTGGAAAAATTCAATATGAAGCTCAACCCACAAAAATGCCACTTGAGTCTCAAAGAGGCAAATTCTTGGGCTACATGGTGACAAAAAGAGGAATAGAAGCCAACCCTGAACAGATCAAAGCTATCCTGGAGCTGGAACCACCAAAAACAGTCAAAGACATACAAAAGCGATTTGGAAGAATAGCGCCCTGAAACAGATTCATTTCAAGATCATCGAAAGATGCAAATCGTTCTATAACCTGCTAAGGAAGAACAAGGACTTTCAATGGACCCCCGATCATCAGGCCGCCTTTGAAGACCTAAAGATATATCTATCCTCTCCTCCCTTGCTGGCAAAACCAGTCAAAGATGAACCCCCGACAAGATATACCCGATCCACAGCTTCTTTGTCGGTGCAGTCCTGGTCAAAAAGCAGACGGACAACAAAGACTGTCTATTATGTAAGTAAAAGTCACTGGATGCGAGAGATCGGTATGGCCTAGTAGAAAAATATGTTTTAGCTTTAATTATGAGTTGCACAAAATTAAGACCATATTTTGAAAGTCACCCTATAATAGTCAGAACCAATCTTCCTATCAAATCAGACTTAGGAAACCAGTATTGTCCTGGACGAATGTGCAAATGGTCATCCACCTAAGCACATACAATATAACATTTGAACCAAGGACAAGAATTAAGTCACAAGCACTAGCAGACTTGCTTGTGGTCGATTTTAGTCCGACCCTAGAACCGACCTAATAAAAGAAGTGAATAAACTAACCAAAGCGACCAAACGGACCTAGAATGGACCCTATTTGTCGATGGAGCAGCCAACACGAGGGGCACGGGCCTAGGAGTAGTACTAAAATCGCCACAGGGGGATAAGATAGTACAGGCTATAAGTTGTGCATTTGAGGCCACCAACAAATGAGGCGAGAATATGAAGCCCCGATAAAGCCGGATTAAAGGTATGTGTTGACCTTGGTGTGCAAAACTTAAAGGTACGTACATCGATTCCCTCCTCATCTCCAACCAAGTAAATGGGATATATCGCAAAAGACCCCAAAATGATGCTTTATCTAGATGTTGTTCAAATGCTAAAATCAAAATTTTTAAATTTTAATATTGACCAAATTCCGTGGATTTAAATACCTGTGCCGATGCCTTAGCCGGCCTAGGATCCAACTTTAGTCCCCTTGACTTCGACAAAATACCCATCGTGCATTTATTAGAACCTGCAATAAATAAACAAGATGAGAGTTTCCCAATCTACATTGCTAATTCTTGGACAAAACCCTACTATGACTGGCTACAACAGGGAATCCTTCCCTTAAATAAGCAAGATGCCAGAGCACTAAAAATAAAAGCTGCTTCATATACTATTATTGACAACGTGCTTTTTAAGAAATCGCAGGCTGGGCCCTACCTCAGATGCCTGGAACCACAGGAAGTCGAGCAGATATTATCGTAAATCCATGAAGGATATTGTGGAAATCACAAAGGTGGAAGAAGCCTGGCAAGCAAAGTACTCAGAAGCGGTTATTATTGGCCTACCTTGAGAGCCGATTGCCTGGATTTTAGCTCTAAATGCAAAGCTTGTCAGATTCACGGACCATATATCCATCAGCCATCTGAGGAACTACATTCCATATCCGCACCATGGCCATTTATGAAGTGGGGCATGGATATAGTAGGAAAACTACCTCAAGCGCCTGGACAAAAGGTTTTCATGTTAGCAATGACTGATTACTTCTCCAAATGGATAGAAGCTGAATCATACAGGCAAGTTAAGGAGAAGGACGTCATAGCATTCATTAAACACAACATCATATGTAGATATGGCATCCCCTCTGAAATAGTATGTGATAATGGCACGCAATTTGTGGGAAAAAGAACAGCAGCCTTCTGTGCTCAATGGAACATCAATCTGGTAACATCCACACCAGGATATCCAAAAGCCAACGGTCAAGCGAGAATCCCAGTAATAAGGTGGTAATCAGTTGCATAAAGAAAAAGCTGGAAAAAAAGAAAGGCGGATGGGTCAAGAACTCCCCCTGGTCCTTTGGGTGATAGAACCACGCCAAAAAAAAACATCCACAGGCCAAACCCCTACTCCTTGGTCTATGGATGTGAAGCGATAATCCCAGTGAAGTGGACATTCCATCAGCCAGATGTAGCCTGAACACAACAACAAACAATATACCTCTAATGGAGGATAGCCTGGACTTAACAGAAGAGCTAAGAGATGCAGCAAGCATCAGATTAGCAGCATACCAGCAAAGAGTTGCGAGAAGCTACAACAAGACTGTCAAAGCCAGGGTATTCAGGGTAGGAGATCTTGTTCTCAGGAAAGTATTCCAAAACACAAAAGAAAAGAATGCTTTGGCAAATTGGCCCCAACCTCGGGAAGGCCCCTATCTCGATTGATTCAATAGTCGGCCAGGGAGCTTATAGATTACAGACCCTGGACGGCGAAATGATCCCAAGAGCCTGGAATATTACACATTTAAAATTATTTCACATATAGAATATATCGCACGATCCAGGTATAACTTTTTACCTTAAATACTTCTTGCCTGAAAACTACATGTATGATACTTGCAGTTATATGAATAAATGCCGTATATGATTTCTTCAAATTATGTGCCCAAGTACTTATCTATGTTCTCATATTTACTTAGTGAAATCTTCAACACTTGTTTTACATATTGCATCTTATTTAAAACAAATCTTAAAGATTGGGGGCCACCCCCACCAAATATTCAATCGATATCCAAAATTCGATTTGCAAAACAGCCTTTAAATATTGAGCTCAACATAACATACAAACCTGGAAAATCTATTCCTAGATCAGTATGACATAAATGGGTCATAAGCCCTCCAGGCATGGCAAGGGACATAAGCCCTCCCAGGCAATAACCCCACCCATAACACATTGAATCGGCAGATCCAAAGATAAAAGCGCTCTGATCGATCAAAAAAACGGCCTCGATCGGTCGAATAAGCGGCGAGATCCGACACGTCCAACATCACAAAAGTACCTTGTCAAAACAACAAAAAGAAACAAAACAAAGACCAAATATTTATTCACCCAAAATAATTGGTCCTACCTAATAACCATCCATTCCAGGGACATCCCCCCTGGATGAGCCAAAAAATCTATTGATATACTCTAAATATTCATTCCAGGGACATTCCCCCTGGATAGACCAAAACCCAAAAGAAAAACTAAGTTATTTTTGAGCGAAGAACCGACTCACAACCATCCACCATTTCTGATCACGGACTTTGCCTTGGAAGGAGGAGAATCCACTTCTTCTTCTTGACCCATACTGGCCAAATCAGGATCGAGCGTCCAAAGCCATCTCATCCGGTCCGGATTCGTTGGCGGTCGGTCTCGGATCTCTCATAGCATCAACCCGGCCTTTCCCGAAGAAGTCTTGAGCGGCAAAGATCACCAACCGCGCCTCCACCAACTCCTTTTCAAACAAGCTCCTCGTTTTTCTTAATTGATCCTGCATTGCCGCTTCTCGCCTTCCAACTCTTGCCGACGGCCTTCTCGGCATTCTTTGCGGCTACCTCACAAACCGCAGCAGCCCTAACCGCCTCCTTAGCTGTCCCCAACTGAGATTGAAGTACCACTTCATTACCCCTGGATGTGTGCAGGTCACGGTTTAGCCTATCCAGCTTTTCCTCCAAATTAGTAACCTTGGCCTGGGCGTCCCTAAGTTGACAAGCAGTAGCCAGCCCGGCATCCAACCCCTACATACATACAAAATCAATTAGCCAAATACAAGGTAAAACAAAAAGCACATAAACAATTAAAAATATCCCTTTACAACTAACCTCCCTAGCATGGGAAGCAAGTTCAGCGACCCTTGTTACAAGAGAAGTCAAAATAGAAACCACCCTGGTAGACGACTCAAGGGTACTAGCAGACAATAGCTGGTCGCTCATCTTTGCAGAAAACTCATCTATCCGAGCAGGGCATCATCCATGTCATCAATCCTAGCAGGCACTTGCCTTATACTCCTGAGTGGTTGAGCTTGGATAGGCACCTTTTCTCCCTCTTCCTCTTCCAGGATATCATCTTCCCTCTTTCTTTTTGAGCACGGACGACCCCTGGTGACACTACCCAGGTGGATCTTGAGGAGGCTGGACATCGAAAGCGGGATATCCAATGTTTTGTCACTCCCACTAGCCTCCTGGCTCTTGGACTGTTCAGCAATCCTAGCCACCCCGGCCTTCAAATCCTTCGCGAGAAAAGCTAGCCACCTAGCGAGAAGACCTAAATACTGAATATATAAAAAATATATACGTAAATATCAAGCAAAGAACAACAGGAAGATAACGGTCAACATAAAAGCATACAGAAGACGTACAGGAAAGAGCAGTAGAACTAGGCTTGCCTTTGGGTACTCTGACCCCAGTAAGCTTGGTCTTCATATACCGGGGCAACAATTCCCTGCCCAAACAAGCTGGCCAAGTCCTCTCTTCCTCGGGAATAGAGAGGAAAGCATCTATCCTTGCAAATGACCTCCTCGTCAAGAGGATCATGATTCCAATCAGGAGCTACAAACATTACAAAAACAAAATATACAGGTAAGACTTATATGCCTCACTCTCATTTAATATAACTACAAATTAAGAGTACAGGAAACCTACCACTCTCCAAAGGAGGATATCTCAGATAATCAAAGCTCGATCCCGAGTCTCGGTCAGGATAAACGGGAAAGTCTTTGCCCAACTCTTGTCATCTCCAGAGTCCAGGTTAGTAATTAATGGAGACATCTTTGACTTAATTCTCAAATTAAAACGACCAACAACAGGATTTTTAAAATGATATACTGCCTTGATATCATTAAGAGTAATCACAAGATTGTGTTTAGCACATAAATTTTCTATGGAATGGATAAGTTTCCAAACCATCGGCATAATCTGAAAAGGTGACACCTCCATAGCACGAATGGTGTCAATCATTAAGGGAGTAAAAGGTAACTTACAGCCTGCTTTGAATGCCCATTCGAAAATACAGAACCAACCAGGTGACACCCAGTTAGCTCTGACTGGACAAGACTCAGGAATCCATACCTCAGTCGACTCAGGAATTATTTTCTTCTCCCTTAGTATCTTGTCATAATTTGTTTTCAATAAGTTCTCTTCAGGAAAGTAAGGATCCAAAGATTGAAGAGCAGTAAAAACAGAATCCTGATACTTGAAAGCCACAGCACGAGCAGGAGGGTCAATTTCCCTTACCTCCTCCTCTTGGATGTCTGTGGGTTCAGGCTCAGCAGCAGCAGCAGCTCTCTGGGATGCAGGACGTTTTTTGGCTCCCATATTTCTAAGTGTTTGATTTATTATAATTGAAATTATCGAGAAAATACAAAATAACAGAACAAGATTACTGAGAAGAAGGGAAGAATTTCAGAAGAATTTCAGAAGAATATTCAGCAAAGAAAGTGGAGGAAATTTGGTGAAAAATAACCTTGCCCTAAATACCGTATTTATAGGAGATGAATAACGGCATGAAAAACCTAGGAATTGCAAAACTGTCAGCATGATGTCACTTAGCCGTTGCAGTGTTCAACGGTAAGTAGGAGTCTAAGAGTCACTGAATAAATATGACTCTTCTTATTGTTTAACCCGGTAAAGTTGACATCTCACCCCTGGCCGGATCCAGCACGGGTAAAATGTCAAGGGGCAATTGTTAGGCCCAGTTTAGCCTGGTCTGACCATAACCTGGCCTGACTTAACAAGGCTGATTGATTGAGACGAGGACCGGACAAATCTAGCTGTTATTTAGCTGTTGAGAGATATTATAACAAGCAGACCACTAAATCCTGGAAGAAGAGCCTGATGGACGGTATGGAATAGCTTGGCAGAGTATTGAAGCAGGCTGGATTAAGAAGATAAACAAGAAATATAATTGTATAAGTCAAATAACCGTGCCCTATTCTCAAGGAAGACCAAGTCCAAACTTAAAACTATATAATCTATGAATGTGAACGGAAAGAAGAGGAAAGGCTATAAATTGGTTGAGATTGGAACGGGTCAAGCGAGTAAATAGGAAGCATGCCCTATTAATCCAAATGACTCCTATAATGGAGAAAGACGTTGAAGAAAAAGGCAACGGTAGCATTTGTAGAACTATAAATAGCAGAATCTAACAATTGTAAAGGCATTCAATCTTAGTCAATTTTATTTACACTTTATCTCTTTTATTCTTGAATATCCGGATATACATACACTATTGTACTCAGCTTATCAAGATAATAAAAACGTTATTTCTTATACTTAAATCTTCCTTTGTTATTTACTCGTATTATTCCAGTCATATAGAACTAGATACCCTGATTACTATATAATCAAGCCGGATCCTTCCAGGAAAATCCTGCTAAAACAATGACATACAGAAGCTACTGTATAGCGAGGGTTAGTCGATCGACCGGTCCCAGCGGTCGATCGACCAGACCGTGACTCTGACGCAAATTAAAAGAACGAGAAGTTTGAAGCCCATCGTAATTAGGTTTTAGGAAATAAGAACTACGTTGTATTCCTATATAACGTAGCTTAGGTTTCAGTTTGAATCATCCAGTTTTCATCATCTAGTTCTTTACATAAATTTCAATAATCATTAGTTTAGTTCATTCTTTTATTAATAAAGTTCTTTTTGCATTCCGTTTTGATCTCCCCTCTGCGATTCCCTTCACGGTACTCTTTTGTTTTTATATTCAGTTTCATTGCTTTAATTCGCTGATAGTTTAGAATTGCTAGGTTAGATCTCCCGAAGCCAAATTATTGTTTTATGTTAATTGTTCATTTAATTAATTTAAGTATGAGTTCGAATGTTTTAATTGTTAAGTTTATTGTTGTTATTATTTCCAGTATGAGTAGCTAAACCCTTTGTGCTAGGATGTAGGGAATCTGTAGAAGTAGGCGGCATTAGAATAGTAGACCAGAAATCGCGCCATGGTCGATCGACTGGCCTTGTGAGATTTATCTTCGTTTTATTTAATTTAATTGCTATATTTGACGAATCGAGTGCACGCGACTAGTTGAATGTTTAGGAATTGACCGACCCAATAAAGATCGAAAGATAGGGAAGAGAGATAGCCTACCGAATTAAGACGACTAAATTAATGAGATCGAAAGATGGGTTAATTCAGCCTTTTAAATCACTTTTCAGGACGAAAGTTAGCATTAGTGATATTAGGGACCTGTAGCGAGATTGAAAGATGCTACCTGTTGAGAATGGACCGAGAGGACTTCTTATTTTCCCGTCTCACGTGATTGTTTTAGGCCTACCTAGTATTCTGCCGCCGAAACTACAGTGAACCGACCATCTTAGTACCCTTTTTATTTTTGATTCCATACATTCCTTTAGTTTTCACTAAATTTCACTGCCATTAGTATAGATCAACTCAAAACAAACCCCCACACACTGTTACTTTTAGACTAAAATCAGACAACTAATAATTGCATCACCTCCTTGTGGTTCGACCCTGACTGCCACTAGCTATAGTAGTATTTTGGACTATAAATATTATTTTTGGTGCATACAACGACAAGCATCAAATTTTGGCGCCGTTGCCGGGGAGGCACTTGTTTAAAATTTTTAGTTGTTTCTATTTTTAGTCTTTCTCTTAGTTTAAGGGACATCTGTTCCTTAAACTATTCTCATATTCTACTTGTAGTTTCTTCTTATGCGCAAGTCACAGGGTGGTGAATTACTACCGTTTAATCCTGAGATTGAGAAGACTTTGCGTGAGTTGAGACGATCATCTAGAGTATTGCCGACAGAGGAAGAACTGAGTACTCTGTCTAGTTACTACGAGAACGAGCTGTTCGAGGAGGATCCACCTTCGTCACCTATTTCTACTTCCACAGGTGAGACCGTCACATCTCCAGACATGGCTGACGAAGCGAGTATAGGCAGTCACTCTGAGCCGACAACTGAGAATCTCTATAAGGGATTCACATTACCCGGGACGGATAGAAAATTCAAGCTGAAACCGTCTTATATCAACTTGGTTGAGAGAAACCAATTCGGGGGAGCTGCAAATGAAGATGCAGCCAAACATATGGAGACATTCATTGATTATTGCTGCTCCATACCCCCACCAACCGGTGTGACCCAGGACCAGGTGAAGGAGACTATGTTCATATTCTCTCTTCGTGATGCTGCAAGGGAGTGGTACCGAGACCTGGATCGAGTTGCTAACGGGATCACTGATTGGAAGTCGCTAGCCTTAGCATTTTACAAGAAATATTTCTCTGCCTCGAAGACAAATGCCATTAGAGTTCAGATCACGAGCTTTAAACAGGGTCCTGAAGAGAATTTTCATGAGGCATGGGTCCGTTTCAAGAAGCTGGTGCGAACTATTCCACACCATGGCTTCGAGAAATAGAGCCTATGCAATCAATTTTATAATGGGCTTTATGACGATCAGAGGGCTATCCTGGATGCGGCAGCTAATGGTAGATTCCAGGAGAATGTTGGAGAAACTAAGGGGTGGAAAATTATTGATGATTTGGCCACCCATAAAGCTGAGTATGAAAATTCCAGGGGAAATCAAAGGAGAAGTGTTGAATCCCTTCTGTAGCTGCATTAGAGGCTCTTACGGCGAGATTTGATAAGTACGAGTTGGGAGGAGCTTCAAAAGGAGGGATCTATCATGTGAATGCTGTTTTAGACGGTCCTTTCGTCTGCAAGAGATGTGGAGGAGGACATGTTTCAGACAACTGCAGCATTCCCTATGAGTCTTGTGCTGCTTTCCAACATTATAGGCGGACAAACACTTATTTTGAGCCGAATGTCCATCCGAATTTGAGGTGGAGTAGCCAAAATGTCCTAAATCCGACTCCACCTCCACAGCAGCAGCAGTAGCAGAATTATGTGCCCCCTCATAAGCAGCGACAGCCATATCAAAAGCCTCCGTATGTTCCCCAGCAGCAGCAGCAGTCTTAAGGTTCCGAATTTGCCGAGTTGAAAAATTTGTTGCTGAAAGAGTCTCAAGCTAGAGAGGCCGGGATGAAAATGTTGGAGAGTCAAATTGCTCAATTGGCTAGCAAGAGTGCAACAAGAGCTCCGGGGCATTTACCGTCGCAGACGAATCAAAAGGAGACCCTTAATGCCATCACTTTGAGGAGTGGGTCTACCCTTGATGGGCCCGCTATGGTCGAGGAAGCTACTGAAAGAGATGAGGCGGAACCAAGTAAGAAGAAGGCTGTGACGAACAGTGGCAAGAAAAAGACGTCTACCAGGTATATCAGTCGATCGACTGACATACCCAGTCGATCGACCACTCCGTGAAGTGAAACAGCTTATGTTCCTGTAGAAGTCAGTCGATCGACTGACATGCATGGTCGATCGACTAACAGCGCTGCTGATATTGAGTCTTTTCGTCCTCCAATGCCAAATAACTTGAGGGACCACTTGTTTCGGGGTACGACTACTCCGAAAATATTGAGGCATGACCCAAATGCTGATGGGTCAGTCCCGGTTCCAAAGTATGACCCGACGACGATTAATGGTTCATTTTTGAGACGGTCCGAAGAAGTGTCAAGCTACAACAAAGAGAAGGTAGTGGATTTTCAGCCTAAATCCACCGATGCCGGCATTAGAGACCTAGAGGAGAGGGCTAAGTTGCTTGTTTCAGCCCCTTATTCAGAGAGATTGGTGCCGACAAAGGAACAGGTATTGTTTAACAAATTTGAAAATGTTATTCGTAGCTTAAACGTACAAGTTCCTTTTCTTGAGTTAGTTAATCAAGTGCCTACTTACATGAAATTTATGAAGCAACTTTTATCTAAAAAAAAGTCACTTGAAACTGTGCAATCTGTCGCACTAACTGAGGAGTCATGTTCTTATTTGACCCATACTGCACCTCATAAGCTAGAATACCCAGGTAGCTTTTCAGTCCCATGTAGTATTGACACCTTTTCTATTGAGAAGGCATTATGTGACCTAGGAGCCAGTATTAGTGTAATGCCCTTGAGTCTTGCTAGGAAGTTGAAATTGACTAGGTTTGCAGTTACCAACATGACAAAGATCTGAGATGGTCGATCGTTTGCGGTCCAGCCTATAGGAGTCTTAGAGGACATTTCTGTGCAAATAGGAAAGTTCTTCTTCCCTGTTGACTTCGTTGTACTAGATATGCCTGAGGATGCCCACATTCCTATCATATTGGGTAGGCCATTTTTGCACACTGCTGGTGCAGTTATAGATGTTGGTTTAGGGACTCTGACCTTCAAAGTAGGGAAGCATTCCATTGTCTTTGCCCAGACGGCTAAGAAGAAAGACCCTATGTGGCCAGTCACTTGTAATACGGTTTCTGAAAAGAAATCTTATTTTGTGCTTTCTGATATGCCTGCCTCTATGCCTGTTTCTGCTATAACACCTCCGCCCCATATTGGGAGCAATTTGGAGGAAGATTCGTCTGTTTTGGATATTGCATGAGCTGGTTTGGGGAAGGAAGTGCCGCATGTTGCTCCAGCTGTGAAGGAGCCAATCGTTCAAAGAGGCGCCCTATGATGTCTTAGCTATGGCACTGATGAGGAGCCATTCAAAGTGACGGAGTCCGATTTGGATTCTGACGAGTTAGATGAAGTTATTGATTGGGGAGATGCTGAAGCTGTTGATCCGTTGAGTTCTGCGGATGTTGAAGTTGATAGGAGTGCAGCCGAGAAGATGAGCACTGTAGAGGCTACTTCTTGTAGCCAGAATCCGAGCAAGTGGGCCATTCCATGGCCATTCTTGATCAACTATTAGTTGATTAAGACTTTTACAAAAACCATTCATTTTATTGCTTTCGTTAAACTCTTTTTATTGCTTTTTTGTGCGCGAAACTTCGCATTTTAATAAGTTTTCTTAGGATTTTAAATGCTTTAGACAGTTACTTTGGGTTTTGCGCAATTTCGGGCACGTTATTATGTGCATTTACAGGTTTATGGACCATATTAGCTCGAATTATTGAGCTAATTCGAAGAAATCAGAAAGTTACAGCAGGTTTTCCAGTCGATCGACTGCCCAGTATGGTCGATCGACTGAGCGCTACAGTTCCAGGAGCTTCTATTCCTATTCACTCTGGTCGATCGACTGGGTGATGTGGTCGATCGACCGTGTTCGCTGCTGTACTTGTTTCCAATCATTCCTCTGCTGTGTTTGGTCGATTCTTCGACTCATTTCTGTTTTCTTCCGTTTCTTTATTTTACACATAATTTTGCGTTTCAATTATTGTTTTCTCGGATTACGCGCGGTATTTTCTGTCTTTTCAGGTACTCATTGGTAGCACTGCTGGCTACTAAGACCTCCTAGCTCACGCTGGTGTGGGGAGGTTTCCTTTTGCTGCGCTTAAAGTCTTGTGAGTTTCCGAGTTTAACTTCATGTCTTCTTTAGTTAATTTAACGCAAATTCCCATTCTCCTTTTATTTCATTACATAATTTTGCACAATGGGGACATTGTGTTATTTGGTTTGGGGAAGGGTTTTGTGTTGCATTTCATTTGCTTGCATTCACATTTACATTTTTGTCTTGCATTGTTGTTTATTTTCCCTTATGAAAATTGAAAAAAAAAATTGAAAAATTTCAAAAATTTCAAAAAAATGCACGTTTATTTAGCATTTATGTCGAGTCGGAACGGTAGTATTTCAATGATGACATTGCATTTGCAGCTGTTTTATGCCTAAGCCTTGCCAATTGACATGTTATTAGTAGAATCATATGCATAGTCTACGAGTTTTCGTTAATATCTTGCTGAACTTGACACTTGACTTAAATGTTTGGCAAACTACATCATTTTCTGAGTTTTAGAGCTTATAACTGGTGTCATCTATGACCGGTTTATCTAGGATTGTGAGTAGTACTCCTTATGAGACATGTTATATCAATATGCATAATATGAACTTAATTTGCTTAATACCTGTATGCATTCGGTTTGTGGTTTGTTGACACATGTGGAAGAGGTTCCCTTTATTCATTTTGCCCATAAGCCCCACACTGCCAAAAATAGCCTTTTTGTCCCGTTACTACATCCTACATTTAGCCTGCCCTGGTCAAGCTAGTAGTTTATGTTATTGGGATTGTTACTTCATTTTTGGTTGCATATGCTCTTTTGAGATGTTGTTGGGAAAATGAAAAAGGAAGGAAAGAAAGAAGGAAAAAATAGAATTGAAAAAAGAAAAAAAAAAGAGAAGAAAAATGATTCAAAAAAAAAAATGAATGTTGTCCTGTAGAGGGGGGTTGATCGACTGCCCATATTGGTCGATCGACCGAAGCCCGAGAAAAGAGAAGTCAAAATCACATGGTTGGAGTTTTGATTAGTTGGTGATTTTATTCCCATACTTTATTATCATCATTTGGGGAATTACAATTACATTGGAGATTGTGAGATTTGTGCTTGCTATTAGCAACGTTTCGATTGGAAGTTTGAGCAAGAAGTTGGATGTTGTTATAATTTGGTTCCCTTAGTTACTAGCTTGGCTTTTAACTCTGTTTTTATCCAAATTTATCTTAACCTCTTCTTACCCATACCTCACATATCCATATTTACCTCGGCATGTGTCATGGTCATCTGTTTGGTTGGAATGCATATGTACGGTTGGAGAGATTATATTCATATTAGATTGCAGGCATGTTCTTATAGGTCGTAGTTAGGCGAGTGTCATTACAAAATGAATTCTTTCTATCTTATACATTATTCACCTGTGCTTATGTGTGATATGAGCGACCCCTGAGAGTCCGATTTGATAAGTCTCTACAGTTGACGGTTCAGCAGGTTTTTAACGACTTCATAACTTGTTTGCATGATTCATATTTCTAATTTATTGTTAGTTGTTGCATTAAATTGGTTTAGGCTATTCGTTTGCATTTCGCTCTGAGATTGAACTCGTTCCATTAGGTTTTAGAATCGAGTCTAGTTCTTGCTTGGGGACAAGCAAGGGTTTGGTTTGGGGAAGTTTGATGCGTGTCATTTATATGAAGTTTTATACCCTATTTTACACGCATTTCAGAGCTCAATTATGTAGTTTATGCTACTATTTTCCCCATTTCGTCTACTTTCGTATGTTTATGTAATATTGCAGATTTATGCGAAAATGAGTAGAAATCAAGCTAAATCCGTCCCCAAGCACCTTGCATTGTATTGACATGAAGTATTTACGCAAGAAATGAGCTTGGTGCGCATTCCGAGGCTTGAAAGACAATTTTATGAAGAATTAGGTGCCAACTACCAGCTAAAGCGGTCGATCGACTGACCTACATGGTCGATCGACCAAAGCGACATACAGAAGCTACTGTATAGCGAGGGTTAGTCGATCGACCGGTCCCAGTGGTCGATCGACCAGACCGTGACTCTGACGCAAATTAAAAGAACGAGAAGTTTGAAGCCCATCGTAATTAGGTTTTAGGAAATAAGAACTACGTTGTATTCCTATATAACGTAGCTTAGGTTTCAGTTTGAATCATCCAGTTTTCATCATCTAGTTCTTTACATAAAATTCAATAATCATTAGTTTAGTTCATTCTTTTATTAATAAAGTTCTTTTTGCATTCCGTTTTGATCTCCCCTCTGCGATTCCCTTCACGGTACTCTTTTGTTCTTATATTCAGTTTCATTGCTTTAATTCGCTGATAGTTTAGAATTGCTAGGTTAGATCTCCCGAAGCCAACTTATTGTTTTATGTTAATTGTTCATTTAATTAATTTAAGTATGAGTTCGAATGTTTTAATTGTTAAGTTTATTGTTGTTATTATTTCCAGTATGAGTAGCTAAACCCCTTGTGCTAGGATGTAGGGAATCTGTAGAAGTAAGCGGCATTAGAATGGTAGACCAGAAATCGCGCCATGGTCGATCGACTGGGCTCCCTGGTCGATCGACTGGCCTCGTGAGATTTACCTTCGTTTTAATTAATTTAATTGCTATATTTGACGAATCGAGTGCACGCGACTAGTTGAATGTTTAGGAATTGACCGACCCAATAAAGATCGAAAGATAGGGAAGGGAGATAGCCTACCTAATTAACACGACTAAATTAATGAGATCGAAAGATGAGTTAATTTAGCCTTTTAAATCACTTTTCAGGACGAAAGTTAGCATTAGTGATATTAGGGACCTGTAGCGAGATCGAAAGATGCTACCTGTTGAGAATGGACCGAGAGAACTTCTTAATTTCCCGTCTCACGTGATTGTTTTAGACCTACCTAGTATTCTGCCGCCGAAACTACAGTGAACCGACCATCTTAGTACCCTTTTTATTTTGATTCCATACATTCCTTTAGTTTTCACTAAATTTCATTGCCATTAGTATTGATCAACTCAAAACAAACCCCCACACACTGTTACTTTTAGACTAAAATCAGACAACTAATAATTGCATCGCCTCCTTTTGGTTCGACCCTGACTGCCACTAGCTATAGTAGTAGTTTGGACTATAAATATTTATTTTGGTGCGTACAACGACAGGCATCAACCCTTGTGCACGTGGTCGAGCAAATGGAGCATGGTAGGGATCCCTCATGGTTGGTGGTTGGTGAAATCATCCAAGCTTTGGACAAGAAAGGCTCTTGTGGAGAAGCCCCTTCGTTTGGATCCCCAAGGATCCTCCAGGTGTGGCTATTGGAGAGGCTAAGGTATGTACAGGCTCCGACCGATTCTTCTTCTTATTCATTCCATCACCTTACTATGAGGAAGAAATTGTACTCGGATAGTTTCACATCCACCGAGGCCTATTGGGCCTCGAGATTGGTGGAGGAGGGTGGTCCTCCTATTCGTTGGGTGGTGCCATGGTGGTATTTGAGGTCCTTCACGAGGTTGCCCGCTTCGGTTGCTAGTTTTTGTTCATTGATGGTGGTGGGTTTGAAGGTCGCTTCCTTCATTTATCCCGAAAGGCTTATGAGGCAAATGGGGCGTCAACAAAAGGTGCCCGCTCAAGATACTCTCGTCCAAGAGAGTGTATTCCGGAACTCCGAGCTTGTGGAGGTTTTCGAAAGGTGGTGGGCCACTCGACCGATTTGGGAGGTGCCAAACCCTGTTGCCACGACATGGGTGACTCCCGCTTATGTCAAGTGGGCAAGAGCTCAAACCTTGGAGGAAAGGTCCAAATCTCGTAAGGACGAGGTTGTTGACTTGAAGTATCGAGAGGTTGGCAAGGCCAACCGTGCTTTCTTTGATGACTTTGTTGATGGAGCTAGCCCGGATGTGATGAGGCCACCAAAGAGGAGAAGCTCGAGTTCCAAAGAGGTAGTGGGCTGTGTATGGGCTTGTCTTGGACCGAGTATGGGGTCATGCAAGAAACTGGAGGCCGTCGCCGTGGTGGATCCGTTGAGGATCCGTTCCGAAGAGGAAGTTCATGCTAGGCGGGCCAACAAGAAGAACAAGGGGAAGATGTATCCCAAGGGGAAAGGCAAGGGTAGAATGGAAGAATGAAGACCTCCATTACCCACTTTATTATTATGTTGTATTAGTGTTGTGATTTTCTTATTATGTTGTACTAGCTATGTATTGTATATTTTGTGCTAGTTTTATTATGTGAGATGTCTTGGTCGACATTCTAGCTTTGACGAGTTGTAGACTTGCCTAACTTCGTTTGTTGTCAAATTTGTAATCCTTCTCATTATTAATTAAATAAGAGGATTGCTTGTGTTAACAAAGTTGTGAACGCTTGTTTCTTCCATTCATTTTGTAAAGGTAATTCGGTTTGAATTATCCTAAACATTGCACTTGGGAAATGGGATTTTTGTGGGAAGGTAGAAAGGCTTCTCTTTTTGTATTTTTTTGTGGGAAACGGGTTCAGCTCCGGGTTTAATGGGTATCTTTTGCTCTGCAATCTCCCTGTCGATCCCAGGCATGTCTTTATAGGACCAGACAAATACGTTCTTGTATTCATGTAGGAGCTCAATGAACTGCTGTCTTTTCGAGGGGTCAAGGGTTGTCCATATCCTAAGTTCTTGAGGTGTGTTGTCGGTTCCTACATTAATAAGCTCGGTCTCCTCAATGATGGGGGTCCTAGTTTCTTGTTTCTCAAGTTCTTTGGCTAGGTGAGGTGGGTAGTCACTCAAGTCAAATTCCTCATAGACGTTCAGAATTGCATTGCAGTTAAATTGAGACGAGGCATAAGCAAACTCAGCGTTCATTAAGTCGACTTGGGCAAAAAGCTCGGACAGGACAGACATCTCATGGGCAGTCAGAGGCGACAAAGCAGAGGAGGCGGCCCCTGGAACAAGCTCCAGGTTGCTACCCTCCGTTGGAGTGGGGATGACCCTAGTCAATTCAGCATCTGAAGCAGCCACAAGTTTGTGATAAAATAGTGGGAATGGGACCCTGACTGGGACATCAGGAGTGCTAGGAGCTAAGACAGACTCTGACTCTGACTCATACTCAGACTCAGACTCTTCTTTACTTCCCTCTTTGAACATAGGGCCTTCTCTAGTTGTAATCTTGAGGATGCGGCCTTGACGATCGGTCCATTTGATAGTTTTCCTCCAGCCTTGTGTAGCTTTCTCTGGGTCAGTATCAGAGATTAAAGCGATGGGATCAAACTGGTGTCCTTTAGAGCAATGTTGATGATGTACTCATAGCCGAGGTGCTTGATGTTGTCCTCCCCGAAGAGGAGGCTGACGGCTTGTCCGTCCAGGCATGGGGTTGAGTCAGATTTGGTTGACGTAGCTTTGGTGTTGTCGGGGATGAAGTAGCAGTCTTGAAAGACTTCTACACTCGGGTGTCTGACCTTGGCTATGGAATCATAGATCGGCTCAGGAAAGCCGTGGTAGAGATCGGGTTCTCCCTCGGGGACGAAGTATCCATTGAGAGTTAAATGATAAGGGCGGAGGATGACTCCGTGCTTTTTGTGCTTCCGTATTATGAGGTTCATCTCTTGAATGTCTTCATCGGTAGGTTCATAGCCTAGCCCGAAGGGGAAGTTAGGGTCCTTAGCCTGTTTCAAGGGAGGCAAGGTGTTCTTCAGCGGATTGAGGGGTAGACCCGGGAAATAACCCTGGCGCATCAGAATGCGGTTAACTGTGAGGTTGGAGAACGGGTCACAATCGAAAGGTTCTGATTCACCGGTTACGGCATTCACAGCTTGGAATCCCCACATTTCAATGTCGTCCTCCTCAATGGCTTGGGAGGCTATTCCCTTTTTCATGATAACCTTGATCGGGGAAGCAGGAATTGTGATTGTCTTCCCGTTAAAAGGGACCCTGATTTTCTGATGATGGGTTGAGGTAACGGCCTTGACGGCGTGAATCCAGGGGCGTCCCAGAAGCATGTTGAAGGAGGCGTCAATGTCGACTACCTGAAAACCGGTTTGTCTTTCCAAGGGTCCAGTAGCAATGGTTAGGGTGATAAGCCCCGCAACCTTACGACGAGTGTCGTCATAGGCGCGCACTCCTTGATTGGTTGGGAACAAATCAGTTTCTTCGATGCCCAGTTTATGAGCCGTCTTGAGGGGAATGATATTAACCGCAGATCCGTAATCCACTAGAACCATAGGCACATTCTTTTTGAGGCATTGTACGGTGATGTATAGAGCCAGGTTATGGTTGGCTCCGAAAGGAGGGATATCCTCATCAGAGAACATGACCGGGTTGTTCAAGTCGGGGACATCCCTTGTCATGTGTACTACCACTTCTTCTGGAGTAGAGGTAGAGGGAACTGTCAACTTTCCCAAGGCTTGTAGTAGAGCTTGCCGATGTTCGAAGGATGTAGCAATCAGTTGCCAAATTGAAATTTCGGCCTTTGCTTTTTGCAGTTGTTTGAGAATCTAATTTTCGGGAACCTTGGGTTGGGTGTCCGCGTCTGGGACAACCTGGTCATTCGTTGTTGGAATGATTGTTGAATTGCTCGGGTTTTGATAGGGCCGTCCGGACCGGGTAAGATGACCGATCTCTTTTGCTTGTTTCCCCTTTCCCGGAACCATATAGACATCCTCCGCGTCGTCTCTCCAGATACCATTGATTTCGGGATCTTGAGGGTACCTTGGAGGGGTATTCCTCGTTGGGTAGTTTTTGTGAGGGAAGCTTTTGAGAGGGTAATTTTTGTGAGGGTAATTTTTGTGAGGTTGATTATTGTGAGGTTGATTATTGTGGGGTGCATGCCAGAATGGTCGCGAAAGCAATCCTTCCTGGTTAGAGTAGTTTCGGGTGTTTGGAGGACCCTCCCTCGGGCGCGGTGTTGGTGGGTTAAAAATCAACCGGCGGTAAGCGTCGTCAAGTCGAGTAATCCTTTCTGAGAGACTGGCTATAGCCTCCTCAACTTGTTGGAACATGGTGAGCATGGTTACGGCGCTGAATACGAATACCCCATCCGAGGCATCCTCCTCCAAGGCGTTCACCTTGTCATCAATTGGTAATATGAGGTGTGAGCAATCTAAGGTTGTCTTGTCATCAGAGATAGCATGGATTCCTAAGGGGTTTGTCTTGTTGTTTGGTTTTGTTGGTGCAGGCAAAGGTAATTCCCCTATCTCGATCATGTCTTGAATGATGTGTTTGAGCTTGAAGTAGGCTTCTGTGTCATGACCTTTCCCTTGGTGGTATTGGTAGTAGGCATTGAGATTCCACTACAAGAAAAACTAAAACAAGCGACAGATTTTTAGTGACTGATCCGAGTAGTCGCCAATTTGGCGACTGATATCAGATTTAGCGACTGAAATCAGTCGCTAATTTGGCGACTGCTTTTTTGAAAAAGGCATCTTATTTAGCGACCGACTATCAGATTTAGCAACTGACGTCGGTGGCTAAATTGCTTTATAGATACCCGACTTCTTCCCTTCTCTCCTCCTTTACTCTATTTCGAAACAAAAAATAAAAAAAAGGAAGAGGCGATAGATCCCGACGACGACACCACCACTCCCGCCGCCTTCACCAGACCGTCCTCACCGCCTCTACCACTCCTATTTAATTAGGTTAGTTTTTTTTTTGTTTAATTTCAGTTTAATTTCTGTAATTTGTTAGATTAATTTGTAGTTAGTTGGATTAATTTGTAGTTAGTTTCTTAGATTCATTTGTAGTTAGTAGATTAGATTAATTTGTAGTTAGAATTTAGTTTAATTTGTGTTTGAATTAAAAGGAAATGATTAAGGAGGTTTGTGTTTAGATTTAGGGTTGTGGGTGGCGGGTTGGTCGACCGTGGTTGGGCCGTGGTGAAGGTGGTTCGTGGTGGGTCGTGGGATGGCATTAGGTGGGTCGTGGATGGTGTTTGGTGTTGGGTAGCTAAGTGGAACCGTCTTTATTATTATTATTATTAAGCTAAGTGGAACCGTCTTTTGCATTAATAGAATTAGCTAAGTGGAACCGTCTTTTGGATTAAGAGAAATTAGCTATTAGCTAAGTGGAACCTTCTTTAGGACTTGATTTTGATAAATTTAGTTTGATAATGCATGTTATTGATGAATTGAGGTTGAATAACCCTGTTTTTTTGTTTTTCTTTTCTCCTTCCATGGTTGTCACCACGCTGCTGAGCATCACCGTCCGCCGTAGCTGTTGCGTCTCATTTTCTTTTCATTTCTGCTTTTACTTGATTAGGTAACCTCCTCTTACCAGTTACCTTTAAAATTTACTAATTTTAGTTCAAATTATGCTACGGACTGTTGGATAGAAACCTTTATTATGTTGTTGATATTGTGCTATTGATTAACTTAATTAATTTAGTACTAAGTGTTGTTTATCTTAAACTTTAAATTATTGGTAGTTTGATTTGATGTTGACTTAGTACCCGTTCAAGAATTACTCATGTATATGTGGAGTAATTATTTATTCTACATTGATGTGTATTTGGAGAACTAAAGGGAATTGCTGCCGAATTTTTTCCTCATTAATAAATTACAAGTGTGTTTGCTAGTGACATGAAACGTACATTGACGGGTTTAGGTTGGAGTGATAAGGACCCCATTCGAAGATGGATTACTTATTGACAATATTTATATATTGTTTTCATATGTTTATTGTATAATGTGAAAATTTTGTATGTAATATTATTGTTATTTTTAAAAAATGTTTAAATTACTGTGGGGTCTTCTTTAGATTAAAATGAAGAGATTGGAACGTTCATGGATGTATGAAGGAAGATTAGACAATTCCAATAAGAAAAGTCGTCCTACCGTAGATTTATAAAGGGTGTTGGCGAGTTTATTGAATTTGTTAAACAACAAGATGAATATGACTTGGTAGACAAAAAACTTAGATGTCCTTGTGCCAAATGCAAAAACCTGAAATACCTGCTTGACATTAAAGATAAATGGGTTTAAGCCAAATTATTATAATTGGATTTCACATGGAGAATCATATTCTCCAATTCATGAACAAGTTCACACCCAACAAATACAAATTGATGAGAACCCATATAGAGAGATGGTTGTTGATGTTATGGATTCCACTATTTTTAATAGTGATGACCATACAACCATTTGTGAAGAACAACCGCCACACCCAAAAGCAAAAGCCTTTCTTGACATGTTAAAAGCCTCAGAAAAACCCTTGTATGAAGGAAGCAGAATGACATTGTTACAAGCCACTTCTAGGCTAGTTACCTTGAAATGTGAGTTTAATATGCCATTTCTTGCCGTTGATGGCATTGCCTCGTTCCTTGAGGAATCTTTTCCCGATGATAATATCATGACCCGAAGTTTCTACAGTACCAAAAAAAGTAGTTAAAGGTCTTCAGTTACCGCATGAAAAGATTGATGCATGTCCTGAAGGATGTATGCTATTTTGGAAAGATGATGCTTTGCTTGACAAGTGCAAAGATTGTGGGGCCGGATAGATATGAGACAAGTGAGGGAGATACGGTTTTGGTGTTGAAAAAAGGCAAGGGTAGTAAGAGGGCCAAAAAGAGTAAGAAACCAATAGCATGTAACCAATTGTTTTACTTTCCTCTCGCTCCAAGACTTCAAAGAATCTATGCCACCAAAAACATTGACGAACTAATGAGATGTCACAAAGAAAACCCACATGCTCCGGGGAAGATGTGTCATCCTAGTGATGGGGAAGAATGGAAACGATTTGATCAGATGTATCCTGAATTTGCCAAGGAACCCCGCAATGTACGACTTTGCTTGTGTACGGATGGATTTGATCCTTTTTGGTAATTTTGGGAGAAAGTACTCTTGTTGGCCCGTTATGGTCACACCATACAACTTACCACCTTGGTTATGTATGAAAAGACCATTTATCTTCTTGTCACTTATTGTTCCCGGACCAAAAAGCTCGAAATGTAATTTGGATGTTTATTTACAACCATTGGTGAAGGAGTTGAAACATTTGTGGGAAGTTGGGGTGGAAACTTATGATGTGTCTAAAAAACAAATTTTCAACTTAAAGCTTCCCTTTTGTGGACAATAAATGATTTTCCCGCCTATGGTATGCTATCTGGATGGTCTACACAAGGACAAAAAGCATGTCCTTGTTGCATGGGCGAGAGTAAAGCATTTTGGCTTCCCAATAGCAAGAAAATAAGCTGGTTTGATTGTCATAGATGCTTCTTACGAGAGGGAAATCCACATAGGAGGAACAAGAAAGCTTTCAGAAAAGGTAAAGAGATGCTTGATGCCCCTCCGAAATGAGTGCCTGGGGATGAGATATGGGCATTAATATGTGATTTACCATCCCCTGTTGATGGTACCGAAGAAGAATTTAAAGAATTGAAAAAGCAGAAAAACGGTTGGTTTAAAAGAAGCATTCTTTGGGACCTTCCTTATTGGAAAACAATGTTGATAAGACATAATTTGGATGTAATGCACATAGAAAAGAATTTCTTTGAGCAACTAATTGACATGATCATGGTTGTAGAGGGTAAAAAATGTGATAGTATTGCTTCTCGAAAAGATTTGCAGATATTTTGTCATCGTCCCAAATTACACATTCGTGGCGACGGGTCTAAGCCAACATCCATTTTCACTCTCGACAAAGCTAAGAGAAAGGTATTGTATGAGTGGTTACAAAATTTGAAGTTTCCTGATGGATATGCATTAGATTTTAGTCGATGTGTTGATCTTAAGAAGCTGAAGTTGCAAGGCTTGAAAAGTCATGATTGTCATGTATTCATGGAGCGATTATTACCCGTTGCTTTGAAACATCTCGTGCCGACAAACGTTTGGAATGCAGTTGTTGAGATTAGTCAATTCTTCCGAGATTTATGTGCCTCTTCAATATGTGTTGATGACATGATTCGTCTGGAAGAGCAAATACCACAGATATTGTGTAAGCTTGAAATGATATTTCCTCCTGCATTTTTTAACTCCATGGAGCATCTACCGGTTAATTTGCCATATGAAGCCAAAGTTGGGGGACCCGTCCAATATAGATGGATGTATCAATTTGAAAGGTAATTAAGATAATCTAGCTACATTTAAATTGAAATTAATAATAATAACTAATCTATTTATTATATGATAACTTTATTATTAATTAACTATTAATAAAACTCATCATTAACTTTTATAGGTTTCTTAATCATCTGAAGAAAAAAATTAGTAATAAAGCTAGGGTGGAAGGTTCTATATGCAATGCTTATTTAACGGAAGAGATTGCAAACTTTTGTTCTCTTTACTTTGAAAAACATATAGAAACCAAAGCAAGAAACCTGAATGTTGAGAAACTGGATGAAATAGACAGAAGTTTACCCGAGTTTTTTCAAACTCAAGATGATGAAGGGTGTTCATCAAAGGGGCAAACAAGATATTTGGATGATAAAGAGTATAATCGTGCCAACCTTTATGTGCTATCTAATTGTGACCTCTTGGAGTCATATGAAACACCATTTGTTAATGATTTCATTGAGAGGAATCCTAATATAAGTAAGGATGATGTTTGGGACAAACATGAGGACCAATTTCCAACATGGTTTCAGAAACATGTAATTGAGTTGAATATTCAAGATGATTTGATAAGAAGTTTGGAGTTTGGTCCTTCAAAAATGGTAAGAACGGGGAATCGATACTCGGTTAATGGGTTTAATTTTCAAACATTCAACCACGGTAAAGGTAAGGCGAGGTGCAATTGGGGGTTACTACTTCTTCTCTTGATGACAATGAATACTATGGTATAGTTGAAGATATCTTTGAAATTAGTTATAATGGACGTGACCGAGCTTATAAAACCGTCTTATTCAAGGTTGACTGGAAGGATAATTCTGTGGCTAGAATAAGAGTACATGAACAATACAAGCTTGTAGAAGATAATCGTACTAGAACATACTCTAAGTATGATCCATTTATACTTGCACATCCGGCTCATCAAGTGTATTTTGCTACTTATCCAAGCACAACAAATGATAAAAATCAAAAGGCGTGGTGTGCAATCTTTAAGACAAAGGCACGATCACTAATTGATACAACTTTTTTCCAAGAAGAAAACGTTTCAAATGAAACACTTTTGTCTCCACCCGATGAAATCAACTATGAGCATGAGAATAAAGATGGTGAAGACATGGAAGAGGAAGAAGATTATGAGGTGGAAGAGAGACTGTCGGGGGAGAATGAGGAGGAGGAGGAGGAGGAGGAGGAGGAGGAGGAGGAGGAGAGGAGGGAAGAAGAGGAGGAGATGAGGGAGGAAGAGGAGGTGAGGAGGAGAAGGGAAGAGGAGAAAAGGAGGAGGAGGGACGAGGGGTTTGGAGATGAAGATGATTATGATTATGATGATGATGATGATGATGATGATGAGGATGAGGAGGACGACGACGACGATGATGGTGATGGGGAAGAAAACGATGATGAGTATGATTAAATTGGTATAATTTTGTATTCCTCAAGAGTAAATTAAAACTTAAAAGTCCGTATAATTTTTATTTATCATTATTTGTGTTAATTTTTATTTGTATTACTGCAGATGGATGTAGGAGGTCGAGGTACAAAGCGAGGAGGCGACTCAGTTAGTCGACAGAGTACGCGTGAGGAGGAGGAGGAGATTGTGCGTGAGGATCCGATGTTGATAGACGGTGACGGTGACGAGGATCAGCCTGACGCTACCGATGAGGTAGTACCATAGGTGCAGATACGGTACACTGCGGATCGTCAGATGATACTTGAGCCAGCGGGATTATGGTAAGTCTTATTCTTTGTTAGTCTACGATTATTATTATCTTTTTTTTTGTAAAATAATAGTTGTTTCTGATTCTACATGTTCGAAATAAATGCAGGTTTAGGGACGATTGCGTGATACGAGGTGTGACGAAAAGCACGAAGAGTAATTTCGTGGGTCCAGCTCCTACAGCGTGAACTTTTGCTTCTGATGCACAAAAAGAGGCTTGGTTCAATAACTTTTGGGTATATATTTTCCGTAGTTCTTTGTTTTAGAAACCAAATAATTCTGATAAATTTTTTAAGAACCAAGTTAGACTTTTATTTTATACTGATATGTATTTTTGTCGCCTTTTTTTTGTAGCAATAATTTGCTTGGGATGAGTGTCAAGAACCGAGTATCCGTGAAAGGTACAATGAAGTCAGTACTCGAGGATATCGGGACGTGATCTGGAAGACGGTCAGGTGCCCGAAGGAGCCAGAGAACATGAAAGGTATTTAATTTACTTGTTTTGTTATTTGTATTAATTATTTTTTTTTGGTGAAATGTGAGTCATTGTATTATATATCAAAACATAAATCGTATCATTTACAAGGATATTAGAGAGATAGGCTCCCAACAAGCTACCAAAATAAATATCCTACTGCAAGCCAATATTCCTAAGCATAGCTAGGCTAACTTGATCCATGTTTGGACCAGCTTTGAATTTGATACGTCTCATGGCTTCCTCTTCAATCCGTTATTTGTATTAATTAGCATATACTCTCTTATATTATAAATAATATCATTAACTTATTAGTTATGATTTCATATGTGTAATTGCAGGTGAGAAGTTTGAAGGCCTAATAAAGTATACTAAAACCGAAGCTTTTCAGAAAAGGTCTAAACAAGCATCCCTCAACAAAAAAGGAGGACAGAAAGATGCCGTGGTCGAGCCTACTCATTACGGGGGATCCCGATCATTCTGGGATCGTGTATTAGGTGTAAGTTTGTCTATTATTTCACACTTTTTTTGGTTTTCAACATGTTTTATGTTAGATTTTTTGTTGATTTTCAAACATGTATGTTTTTTTTTTCATTCAGAAAGGAAAGAAGAAGTCAAAACCGGTTACGACGGCACCGGAACCTTTTCTTGACACGCATTCTAGGGTTGACCACAAAGGGATAAGGACTTGGACTAAGCCAAAAGACAAGGAATTATATGTAAGTTTTCCGTAACACTTATTTTTTGTTAATTTACTCTTTTTTAATGTCTTATTTTGGTTACCATATTAACTTATAATGTTTTGTTTAATATTGTAGGATGCATTTGAGCATAAAAGGCCACCAATCCAGAAAAGGCGGATAATGACATATGGTTTGAGTTGGTGAAAGGATTCAAGAAAGGAAACGTGTATGGTACCGGAAGTTCAACACCGGCTTTCTATGACAACACGCGTAGGAGATCGACTTCAACAATTCCCAGCAACACATATCAACCGGGAGTTATTAGTCAACTTCAAACTCAACTAAGAGAGCGTGATGAACGTGACAAAGAACGTGATGAACGTGACAAAGAACGTGCTGAAGAACTCCGCCAAATGAAGGAAAAAATGACAATGTTTGAGAATTGGTGGCAAAGTTGTAACCTCGGACCTAGACCCGACTACGATCCTATGGATCCGCATGGTCGAGGAGGGGGGAGTGGAGCCGGTGTTGGCTTCCAAATAGTTAAGTAAGTTTAATTTAGCATGTAAGACTTGAACTTTAGAATATGTTAGCTTGTAAACCTTTCATTTTCAATATAAGAAATGAAGTTTGGGAAATGTATGTTTGAAATGTGTGGTGTTGGGTTGAAATTTGAAATGTATGGTGTTGTGTGTGTTGAAGTTTGGGATGTATGGAGTTGTTGAACTTCGGTTTGTATGCAGGTTGTAAATATTTGGCTAGCAATGAAAACGAAAAAAGCCACAAAAATAGTCAGTAGCATTAGCGACTGATTTGCAGTTTTGCGACCACAAATCATTCGCTAAAGACCCTCCCTGATTTTGGCTGGGTCAGCCAAAATAACGACTAAAAAGCCAAATTAGCGACCGATATTCAGTCGCTAATTTGGCGACTACCCCATGTCAGTTGCCAAAATGGCGACTACCATGTCAGTCGCTGTTTTCCTCATTTAGCGACTGATATTGTAGTCACTAAATTTAGCGACTGACTTTGGTCGCTAAAATCAAAAAAAGCGACCAAGGTCTGCGACTAGTCTTTGGAGACTGAAGTCAGTCGCTAAATTGAGTTTAGCGACTGATTTCAGTCGCCAAAATCGGTCGCCTGTTTTATTTCTTTTTGTAGTGTTCCAGAAACGGGTTTTCTTAGCCTCAGATGGACCCGGGGTGAGTCCAATTGGTTGTAGTTTCCCTTGGTCCATAAGCCTTTTTAGGGCGCTTGCATAAGTTGACCCCAGGTTGGTGAATACTCTTTGAGGGCGCTCAACTCTTTTCGCGGTTGGCTCGAGGAGGTTAACCTCATCGATTTTGTTTGTTTGACCATAGGGGCACGATCCGATTGATGTAGATCCCTGATAGCCTCTACCGGTCGTTTTGGCTAGGACACCCTTGCGGAGGTCGTCTTCGATGCGATTCCAAGGATTTGCAGATCCTGGATTTGATGTTTTGGTATCTCAGCAAGTTGGCATAAACCGAGTGGAGATTATTGACAAATTTCTCTACCAAAGCTGATTCACTCAGCTTACTGACCAATTGAGTGGTTACCCCCCTCCAACGGGTTTGGAATTCTGTGAATCCTTCCTTATCATTCTGAGTCAGGACCTCAAAAGTACGGGTGTTAGCCTGGATTCCGACATTGTCGGCATAATGTTTAGCAAATTAAACAGCGACTTCGTCCCAGGTAGTGAGGTTTTTCGAGTCGAGGGAGTAGTACCAGTGGCGAGGGATCAGTTCCAGGGATGATGGAAAGATCCGGGTGAAGAGTTCCTGTTTGACCCCCTTTATGGCCATGTAGTCTTTGAAGGCCCGAATGTGATTGAGTGGGTCCTCCACTCCCTTGAATTTGGGTACATCAGTCAAGATAAAATTGTCGGGTAGTTGATCCCCAACGGGTTCGAATCTTCGATTGTTTTCAAGGTAGATGTTGTGACCACAGGCTAGGAGTTGTTCTTCCAAGAGTTTGAGCCTTTTCTCAGTTTCGGTCAAAGGTGGAGTGTTGTGTTCTCCAATTTCCTTGTTTTCCAGGGTGTCGATACGGGTCTCGACATGGTCCAGGGTGACCTTAAGAGCAGTGAGTAGGCTGGCTAGCTGATTAGTCGTAACACCTCTGTTGTCATTGTTGTTGTTGGACGAAGTTGAAGACGAGGCCATGGTTCTGAGGCAGAAAAACGGCTCACATTACATCTCAATCCGACACGGTTTAATGACTAATGTAGACAACGCAAAGGACGGAACAAAGATCAGACTCAACAAGACGAGGTATTCTGTGTGTGGTGCCTCGGTGCTGACTCGATTTATAATGTGACGGTGTTGACCGAACTTTGACTCGCGTCAACGTAGTGGCGTGACGCCGTTGAATGAGTCTCGTGGTGAGACGACTCATAAGTAAAGACCCATAAGTACGCTTGCTTCGACTCGATAAAAAACAAGGCGGAATTCGAATGGTGGACTGAAGTCTTCGAAAATAGAGATTTTCAAAAACATTCGTTTGTCGCTTTATGGACGGCTTCCGAAGAAAAGGGATCTCCTAGAGTCCGTTGGTTGAGGAGTTGTCTTAAGTTTGTTTTCAAAAGACGGTTTTATTTCGAGTCGGCTCGAAAAATATTGTACTGTTTCCAGAGACGATTTTTTTTTTAAATTCAAAATTGTATGTTTTAAAAATCGGGTTTTGAAATGTTTGACAAGGTTCCGGGGACGGTGTATGGTCCTAGGGATTTTGAAAATGTCTCGAAAAAGGGGTGTGTGCCTTTCTCGGGTTTTGAAGGAGCCATTGTCAACGTGAGACGGGTTAAAATCCGTGTCTTGACGCGGCGATTATAACGGTGTAAAAAAGGTGTTTTGAAACGGTCGTAGAAAACCGGGTTTGAAAATCGTCATTACGACGGCCTAGAAAGGCATGTTGAAATGGTTGTAGAAAATCGGGTTTGAAAAATTGTCATTACGACGGCCTAGAAAGGCGTGTTTAAAATGGTTGTAGAAAACCGGGTTAGAAAATCGTCATTACGACGGCTTAGAAAGGAGTGTTTAAAATGGTTGTAGAGAACCGGAGCCTAGAAAGGCATGTTTGAAGTGGTTGTAGAAAACCGAGTTTGAAAATCGTCATTATGACGGCCTAGAAAGCCGTGTTGTTTTGAAATGCAACGGTCGGCGAAAGACCGAGGTTTGAAATGGCCATTATAACGGCGCAAAAAAGGTGTTTTTGAAATTACACGGGAGGACTTATGATCACATAACACATAAGCACTCGCAGTTTCATTATATTATGCATAATGCTGACACGGGTTTTAGCTTAAAAGGTTGGATTACACACCAAGCAATCAAACCCCGATTTTCGAGAGGGATACCAATCCAAACAAAATGTGTAAGGCGGGTGCCCTAGCCTCGTGCTCGAAGGTGATGAAAGCCCTTTGACGAAACATAAATGTGTAACGTCAATGGCATGCTTGACTCAATCGGGATTCGAAACGCGGAGATGAGAAAACTCACGCCGACGAGACGAGCCAATTGGTCGAAAAGGTTAGGTTATGGGCCCGAACAAGGAACCTGACTATGACCGTAATATCAATTAATGCATTTCAACCAAGACCTCGTTCGAGTCTCACCATCAAGGGATCACAAAGACACAAATGTCCTAGTTTTACCTAGGGGAGTCGCCAATCTGTGGACACAACCACCTACACGCCATGCCAATCCGTGGACGTATAGTGGTCTTTTGAAAGCCACGCTCGGCGGCGTAAAAATGCTTTCGATCGGATCATTGATGTGACTCATATTTGAACACATTTAGTCCCCGAATTAACCTCGTTTCTATGCTTTATAGTGCATAATTGGGTCATTTTCTATCTTTAGTTTACTACTTTGCATATTCTTTGAGGTTTTGTCCCCATGGTAGGAAAGGAGTGCTAACCTTGCATTTACATGGCGAAATGGAGCTAAATTGATCGCATCTAATGACCAAGCATCAAAGACAAGACGATATTAGAAGGCCTATGTAGATAATATAGTGAAATAGGCAATGACGAAAGGATCCTTGCATCCCCGGAATGATCCTCGCGGATTATGAAGGAAGAAAAGAAGAGAAGCTGTCTGTTGTGGGATTCGAGCGGATCACACTCAATCCGAGCGTCTTCCTTCACCACCATCCGAGCGTCCCGCAGCCAAGACGCTCGTCTTGAAGCAAGAGGATCCGAGCGTCTTCCGAGACGATCCGCTCGGATCACTTCCTAGAGAGCCCGTGCCATTTACCAAGACGCACGGATCATGGCGAGACTAGTAAAACGGAGATGCTCATTTCCTTCGAGAGGAGCATTTCCTCAACTTTTCTTAAGGACTTAATAGTCATTTAAGCCCTTAGTAACCCTAATCCTTGTACCTAATCTTTAGTATAAATACCCCATTATACTACTTAGATAAGCATGCTCTCTTAATACTTTCTTAATCAAGTTTTAATCATTCCTTAATCTTGTAATCAACTTTTAATCTAATCTTAATACAAATCTCAATACTTAATCTTTCCTTAATTTCTCTATTTTTCTTCATTTATTTTGGGTAATTAGAAGATTATTTGGGTTTATTTGGAGGATTGACAACCATTCATCAATCATCAAGTACTTTTATCATTTTTTGCTTTATTATTTGGAATCATCTTCATAGGTATAATTCTCTCTTAATCTTGTTTAATTATTGTTAATCATTTTCATTTATTCATCATGTTTTGCCTTGCTAGTATGATTGACAATCTTGTTAGCATGTTGAACTTGATAATGAGTGAGTAGTTTCCTTAACTAGGGTTACTGGGGAATTAGGGGAAACCAACATGGGGATTTATTCATGCTTAATCTAATATGTTTTCATAATTAATTTGCTTGCTTGTTGTGATTTCAACTTATGCACATGTTATGTTTGATTAAATGCGAGCCTATGAATCCTTGTATTTTTTACCCATCACTTATCTTTTCAATGAGACTTGTAAGCTTATACACCAACTCGAGTCTCATTAGACCATGCATATAGTTGAATAGGAAGGACTAAGTCAACATATAGTTGTTGTACAATCTAATCGATTCGGCTCCGGGACCCAAACCTTCTTAGGGATTGTAAGCTTATACACCAACTCGATCCCATCACAACAATAAGTGCTTGCATCTAGTAGAGAACATGTTTGTATGATCAACTCCCATGAATCCCCTATGAACCCATGACACCCTAGTGCTTTTAATCAATTATTTACATCTCATTTTAATCACCTTGTTTGTTTTTATTACCTTACTTTTATATTGTTGATTAGTTTAGTTGATCTCCTATCTCAACCCAAAGTGTGACACCCTAAGACACAACCATTTGCAATTGAAAATTCTACATCAATACCCGTCCCTTGGGATCCGACTTTACTTACCTCTTTGCTAAGAGTAGTTTATGAAGTTATAAATATTGTTTTGGTTAGGTAGCTTTTGACGACGAGTTTTAACCTACACCAAAAATGGCGCCGTTGCCGGGGACGGTGTTAACTTGATTTGAATTTCATTAATTGTTTTTAGTTGTGTCTTTCTTTACATTGGGGAAGTCAATCTCCTCAAGGTTGTTCTAATTGTTTTCAAGTTGTTTGATATTTTGCATGTCTAGGAGATCACAGGGTAACTTCTTACCCATTGATCTTGAAATTGAAAGGACTTTGACCAACAATAGAAGACTTGATAGAGGTACTTTGAGAGGTATTGGAGAAATTGTGGACATTCAACCAAATAACATTGAGTTTACCAACCCTTTTGCAAGAGAAGGAGAGGATAACCCAATACAAAACCCACCACAAAATCAACCCACAATGCCTAAATTCTCATCACATTTCATACCAACCGAGGAGAACCTACCAAATGGTACTCCTACACCACAACATTTAACCGGTACTTTCATTGGCAAATCCGCATTCATACAATTAGTTGAGAGAAGTCAATTTGGGGGGATGCCTAGTAAAGACCCTCACTCACATATGGAGACTTTTTGTGACTATTGTGATGCGATTTCTCAAACCGGAGTTACTCAAGACCAAATCCGATGGGTCTAATTCCCTTTTTCATTGATTGGTACCGCGAACCAATGGTTGAAAAGCCTAGATAAGGCTACTCTTGGTATTGATTCTTGGAAGAAATTGGCACTTGCTTTCTACAAGAAATTCTATCCTCCGAAAAAGACTAACATGTTGAGAGCCCAAATCACCGGGTTCAAACAAAGGGATGAGGAATCATTGTATGAAGCATGGGAGAGATTCAAGGACACTTGTCGATCTTGTCCACACCATGGACTTAGCGAGTGGTTCCTTGTACAACAATTTTGGAATGGTCTATATGAAGACTCCCGAAACATTCTCAATATGGGATCCAATGGTATGTTCACCGAAGTTGATGACAATAAAACATGGAACAAAATTGAGGAAATGGCGGTCCATAACTTGCAATATAGTAGGCCTCGGAAGGCTACTAGAGGAGGAAATCATGAGGTGGATTCCATTACTCAATTGGGTGCTCAACTAAGTGCTCACATTGACACCATTAATTAGAAGTTTGAAAAGGCCATGGCTAAACTTGAAGAAGCCTCCAAATCACCCAAGCAACATGTTAATGCTATGGTGGCATCATCATCAATTCCAAGTGGAGTATGTGAGAGTTGTGGAACTTTGGGATATGACCAAAGTGAATGTAGGGGAACAAGTGAACAAGTGAATGCTTTCGAAGCATACAAGAGTGGCACCCCTTATTCCAACTATTACAATGAGAATACAAAATTCCATCCAAACCTTTCATACAAAAGCCAAAATGTTCAAAATCCTCAACCAGCATACACCCCACCTCCAATGAGAAATCAAGCTCAAAGACCCTTTTACAATCAAAGCCAAAGTTATCAAAATCAACCCTCATACAATCAATCCAATGACCAAGGCTTTAATGTTCAAAAAGCGGTCCTCCAAATGCAAAAGAATCAACAAGAATTTTTCACTCAAATGCAAAAAGATAGCCAAGCAAAAGACATCACCATTAACAACATACTAGCTCACACAAAGATGTTGGAAACCCAAATGTCTAAATTAGCATCTTCTAGCTCTCAACGACAAAAGAGGCAATTACCACCTCAAGGTAATCCCCCAATACATGAATCGGTTAGTGCTATCCATTTGAGGAGTGGTACAAGGTATGAAGGGCCAAAGAAGCAAATTGAGGAAGACATTGTGGAGGCTAGTGACAAGCAAAGAGTTGTGGAAAACTCTAAGGAAGAAGAAGAACCCACCACCATTCAAGAAGTTTCAAAGAAGAAGAATGAAGAGAAGGCTAAGGAGAAAGAGCCTATTATGATTAGACTTCCATTTACAAGTCGTCAAGCTAAGCCTAAGTTTGATGAATAACTTGGAAAGTTCATGGAGATTGTGAAGAACTTAGAAGTCTCAATTCCATTCACAGAGTTGATCAATCATGTTCCGGCCTATGCGAAATACATGAAAGATATTCTTACAAAGAATAAATCCATCCGGAAGCTAGAGACTATTGCGTTCACTAAGGTGAGTAGTGTTATTCTACAAGGAAGTTCACCTCCAAAACTCAAATATCCGGGAAGTTTCTCTATTCCTTGCACCATTGGCGACACTACAATCAACAAAGCATTATGTGACCTTGGGGCAAGTGTAAGTGTCATGCCGTACTAGGTGTGCAAAAGGCTTGGAATGGGAGAACTCAAGTGCACTAATATTACACTTCAAATGGCGGATCGATCAACGAAGACACCTTTAGGGGTATGGGAGGATGTGCCCGTAAGAATTGTCAAGTTCTTCATCCCGGTGGACTTTGTTATTGTTGACATGGAGGAAAACTCCAACATTCCTATCATTTTAGGAAGATCCTTCTTACATACCGTGGGAGCAGTGATTGATGTGAAACATGGAGAGCTCACACTTGAAGTGGGAGATGAAACAATCACTTTTAACCTTGACAAGACAATGAGAGCTCCTCGCTTACATGAGCCATGTTTCATGATTGATCACTATAGCCGAGAAAGTAATAGGAAGAAGTTGGCATCTCAATGCAAAGAACAAGCTATGGGTAAAGAATCACCATCCATATGGAAGAAGAAAGAGGATAATCTTCAAGATGCTCCGTCCAAAGAGCAAGGAAATTGCAACAATGAGAGCTTGAATAGCTCACCACCACTCATGACAAGTAATGAAGAAGGCCTCATTGGCCATGATAACAAGGAAGAAGAATTGTTCTCATCAACTCATGACATTATTAGGAAGCAAGCTCGTGAAGTATGTGGTCTATGGGATGACGAATTCGACGGGTTAGTAAATCCCTACATTGGCAATGCTATAGACCAAGGCTTTGGTGGCCATTTTGACTCAAGTCACCACAATGAAGATAACAATGTGAAAAGGTCTATTGAAGATATTTATAAAGACAATGAACAAGCCTTCGACTACTTCTTCAAGGTGTTGAGCAACATCAGCAACACCTTGGCTATGCCCCCTTGACATCTCATCTCAAGAGTGAGAGTTTGGTGGAGTCCTCCCTAAACCACCATTTGTAAATATTCTAACCCTTTAACTTGCATTTTATTCTTGTATTGCATTTTTATCAAATTTTGGATTTACATTTGTACATTTTGATCAAGATTATCATTTTGAGAGAAAGTGAGGGAGGTACTTAAATATTTCATGATGTGTAGTGTTTTGACTTAGTGTGGGGATAGTAATTGCCTAGGCTATCCGAGCCTTCGTAGTGCACCCACAATGAAGACCGAAGGAATGAAGAAGAAATGACTTGGGATATGAAGATACCCTCGGGTGGAACTGAAGCTGTGAGGTATAGAAATGATCCGAGCGTCCCCATGGGAATCCGCTCGTCTTGGCTGAAATCCGAGCGTCCTGACAGTAAGACGTGTTGGAGTAAGTGTCCCCGACAATAATGCGATCACAATTGTCGATCATGATGATCACATATTTAAATCTCATATTTAAGGATACATGAGGGAAAGTAATATTTTTACAGTCAACTGGTTCACACATATCGGTAATGATTGGCTGACTAGAGTTTGACATTACTGTCGTGCGACGGTGGTGATCAGTTGATACCCTAAGGTCATACCTATAGGGTAATACTCTTAATTGATTATTTAATTAATCGTATGCCGATACGAGTTAATTAAATTGCTTAAAATTGACGGATGATTTGTGAGTAAAATTAACGTGTCTCATTGTAATTCGATTAAATTAGATACGGTCCAAGTAATCGAATTGTTTTATTACTTAGAATAAATTATTGTTTACGAAACAATTGAAACAGGTTGAATAATTTATATTATAAATACAAGTCGTTTTAATTTATAATTCGATAAACCATTTTGATACAAGTAATCAAGAATTACTAGTTAAATTTTGTATGTGACATATTTTATTAATATTTTGATTTTTAATATGTTAAAAATACATTATAGTGTAACATGTTATGTAACATGTCATGTAACATGTGACACATGACAAAATTGACAAATGACAAAATAAAATGGACCTTCCATTTTATGTGTGTGTGTGCCGAAAATGGAGGGAGTATTAGAGGTTAAATTGTGTTGATTATTTTAATAAGGGAAACACAATGATTATACTCTACATGTAGCCATGCAACCCTAATGCTTTTAAGAAGAGAAATTTGTGTTGGAGCTAGTGTCCTCCACAGTTAGTGTGATAACGTGTATAAATCTCTTATAGGTTCACAGGGTATACTTAGTATTTTATCAGTTGATTAACGTTTATTAATAACGGTTGGCTTGCTAGAAGTTTGACGTTATTATCATACTGATGGCGGTGATCAACCGGTCCCTAAAAGTCACACCTAAAGGATGTGTTTGAGAGATGTGATTATATGAAAATATAATCACATTGATGCCTTATATGACTAAAAGGTTAGTCCATGTATTTGACTAAAAGGTTAGTCAATGTGATGATGAGTCGATTATTTAATACAATTAAATAATATCAGCTGAGACGAATTAATTGTTAATTCGCAAATTGAATATAAACTGTTATATTTAATTAATGTATATAATGTTAGCTTAAACGAATTAAGATGTTAATTCGTAATTAAACATAAACGGTTATATTTAATTAGCAAATTATAAATATGCGATATTTATAGTTAATGTATATATTATACGAAATTGTCATAATAAATGATGACAGACCGGTATTAATAAATCAACTACAAAATGTTGTGTGTGGACTTATTAATACGTGACGACATAAATGACAATTGATAATTATACACATTTTATACAATTTGATAACAACCTAAAATAAGAAGATTTTCTCCTTATTTTTGGGTTGGTTACACGGTTTAAGAAAAAAAAAAGAAAAATATCTCCCCCTCTTATTTCTTCTTTTGGACGGTTATATAGGAGAGGGGAGGATCATTTTTCTCTCTTGATTTTTTATTCCAAAAACTCTCATAAAAAAAACCCTAAAATATTATTAGTAATTAGGGTTCTCTTTCTAGCAAGAAAAGGGCATTTTCTCGGAGCATCTTAGGTGCAACGATTAGGAGAATATCGATCTCGATATTTGTTCTTAGGCCAAATTGCTAGGACCGGAGGTTAATTCTAATCTCTATTCTTTTGTTTTTACATTTCGTTTATGACTCGTAATTTCATATTTCATAATTTCGTTATAATCCGAATTTTTCTTGATGAAATATACCGATATTTTCCACAAGGGGTATCAGAGCATAGGCCACGAAATTATTTTATATGATTTTCATAAATGGATTAAAACAAAAAAAAATTCGGCCGTGTCAATTTTTTTTTGCAGAGAGGTTTTTTTTTTTTTTTTTTGGTGCATTGTTTCCATTTTGATTTATTGATATTGTTGTTTTAATATGTTAAGATGATAATATGATAAATTTGTAGATGTTTTGATTTAATAAGAATTAAATTGAAATGTAAATGAAAATTGTTTTTAATTGATGATGTTAATTTGTTTTTGCTATATAGTTTTGGCATACATGGTGTTAAATTCTTGTTTAAGAATCATGATTCATTAATTTAATAATGATCAAATCAATTGTGATGAATCAAATATTCAGATAATCGATTTAATCATAATTTAGATATTCATTTTAAGAGGTTAAATTGAATCATCTAGTTTGGATCTATGTTTAAATTAAACATTGATGATTATGCCAATCTTGTTATAGTAGCAACATTAAACAAATTTGTTCACATCAAAAGGGGTTGTTTTCGAAAATGCCGAGAGCAATAATAAAATAAAAAACAAAAAAAAAAACTGTTTTTCGATTTTAGGGCTGAATGCCGAGAGCCATAAATTTTTTTTTTTTTTGTGTTTTGGCCAATAATTATTATACATTATATCTATAATGTATGATTTTTTGCTGTGAAAAAGTTCACAAATTTTAGATACCCAATTATTTTAAAGTGGTTTAAAATAATGTTAGATTAATTCATATTACAAGTTAATGTGTATTAAGATTGGAATTATTGTGAGTAATTGAGGAATTGTCACATAATTTTGATCATTTTAAAATAGGTGGTTTGCATAAATTACTCTACATAATTAAGAAATTATGTCTTGAATGATTAATTTATTGTTGATGCATTTTATTTAGTTGTATGGATTGTTGAATGGTTTATTGACGTATTTTTGCAATCAGTTGTAATTTTGTATTACCTAGTGTGGCCTTAGTTGATTATGTTTTCGTAATGATGGAAACATAATCTTGATGTAATATTGAGATCTCGAATCTCCTTTGATTTTATTTAGTATTATGTTTTTGAAATTAGAATGTAAATAGGTTTATTTTGTAATTTATTAATTGTAATTTTGAGAAGACTAAAGATGGAGATTGGATTGCTCACTCCCGCTACATGGACCAAGATGGAACATCAGGACAAGCTTCTCGGGTCCTAGGAAGGATTCCAAAGTTGTTTCCATCATTACGAAAACATAATCAACTAGTCTTTATAAGGGCAAACAACTATGAATCCCTTCTTCGTCGGTAGGCATATAGGACCTTACTCTCCATATGACCCCTTCTACGTTGGGTAAGTAGTTTGTGTTGACTTAGTTTACCTCAACATTATAATCCGAAGAGTTTCTCGTGATTATGATGGACTAAAGATAGAATTTACATAAATTTATCGACCAAGAATTCTAACAGCAGAACTAGCCAAAAGGTTGGCTTATCAATTTACAGAGAATTGAGTCTTGGGATCATTTATATAATTCTTGAGGGAGGTCAATTGTATAAATGCTTGAGTCTTCGCGTTATAACAGTATTGCATTAGACTTAAATCATAACGATGAGTATGCTTATTATATTTTTCTTCTTCTTTTCGCAGTGTAGAATTCGTTTTATATTGATAATACTGCTTACAACAAATGGCTAAAAATAATGATATCTCTATGCCAAGTGCCACACTTGCACGTGAGTCCTGGCTCAAAACTTTCATGGACCACATGAATCAGTCCACACGACTGAAGAATGACGGGTCCAACTTTGCGGACTGGGAGTCATCATTACGGAATGCTGCCATTGCTGATGGTAAGCTCAAGTACTTGACTAAGCCAATACCGCCACACCCAGGTCCCAATGCAAGAGCTAACGAGTCACTTGCTTATAGTGACTTCGTCATGGAAGCGGGTGCGATAAAGAACGTACTCATGTTTGCAATGGAAACCAATTTGCAAAGACGCTTCATTGCCCAAGGTGCAAACAAGATTTTCACCATGCTCACTAACGAGTTCTCAAAAGCACCGAGGATCGTTACTTATGAGCATACATGTCGCTTCTTTGAGGCGAAACTCCAGAAGGGCCAACCGGTTAGCCCACACATTCTTGACATGATTGAGAATGTCGAGAAACTGGAGGCACTTGATTGCAAAATCAGTGAGAGCATAGTCATTGACCATATGCTTCATTCACTTCATGATGGTTTTGCCCTTTTTAGGGCAAATTACTACATGAATGACATGAAGAAAAGTCCTCATGAGCTACACTCACTTCTCGTACAGACCGAGAAGGATATGAAATTGAGTGGGAGCATGAAGCAAGATGTTCTCATGATTTACAACAAGAATAAGGGTAAGGGCAAAGCTCACGGCGACCTAACTGTAGGAAAGCCAAAGTTTAAGAAGTCAGGAAACGGTAAGAGTGGGCCTGGTGAGACTAGTGGCTCACAAGGCAAGGAAAAGAGCAAGGGCGGTAACGTTGAGTGCCACCATTATCACAAGACTGGGCATTGGAGGAGGAATTATCCTGTGTACCGTGAGGACATAAAAGCAGGCCGCGTCACTCCAGTTGGTATGTCATCTTATATTCATATGATTGAGATTAACCATGCACGTTTCGGAACTTGGGTACTTGATACTGGTTGTGGTTCTTATCTGTGTAATCATTTGCAGGGCCTAAAAAACATCACACCCCTCGCAAAGGGTGATGTGGACCTACGTGTCGGGAATGGAGCAAGAGTTGCTACAGTCTCAATGGGAACATACGTAATCCAGCTCCCGAGTGGTTTTGAGTTATATTTATATAACTGTTACTATGTACCCAGTTTATCTAAGAATATTATTTCTGTTTCCGTACTTAATAAAGACGGTTTTTCATTTTCAATAAAGGACAATAGCTGTATTTTCTCTTTTAATGAAATGGTTTATGGGAAAGCAGTTTCCATGAATGGAATTTATATCTTAGATCAAACTACAGATATATTACATGTGAATAATAAGAAATTAAAGGTTGGTGACAAAGATCAAACTTATCTATGGCATTGTCGAATGGGACACATAAATGAAAAACGTGTAAAGAAACTCATTGAGAGTGGGACTATCTCCACATTTGATTTCTCATCATTTGGCACGTGTGAATCATGTCTTATCGGCAAAATGACTCGAATTTCCTTCAAAGGTGTTGGAATGCGCGCTAATGACCTATTAGGACTCATTCATACTGATGTATGTGGACCTATATCAATCACCGCAAGAGACGGCTATAGATATTTTATCACTTTCACGGATGATTTGAGTAGATAGGGATTATGTCCACTTAATGAAGCATAAAAGTGAGTCTTTTGAAAAATTCAAGGAATACCAGAATAAGGTTGAGAACCAACTGGGAATGAAGGTTAAAGCACTCCGTTCAGATCATGGTGGCGAATATCTTTCAAATGAGTTTGATCAACTCATTTGAAAGATATCGTCGTGGTGGAATAGTTTTACAGTTAACTCCACCTGGAACACCTCAATTAAATGGTGTGTCCGAACGGAGAAATCGAACACTACTTGATATGGTTCGATCCATGATGAGTCACACGGTAGTACCTGATTCATTATGGGGTTTTGCTCTTTGTCATTTTGCTCTTATACTTAACCGAAGTCCGTCTAAAGCTGTCGACAAGACTCCCTATGAATTATGGAAGGGAACGGTCCCTAACTTGTCCTTTATTCGGGTTTGGGGCTGCGAGGCTTATGTCAAGTGGAGACACGAGGATAAGCTCGGCCCGCGATCGGTCAAGACATACTTTATTGGTTATCCAAAAGGAATGTTTGGTCATTAATTCTATTCGCCTACCGAACATCGAGTTTTTGTTGCGGCTAGTGCAAAGTTCTTAGAGAAAGACTTTCTCGAGAACAAGTCAAGTAATAGAACCTTCGAGCTGTCGGAGATTCAAGAACCAACAACCGAGGAACAGATGGAGGAAGATGTTCCTTCAACTAATGATACGGTTAATATTCCTCAGGAACCTAGGAGGTCGGGTAGAGTCTCTAATCCTCCAGACAGATACATTTGTATGGTCGAGGAAAATGACGTTTTGCTCCTAGAGAGTAATGAACCCGCTACCTATAAAGGTGCCATGACCTGTTCCGACTCTAAGCTGTGGCTTGAAGCCATGCGATCCGAGATGGACTCCATGTATGAGAATGACGTATGGGATCTTGTTGATTTACCTAACAAGGTACGACCTCTTCATTGCAAATGGCTTTACAAAATAAAGCATTCTGTAGAAGGGCAACCAGATACCTATAAGGCACGACTAGTGGCAAAAGGTTTCACTCAAGTGCACGGATTGCATTATGATGAAATCTTTGCACCCGTAGTTATACTGCGTTCCATTCGAATAATCTTAGCGATTGCCGCTTTTCATGACTATGAAATTTGGCAGATGGATGTGAAAACCGCCTACTTAAACGGTTATTTGGAGAAGAAATTGTACATGGTACAACCCGAAGGTTTCATAGATCATGAAAATCCTAAGAAAGTGTGCAAGCTTAAACGTTCCATTTATGGACTTAAGCAAGCTTCTCGGAGTTGGAATCATCGTTTCGACCAGGTGATAAAAGAGTATGGTTTCACTCGATCGGTCGAGGAACCATGCTTATATGTTAAGTTGAGTGGGATCAAGATTGTTTTTTTTGATATTGTATGTCGATGACATACTCTTGATTGGGAATGACATTCCTCTCTTATCTTCGGTAAAAGGATGTTTGAAGAACCATTTCCAGATGAAAGATCTGGGTGAGGCACAACGTATATTGGGAATCCGTATCTATCGAGATAGATCACGACGGATGTTATCACTGAGTCAGGAGTCTTATTTAGATAAGATTCTTGAAAGGTTCAGCATGACCAACTCCAAGAAGGGGAACCTTCCAATGGCTTATGGGATGCATTTGAGCAAGTCTCAGTCACCCAAGACACCTGAAGGGGTTGAACACATGAGTCGCGTTCCTTATGCATCAACCATAGGATCAATCATGTATGCCATGATATTCACATATCCAGACGTAACATATGCATTGAGTATGATGAGTCGGTACCAAGGCAATCCAGGTGAAACACACTGGATGGCTGTTAAAAACATCCTTAAGTCCTATGGAGAACAAAGGATTGGGCATTGACTTATGGGGAGTTACTAAGCTATGTGCAATCGGTTACGCAGATGCTAGCTTCCAAACGGATCGATATGATTCGAAATCTCAGTCTGGATTCGTCTTTACTCTTAATGGTGCTGCGGTCAGCTGGAAAAGTTTCAAACAGGAAGTTGTAGCAGATTCTACTACTGAATGCGAGTACTATGCCGCTTCAGAAGCAGCAAAGGAAGCTATATGGATGCGTCAATTCTTACAAGGACTAACCATAGTTCCTAGTTCGAATGACCCAATCACCATCTATTATGATAATAGAGGTGCCATCTTCCAGGCCAAGGAGCCTAAGTCTAGCAACGAGTCTAGACATGTACATCGGAAGGCTCACCTGATCCGTGATTACGTGGAGCAAGAGGAGATAGTGATTGACAAGATTGCTTCAGATGACAACATCGCGGATCCTCTCACTAAACCTTTGAAATATGATAAGCATGAAGGGCACGTTATTTCCATGGGAATTAAACGTGTTCCTGAGTTGTACTAGTTGCTTATGGATTCGATACATTTTCTTTTTCATATGCTATTTATAACTTCATCGTATTTTTCATATTTTGTTTTTCATGTGGATTGTACGACAACATTGAACGCCACAAACTGAACTGAATTACATTATATTTGTTTTGGTCCGTAATCGCCTACATGAGCTGATAACTCTGGCTATTATATTGTGAAGTTGATTGATGGTGGGTTCAATGAGCCATAAGTCAAACGGTTGTCTGATCGATCACAGATGCGAGTTATAACGATACCTCGTAGGACATTATGACAACGTAATGGAATCCTAAATGTTTAAAAACATTCAGTGCCAGGTCGTGGATTGGACGTCCATTGTGTTCCTAGAGTCAATTCTTTTGACTATCGACGTTCTCTTGAGATTAAGGCAGTTTTAGGGTGACTTTGGTTTCTTTCTCATGGTCGATCGTAACAGGAGGCTAAGCAGATTTTTACTGGGTCATTTCATACTGTGCTTGTATCTGCAGAATTCGAGTTGAAGAAAATATCCATCCTTTATCATATTTAGTCATTTCTCAGGGCCACTCGAGGAGTTGTAACTGAAACGCATGGCCATGCTCGAATGATGATTCGTTTATCAGTTAAGTTACTCTTTAGTCGAGAAAACCACTCTTGATAATGATCACCTGTAAAATACGACCTTTGTGAATACGGATTTTGCAAATTGTTTTACATTGAGTGGGAGAAATTAAGGATATGAGAATCGGTTATCGCACATACACTTGTGAGGACAAGTGGGAGTTTGTTGGAGCTAGTGTCCTCCACAGTTAGTGTGATAACGTGTATAAATCGCTTATAGGTTCACAGGGTATACTTAGTATTTTATCAGTTGATTAACGTTTATTAATAACGGTTGGCTTGCTAGAAGTTTGACGTTATTATCATACTGATGGCGGTGATCAACTGGTCCCTAAAAGTCACACCTAAAAGATGTGTTTGAGAGATGTGATTATATGAAAATATAATCACATTGATGCCTTATATGACTAAAAGGTTAGTCCATGTATTTGACTAAAAGGTTAGTCAATGTGATGATGAGTCAATTATTTAAAACAATTAAATAATATCAGCGGAGAAGAATTAATTGTTAATTTGCAAATTGAATATAAACTGTTATATTTAATTAATGTATATAATGTTAGCTTAAACGAATTAAGATGTTAATTTGTAATTTAATATAAACGGCTATATTTAATTAGCAAATTATAAATATGCGATATTTATAGTTAATGTATATATTATACGAAATTGTCATAATAAATGATGACAGGCCGGTATTAATAAATCGACTACAAACTGTTGTGTGTGGACTTATTAATACGTGACGACATAAATGACAATTGATATTTATACACATTTTATACAATTTGATAACAACCTAAAATAAGAAGATTTTCTCCTTATTTTTGGGTTGGTTACACGGTTTAAGAAAAAAAAAAGAAGAAAAATATCTTCCCCTCATATTTCTCCTTTTGGACGGTTATATAGGAGAGGGGAGGATCATTTTTCTCTCTTGATTTTTTACTCCAAAAACTCTCATAAAAAAAACCCTAAAATATTATTAGTAATTAGGGTTCTCTTTCTAGCAAGAAAAAGGCATTTTCTCGGAGCATCTTGGGTGCAACGATTAGGAGAATATCGATCTCGATATTTGTTCTTAGGCCAAATTGCTAGGACTGGAGGTTAATTCTAATCTCTATTCTTTTGTTTATACATTTCGTTTATGACTCGTAATTTCAAATTTCATAATTTCGTTATAATCCGAATTTTTCTTGATGAAATATACCGATATTTCCCACAATTTGTGCATGCATTGGCCTCAATTACTCCCCCCTCCCCAACCGGTTTTGAGCATGAAAAAATGGCCAAAGTTTTACTTATAATTATTCACTACCTCTATGTATTATTTTCTAGTGTTAGAAAATAATTACTCTCTACATTTGTGAAATATTTTAGAGAAAAAAAACTCATAATTTTGCTCTCCTCTTAGCCGAAATAAGAGAGAACAAAATCACCAATTTTCTGTCAACTTTAAGCTTGTTTTAGTTAGTACTAGTCATATATTAATTAAAATATTCAAGGGTATTCCTTGGGTATAATTCTTTAGGAGAGGTTCTAAACTTGAATCTTATTCTTCCATTTTGGAAAGCTCAAGATCTAGTAAGAAGGTGAACTTCCTAGTGCCCATTTATCCGAAATCATCAATGTAAGAATTGATTTTTTCTTCTTATACTTTGTAATAGTTTTGCATACATACGATCCATTTTAATTTTATGACTAAATTAAATCATCATACTATGAATATGTTAACATACGAGATTAATGAATCCCAACAAATGGTATCAGAGCTCATGGTTGTTGCATGCAAAATCGGGTTTATTTTTCCGAGTTAATTAGTTAACAAATAAAACTTGTTATTTAGGATTTATGAAGATAAATCATGAAATAATTTTGCATGTTAAAGGTTTCTGGTCCTAAATGAATTTTAGGACAAATGGGACGATTTATGTATTTTATTGTTCATTTTATATATTATTGGCATTAAAATATGATTTTTATGAGGAAAATGTCATTTTTGGACGAAAAATAGTTAAACTTCAAATTTTTCAGTGACGTTTGGATATGTTATCACATATATTATCTACTGGTTGCATGTTAAATTTCATGAAAAACTAAGTTATTTTGCATGAAATATGGATTTTATGAGTTTAAATTGAATTTTAAGGGTTTATTAGGTTAATATGAGTTATATTTCGAATATGGTCATGAAAATTTTATATTTTGTCACATGCAATTTTACTCAGTGTGTGTAAAATCTTAGACGAATTGAACTTCTTATGCATGATTTATGAATTTTTGAGTAAAAATTCGATAAATAGTGACATAAATTAGCCTATAATGCTAAAACATATTTCATGACTAAAGAAAAACGTCATATGTTGCATTTTATCCCATTTTTCAGATCGAAAAGTGAAAAGTTGGTTAAAATTATTATTCTCATATTTTAATGGTCATATTTGATAAAACCGATAAGCCGCAACGATGTTTTTCTCGAAAATTTTTCGAAATATTTAACCTAAGTTTTGAATATTATGAGTGTCATGGTATTTTTCCAGAATGTTCATGAGTTTGAATCTCAAATTTTGAAATTATTTGAAATTATTATAATTTAATTTGGAGTTTATAGTTTAATATTGTATTTTTGGGTCCATAATGAACAATATTAAGAAATCAAGTTGAATTATTGTCAAAATGTTAGTGAAGACTAAATTTTGAGTCCTAAGATGGTTAGGGTGATTAACTTGAACATAAATATGAATTTATGTAACATATTGTGATTTTAATAAGTTAAATCACGCAAATCCATAAAAATTGATAAAATATACGATATTGGCTCTTAAAAGGCGATTTAGCATAAAATTAAGCATATTCATATATATTATAATGCTGCATTTTATTTATGATTGTCATATTTTTTTTTTATTTTATATAATTTTTGAATCATGTAATTTTACTTAGTATGGCCTTAGTTTTAATTAGTATTACCCGAAATGCATGTGAATATCGATTCGGTTGTAATTATTGTGATCTCGTATCACCGTTTTGTAATTTAATAGATTTATTTTTATTAATGTATAATAGGAAATTATGAAATTTTTATTTATTACTTTGTAATTTCCCGGAGTTTCCATGAAGACGGTGTTACCTCGAGATGCGTGCCAAGATCGAAGTTCAAGGGACCAAAGGAGTTGGTTTCCGAATTTGTAATAGTTTATTAGATTTACTATTTTAGGAAGGCCATACTAGGACTTTATATTTATGCTTTGCATTTTATTTATATGTTTGCATGCATTGCAAAATCGCCATAACTAAACATGCATTTTATTTAATCGAGTCATCGACCGTGTCAATTATAATTATCGTAGTTCACCGCTTTAGTTCACTTAAAACATGATAGATAATAAATTGACATGACCTCTCACTAAATTAATAATTGAGAAATAACCTAACCAAATAGTAGAACCCATGAAGTACCAATTTCATAAGGGAGTTGAGCCGGCTTCACCGTAATACAAACCTTGTTACGTTGGCGAAGTGGGGTAGTAAAATGTTATTACATCGAAATTTGGATTGAGCTCAACATGAGTATTCATGACCGTAGTCGCATGTGTTCCGAGCTAAAGATAAATATTAGAGTAATTTTATCGACCGAGAGTTCTAAAAGTAGAATCGATTAAAGAGTTAATCCACCGAATTATATTGATAAGGGATGAATCGTCTCACCGTGCCCGAGTTAATATGAATTTGGATCTTGGGATCATTTATAATAGTTGGGTAGAGGTCACTATATAAATGTTTAAAATTTGTTTAAAAATGTTTGCAAATTTTATTAAAATGACGAATGTTAATATTTCCTTTACCTCCACATTTATAGTTGATATATATCACAATGTATCCATCACAAGCAACAACACCAATTACCATTGAGTCATGTCACAAATTATTTGGCGAAATTTGCTCCAACCACCAACTCGATACTACTAGAGAGCTTCATTTTGGGATCGGTTCTGATGGAAACCTCAATTTCATCACTTCCTCCTTACCTCCTACTATAACTAGGCCTTGTGTGAATGCGTCTCGGGTAGACCATGTCACTAAGTCTATGAAATCCATATCTTTGGAAGAAAGGGGTGTCGAAGTAAGTGGGAGTTCTAGCAAGCAAGTTCTTGCTACAAAAGGGAAATGGTTCAAGAGGAAGGGGAAGAAAAGGAGAAAATTCAACGATGGTAACAAAAGGACTAGTGGGACTAGTATAGGAGCCAAAGTTGATGATGAATGCCATTATTTTCATGGCATGAGACATTGGATGAGAAATTGCCCCATATATTTGGGAAATATAAGGGATGGACTTGTCATTCCACTTGATAAAATTCCTTCTGAGATTTATGTTATTAATGTAAATTTCACTTCTACCACCAAATGGGTACTAGATACTGGCTGTGGTTCTCACCTTTGTAATCATTTACAGGGGCTAAGAAACGTGGAATGGCTGAGCAAAGGCGATGTTGATCTCCTACTTGGGAATGGAGCTAGGGTAGCGGCCGCGTCCAAGGGTACTTATGTACTTGTTCTACCGAATGGATTTGAATTGTATTTGCATAATTGTTTTTATGTACCTACTCTATCTAAGAACATCATTTCAGTTGCTATATTGGACATAGAAGGTTTTAATTTTGCCATTAAAAACAATTGATGTACTATTTCTAGAAATGACTTGGTCATAGGCCGAGGTTCATCTATTAATGGCATTTATGTTCTAGAGACATCAAATCCAAGTAAAGACATCTATAATATACAATCAAAGAAACTCAAATCTAGTGATCCAAATGAATCGTACATTTGGCATTGTCGATTGGGTCATATCAATGAGAATCGCATTAAAAGATTAGTTTCCATTAATGTTATTAAACCATTCGATTTTCAATCATATGGTGTATGCGAATCTTGTCTCCTAGGAAAAATGACTCGTAATCCTTTTAGTGGTAAAGGGACTCGAGCTAGTGAACTATTGGGACTAATACACACCGATGTATGTGGACCAATGACCATAACCGCTAGGGGAAACTATGACTACTTCATAACCTTCACCGATGATTTAAGTAGATATGAGTATATCTACTTAATGAAGTATAAGAGTGAATCATTTGAGAAATTTAATGAATTTCAAAATGAAGTAGAAAACCAATTGAAGAAAAGGATAAAAGCACTACGATCCGATCGTGGTGGAGAGTATCTTAGTAATGAATTTGATCCACACTTGAAAGGTTGTGGCATTGTGTCACAACTCACTCCACCCGGTACGCCACAACTCAATGGTGTTGCCGAAAGGAAAAATCGAACTCTACTAGATATGGTTCGATCCATGATGAGTCAAACCGAGTTACCCGACTCATTTTGGGGATTTGCAATCCAAACCGCAATCAAATCTTTGAATAATAATCCAACAAAGGCAACCGAAAAGACTCCATATGAGATGTGGATAGGAAGGGTTCCTAATATATCCTATATGAAGATTTGGGGATGTAATGCTTACGTCAAGGCTAAGACCGATAACAAGCTTGCCCCACGATCCGAAAAATGCATCTTTGTAGGTTACCCCATTACCTCTAGAGGATATTACTTCTACAAACCTCAAGAAAACAAAGTGTTTGTGTCTAGTGAGGTTGTCTTCTTAGAAAGAGTTTATTTCTAAGAGACAGAGTGGGAGAAATTTTGAACTTGATGAAGTTCAAAAGCCACAAACCGAAGTAGAGACGCAAGAAGACGTTCCTTCGTCGTCTAATCCTGTTGTTATTCCTCAACCGAGGAGGTCGGTTCGAGTTTCTCGCCATCCTGATAGATATGTTAGATTTATCGAAGAGGATGGGACCCTCGATGTGCTACTTTTAGAAATTGACGAACCCGCCACCTACAAAGCTGCAATCTCTAGTCCCAATTCAACTTTATGGCTTGAGGCCATGAAATCCGAAATATGTTCTATGCATGAAAATCAAGTCTGGAACTTGGTGAACTTGCCTGAAGGGGCAAGACCTCTTCAGTGCAAATGGATCTTCAAAATAAAGAATGGCATAGAAGGACATGATGATGTCTACAAGGCTAGGCTAGTGGCAAAAGGTTTTACTCAAGTTCATGGTCTTCACTATGACGAAACCTTTGCCCCCGTGGCTATGCTAAGATCAATTCGGATATTGTTAGCGATCGCCGCATTTCATGATTATGAAATATGGCAAATGGATGTCAATACCTCTTTTCTAAATGGGCATTTAGAAGAAGAGGTGTACATGATACAGCCCGAAGGCTTTGTGGATCCTAAAAATCCTAACAAAGTATGCAAGCTTAAGAGATCCATTTATGGTCTTAAGCAAGCATCGAGAAGTTGGAACCATCGATTTAATTATGTTATAAAATAAAATGGTTTTACTCGAAGCATTGAGGAACCATGTTTATACATGAAGTTAAGTGGGAGCAATGTTGTGTTCCTAATATTGTATGTGGATGACATACTACTCATTGGAAAAGACATTCCAATGATGTCTTCCGTTAAGGAGTGGTTGGGTAACCACATCCAAATGAAGGATTTAGGAGAAGCACAACGCATATTAAGTATCCGGATCTATAGAGATGGACCCAAAAGGATATTGGCATTAAGTCAAGAATCTTATGTTGATAAGATTCTTCGTCGCTTCAGCATGGACCAATCCAAAAGAGGCTTGGTTCCTATGGTTAGTGGGACCATATTGAGCAAGTCTCAATCACCCACCAAACCCCAAGATGTTGAACGCATGAAGTTGATCCTTTATACTTCCGCCATTGGATCAATCATGTATGCCATGATATGCACTCGTCCAGATGTCTCGTATGCTTTGAGCATGACGAGTAGATATCTAGGAAATCCTAGTGAGAGTCACTAGATTGCCGTCAAAAACATCCTTAAATACTTGCAAAAGACTAAGGATTCTGTCTTAATGTTTGGAGGTGACTCCGAGCTCTATGTTAAGGGTTACACGGACTCCAGTTTTCAAACAGACAGAGATGACATGAAATCACAAGTTGGTTTTGTTTTCATGCTCAATAGTGGTGCCGTTAGCTGGAGAAGCTTCAAGGAAGCTGTGACTGCGGATTCTTCAACGGAGGCTGAGTACATAGCAGCATCAGAAGCTGCCAAGGAAGCTGTATGGATCAAACAATTCTTGGAAGGGCTAAAAGTAGTACCTACCGCCAATGATCCCATTACTCTCTATTGTGACAACAATGGGACTATCTTCCAAGCTAAAGAGCCCAAGTCTAGTAATAAATCTAGACATGTACCTAGAAAATTTCATGTAATTAGAGATTTCATTGAAAGAAAGGAAATTGCGATTGTTGAGGTTGGGACGGATGATAACATTGCTGATCCTCTCACCAAGCCTTTATCGCAGGCTAGACAAGATGGACATGTTGCGTCTATGGGACTTAAACGCATGCCAGTTTTATGTTAGATATTGATATGAAATAAAAGGAGTTGTTTTATTTATTCATATGCATAATCACATTTGTCTTTTAATTTTTCCATTACTTTGTCTATTCAAATGGGTTGTGGAGACAAGATTGAACCCCATTAAAGTGAACTAAATTGACATAGTAATCGCCCATAGCCACTTGTATGAGGTGACGTCTCGAAGTGACTAGAGTGTGATGCGATTGATGGTAAGTTCAAGTGCCATAGAGTCATATGAGATGACTAGTCGATCAGATAGGCAGACAGTTAGGAACACTTTGTCGGGCCTAATGACCGCTTATAGAGTTCTGGCAAATTTATATAGCCTGGTCGTGGCAAGAGCTACTATAGTATTCTAATGAGTCGATTCTTTTGACTAAAGACTATTCGCCCAAGGTGGCACAATTTCAGAGTAACTTTGATTTATGTTCCTACGACCTTCGTAAATGGGGTTAAAGGGCTTATTTTGGGTTATGATGAGCTATGTCTAGTCGAAGGGAATAGTGCCATAGGAATTGTCCACCCCTTTGTCAGGGTTAAAACAATATCTCAGGGCCACTCGAGGAGTAATGAACTGGAAATGTGTGGCCACGCTCGGAAGGTATCTATGGTAGATAATTCCGGTCAATCAGTTGTTCTCCAGATCGAGGAAACCACTCTCGATATGATCACTTGCAAGTATAACCCGGACACCTTGCATTGAGTGGGAGATAGTAATAGGACAAGAGAATTGGTGACGCACACTTGTCGAGGACAAGTGGGAGATTGTTGGAGTAACTGTCCCCGACAATAATGCGATCACAATTGTCGATCATGATGATCACATATTTAAATCTCATATTTAAAAATACATGAGGGAAAGTAATATTTTTACAGTCAACTGGTCCACACATATCGGTAATGATTGGCTGACTAGAGTTTGACATTACTGTCGTGAGACGATGGTGATCAGTTGATACCCTAAGGTCATACCTATAGGGTAATACTCTTAATTGATTATTTAATTAATCGTATGCCGATACGAGTTAATTAAATTGCTTAAAATTGACGGATGATTTGTGAGTAAAACTAACGTGTCTCATTGTAATTCGATTAAATTAGATACGGTCCAAGTAATCGAATTGTTTTATTACTTAGAATAAATTATTGTTTACGAAACAATTGAAACAGGTTGAATAATTTATATTATAAATACAAGTCGTTGTAATTTATAATTCGATAAACCATTTTGGTACAAGTAATCAAGAATTACTAGTTAAATTTTGTATGTGACATATTTTATTAATATTTTGATTTTTAATATGTTAAAAATACATTATAGTGTAACATGTTATGTAACATGTCATGTAACATGTGACACATGACAAAATTGACAAATGACAAAATAAAATGGACCTTCCATTTTATGTGTGTGTGTGCCGAAAATGGAGGGAGTATTAGAGGTTAAATTGTGTTGATTATTTTAATAAGGGAAAAACAATGATTATACTCTACATGTAGCCATCCAACCCTATTGCTTTTGAGAAGAGCAATTTGTGCATACATTGGCCTCAATTACTCCCCCCCCCCCCCAACCGGTTTTGAGCATGAAAAAATGGCAAAAGTTTTTCTTATAATTATTCACTACCTCTATGTATTATTTTCTAGTGTTATAAAATAATTACTCTCTACATTTGTGAAATATTTTAGAGAAAGAAAACTCATAATTTCCTCTCCTCTTAGCCGAAATAAGAGAGAACAAAATCACCATTTTTGTGTCAACTTTAAGCTTGTTTTAATTAGTACTAGTCATATATTAATTAAAATATTTAAGGGTATTCCTTGGGTATAATTCCTTAGGAGAGGTTCTAAACTTGAATCTTATTCTTCCATTTTGGAAAGCTCAAGATCTAGTAAGAAGGTGAACTTACTAGTGCCCATTTATCCGAAATCATCAATGTAAGAATTGATTTTTCTTCTTATACTTTGTAATAGTTTTGCATGCATAAGATCCATTTTAATTTTAAAACTAAATTAAATCATCATACTATGAATATGTTAACATACGAGATTAATGAATCCTAACAAGACGCTCGTCTTGACAGAGCTGAAAAGAAAATTTTTATACTGAACTACAATCCGAGCGTCTCCTCAAGAATCCGCTCGTCTCAATCCAAAGACACTCGTCTCAGTGAGAATCCGCTCGTCTTGGTTACATCAAAATTTGGGATTTCACTCTGACTATGAATACGAGCGTCCCCAGATCAATCCGCTCGCCTCAATCCAGAATCCGGTCGTCTCCTCCAGAAGACGCTCGTCTCAACACGAGTTTCATTTTCTAATGCTGACTGAACTACAGTCCGAGCGTCCCGTGCCTAAGCCGCTCGTCTCCTACTACTGAATTGTAAAAACAAGAGATTTAAATCCTCCTTTCCTATTTCTTTTCATTCTTCCAAAACACAAACACACATTCAAAACTCTCAATCCCTCCATCCATAAAACTCAATTTCCTCAACCAAATTCACCCAAATCAAACCCAAACTCCCTCAAAACTCAATCAAATTACTCCTTTATCAACAAAAAGCCATTCATACATCAAAATCCTCAAAGATTGAATTGATTTTCTAGGGTTATAAGCAAATTTCAAAAATCCTAAATTGATTTGGGATTCATTGAAACTTGAGGATACTAAAAGAATTCAAGCAAATCATTGGTTATTGATACATACAAGGAGGAGAACAATAGCTAGGGCTAAAGGTGGAAACAGGGCACCTCCAAAATCAAATCTCTCAAAGAGGCAGCAAGCTCTTCAAGCTTCCAAAGCTATGGTGGTGCAACAAGCAAGAGTCGAAATTCAAGAGGTTCCTCTTCCTATGGTGGAAGCTACTACTCCTATTTCGGTTATTGAGTAACTACAAGAATATCCGGAGGTAATTTTCACATCCTACTCCCATAGGAAAATTTTTATGTCTCTTGCTAAGAAATCGATTTTGCCCACCAAGTTTATTTGCCAAGATGCTTTGACCAAATTGGGTGTCCTTGAAAGAACCAAGAACTTCTTTGAGTCTATGGGGTTGCTTACATTGTTTGATATGCAAGAATTGACCTACCCCTCCCTCACCTTAGAATTTCTAAGTTCATTGAAAGTCACAAAGGTGGAGACTCGAAGGAATATTGAATTCCTCCTTGAAAAGGTGGATTGAAAGATGTCCTTTAATGAGTTTGGCAACGTATTCGGTCTTGATAATGACTCGACTTATGTGAAGAAACCTTCAAAATATGATCCCGCCCCTTTGTGGAAAGCTATCACCGGAAGAAAATTCAAATTATTCCATGAGTGTCGTGCCCTTTATGTTCACCATCTGGGCATAAGGGTGTGGCACAAGGTTGTGGGAAATACTCTTATTGCTAGGAAGGGGACTAATCATTTCACCGAACTTGATTTCATCTATCTTGAGTCAACATTGAATGTCGATAAGAAGATCACCAAGAAATATAATATTCTTCAACTCTTAATCGAAAGGTGGCTTACAATTGACCATGGTAAGGAAGGTGCGGCCTTTATAGTAAATGGGGGATTGGTAACATGGTTGGCAAAACACTTCAACCGGAATTTCAACAAAGATGGGACTTATAAGCCGGTTAAGGGAGGCCACCTTATTGATCTAGCCACTATGGTTCACAAATTCTATTGGGTCAAGAATGACAACCTTGACAACAAATTTGAGTGGCTTACAAAAGATGCCAAGTTCTTCATTCTACCAAACAAGATTTGCCGACTCAAAGTACGAAGCACAAGCTACCTTCTTCCACTCTCTGGTGAAGCCGAAATGATCATACAACAACAACGGGAATTCAATGTTGAGTCCTCCTCCTCCGCCATTGTGACTCCACCCTACCCATTCACCTACCAAGAATTCCGACCCGAAGGTGTTGCGGTAGGTAACGACTACTTGACTCAATTAATGCAACACATGCATAAGCAACCTTACGAAGACCGAGTCAATGCCTATAGAGCTCAATATCTGCCCCTCTTACACCTAGCTAGGCAAGGACTTCTTGACCCATCATGTCCTTTGCCTAGTTGGGCGGATAGGGAAGTATTCTTTCCTAATGCTCCTAAGGATGCTAGCATGGGCGGTGAGGAGATTGTTGTTGAGGGTGAAGAAGATGAACAAGTTGAAGAAGAAGAGGAAAATGAGGAAGAAGAGGATCAAAGCTCAAGTGATGATGGTGACGCCTCCGGGACTATGGAGGTAGATGATGATAATACTAGTGAGGAAGTTGATGATGATGATGACGATGGAAGTGATGTCGCTATGAACGAGAATTGAGGATTAGCAAGCTTTTTGGAGGATGCCACAATACATTGTGAGTTTCCTACACCTCCTTTAGCTTTCTTCATTTCTCTTGTTTTTATCTTGATCATGTGTTTGAGTCCTAGCAACACTTAAAGGACTCCCACCTCAGTCCCATTGAGGTGACTTCTATTGTTCCCACATGAAAAATGCAAAATGACAAATTTAGTTTCATGCATAGCACTCTTGTGCATGAACTCCCCCAAATTTTGACACTAGCAATAGTGTCTCATTCGGTTTGGGAAAGTTCAAGCATAAGCATTGGGAGTTAATTCAAATTATGCTCTCCAACCAAACAAATTCATGCATCATATAGTATAGTGTAGTTTGCATCACTTTTTTATATGCCATATAGTTTGCATTTAGTGTAGAAATCATGCATTCACATATAGCTTACATAATTTTCTATCGTATTGGCCATTGAGGACAATGCCGATACTAGTGTGGGGATGGGAAATTTTAACATGACTTTTAAAACAAAAATGATAAAAATTGAAAATTTTTGAAAAATACAAAAACATGTCTTTTTGTTTCATAAACATAAAAACCATAAAAATTTGAAAAAATGAAAAACCTAAAAACATCTTCATTTCCTTTATAGTGTAGTCTTTTATAAATATTGTGTTTGTATATATTGTGTTTATCTATCCTTTTTCACATTGATCGACTACGCCACATCCGAGACATGAGGATATTGAAGGCCGCATAGTATGATTTTTCCAATCTCCTTTTTCCTCTCTATGTTGATGACTATGTGGCTTTATTTTGATTGATTCGGTATAAACAATGTGATTATAGGATTTCATTTAGATTATTTGGCATACTAGTTGTTAGAAGAATATGCATTAGGTTGTATAAATGTTAGTTCCATCATGGCATGTAGTTGCATTCTAGGAATTGTTTTGTGAAAGCATCTATATGGGAAACTTGACAAGTGTATATAAGGCCGTTGTAGATACTTTTTGTTTTTAAGACTTTGCTTGTTAGAATACTTGTAAACCACCCTAGGATGTGTCATGCTAGTATCCTTTGACCCATGGATTAAGGCCTAGTCAAGAGTACCTTGTGGTGTGATAACTCCTTGGCTACCGTTTATTCCAAGGTGACCCTTGAAGCCATGCAACCATCTTCCATGTTCTACCACATTTTGTCATCAAAAAGGGAATGGGCACAAAAACTATCAATTTGAGTTCAAGCATTGAAATGAAAGAAAAAGATTACAATTGCATCAAAATAAAAGAGGAGTAACAAAAATGAAAACTCCTATGCTTCAAATATAAGCACCCTCACTACAAATGGGGTAGCTTTGAAAATGTTCAAAAGAAAATGCAAGAAAGAGTTGAAAGTTGTCAAGCATTGAAATGCCAAACATCAAAAGAAATGGCAAAAAGAAAGTGTTCTCAAAAGTTAAATGCCACACGAAATTGGGGGGAAAAACACCAACAAAAGCAAACTCCCACATGAAACTCAAAATACAAATGATCCCTTTTAGCCATCGAATTCACTTGTGTGCATGGTAGAGAGGGGACGACCCTTCTTCTTGCCTAAGCAAGAAGGGGAATTCCGCAATCCTCCAGTGTTTCTAACACCATAGAGAGTCTACTCTTGACGAAAGCATTTAACGATTGAGGACAAAGGTACCCTAGCTTTACACAACTTGGAGGTGATTTATTGGTATCCTTCTAGGCTTAGTAGTTTGAAGAAACCATATCTATGAAGGAGTGTGTACCCTTAGATTGCTTCCCTTGTAGATAATTTCCGCCACTTAGATGAGGAAAGTGGCTATTCATTTTTGTAGATGCATCCATTACTTGTTTTGTGTGCTTTAATTCTTGGATGTGTCGCCATTTTGGCAAGCCCCACCTTGCCTTGCAAGAAGGCATCCTACCTCAAGGTTGTCTTGTTGTGAGTTGAAGGGGCGGAGTGAGACCCACTAATTATCTCACATCGGCTATATTAGTAGGTTAGTTTAAATAAGGGTCCTAGTTTTTGTCACCTCTTTACTCGGGACGAGCAAATGTTCGGTTTGGGGATATTTGATGTGACTCATATTTGAGCACATTTAGTCCCCGAATTAACCTTGTTCCAATGCTTTATAGTGCATAATTGGGTCATTTACTATCTTTAGTTTCCCACTTTGCATATTCTTTGAGGTTTTGTCCCCTTGGTAGAAAAGGAGTGCTAACCTTGAATTTACATGGCGAAATGGAGCTAAATTGATCGCATCTAATGACCAAGCATTAAAGAGAAGACGATACTAGAAGGCCTATGTAGATTCTAAAGTGAAATGGGCAATGACGAAAGGATCCTTGCATCCTCAGAATGATCCTCGCGGATTATGAAGGAAGAAAAGAAGAGAAGCAGTCTGCCGTGGGATCTGAGCGGATCACAACCAATCCGGGCGTCTTCTTTCACCACCATCCGAGCGTCCCGCAGCCAAGACGCTCGTCTTGTAGCAAGAGGATCCGAGCGTATTCCGAGACAATCTGCTCAGATCACTTCCCAGAGAGCCCGTGCCATTTACCAAGACACACGGATCATGGCGAGACTAGCTAAACGGAGATGCTCATTTCCTTCGAGAGGAGCATTTCCTCAACTTTTATTAAATACATAATAGTCATTTAAGCCCTTAGTAACCCTAATCCTTGTACCTAATCTTTAGTATAAATACCCCATTGTACTACTTAGATTAGCATGCTCTCTTAATACTTTCTTAATCAAGTTTTAATCATTCCTTAATCTTGTAATCAACTTTTAATCTAGTCTTAATACAAATCTCAATACTTAATCTTTCCTTAATTTCTCTATTGTTCTTCATTTATTTTGGTTAATTAGAAGATTATTTGGGTTTATTTGGAGGATTGACAACCTTTCATCAATCATCAAGTACTTCTATCATTCTTTTCTTTATTATTTGGAATCATCTTCATAGGTATAATTCTATCTTAATCTTGTTTAATTATTGTTAATCATTTTCATTTATTCATCATGTTTTGCCTTGCTAGTATGATTGACAGCCTTGTTAGCATGTTGAACTTGATAATGAGTGAGTAGTTTCCTTAACTAGGGTTAATGGGGAATTAGGGGAAACAAACATGGGGATTTATTCATTCTTAATCTAATATGTTTTCATAATTAATTTGCTTGCTTGTTGTGATTTCAACTTATGCACATGTTATGTTTGATGAAATGCGAGCCTATGAATCCTTGCATTTTTTACCCATCACTTATCTTTTCAATGAGACTTGTAAGCTTATACACCAACTCGAGTCTCATTAGACCATGCATATATATATAGTTGATAGGAAGGACTAAGTCGACTTGTAGGTGTTGTACAATCTAATCGATTCGGCTCCGGGACCCAAACCTTCTTAGGGATTGTAAGCTTATACACCAACTCGATCCCATCACAACAATCAGTGCTTGCATCTAGTAGAGAACATGTTTGTATGATCAACTCCCATGAATCCCCTATGAACCCATGACACCCTAGTGCTTTTAATCAATTGTTTACATCTCATTTTAATCACCTTGTTTGTTTTTATTACCTTGCTTTTATATTGTTGATTAGTTTAGTTGATCTCCTATCTCAACCCAAATTATGACACCCTAAGACACAACCATTTGCAATTGAAAATACTACATCAATACCCGTCTCTTGGGATCCGACCTTTACTTACCTCTTTGCTAAGAGTAGTTTGTGAAGTTATAAATATTGTTTTGGTTAGGTAGCTTTTGACGACGAGTTTTAACCTACGCCAATCGTTTTAGATCGGTCGGTTTCGTCTCAGCAAGGGTCTCGAAACGATGCAAGAGATGTTCGGAGTCGCCACCAAGCATTTGTGGGATGCTTCGAACCCGTTCGAATCCACTTTATACCTAGGTCAACCAAGGCAAAAAGCGCTGTTTCACATAGTTACTAAAGATAAGGAATCGTCCTTCTTTAGCATCCTATCTCTAGAATGACTCTCGTAAGCCCTGGATAAGGTCGTCCACTATCCAAAATTTCTGAGTAAGATGTGAAGGTACGTATTGGGAAGCCCTTTAATCGGACACCCAATTCCGCCCGCGGTAGCGGCCTCTACTGATCGATCTTACTTGGTTAAATGCAAAAGTTGATAGAGCGGGTAGATGCATGAATGCGCATCCACGAGTTTGAACCTAACATGTGAGCTTTCTATGTCGGTTGTTTAATCCAAGTATCAAGTATTTGATGTCAAGTTGGATTTAATGTTGATTTGCATGCAAGACGAAAATTAAACATCCATTTACCGAGTTAGGTTTATGGTGCATAACGTGATCCATTTGTCTTTGTAAGGCGTTTTGCAAATATGATGTAAAATGAGTGGATTTATCATCTGATCCGTCCTGTATTCAGGTTAACCGAAGTCGGGATCATCCTAGACAAATGCTGGAAGGAAACAGACCCTGCGTCAGGCAGCCGATATAGGTGCGAGCCATCTGGCGATGTAAGCAGGCCTGTCCTGGTTTGAAAATGGAAAAAAGAGTGGCCTGTTTAGGCGCGGGTCAGCAGACGATGGAAGGACGTCTTCTGACCATTGAAAAAGTTCGTAAAATGGATTGAAAAGAGGGTATTTGAGCCCATCTTGATTTGAAAAGGCCGTTTAGGCCGCTTTTGTGTTGATATGAAGAACACGACTTGAATAATCGTCATTGTTTTGACAATATTTGATTTCGGGTTCGGTTTTGCAAACTTGACATGAATAGTTTTGAAAATGATTATGAACTAATTGTTTTAAGTTCATTTGTTTGTAATTAGTCAATGTTTATCATCGTACTCGGGTTAAAATCCGACATGGTATGTAGAACCAAGGATGATTTTGTGTTTATGACTAATACATTTGTTTTGAATATGTAAAAAAAATGAAATAAAAGGTTTTAAAATACCTTTTAAAAAGAAATTAACCAAATATTATCACCGAAACAAAGATTAAACCGTCATGGTATTAGGAACCAAGGGTGAAAAATGTTTCATGGTTAAAAGTTTGTCATAAAAAAGGTTTTGAAATATTTGAAATGGTAAAAACCGATTACAAATATGAAATGAAAACAAAAGGGGAAGAAGAGACCAAAAACGGTTGGATTTAGGCTGAGAGGGGCTTTAGGCGCGAGCCTGGTTTCTATACAAGCAGCCCCTGCCTCAACCAAAAATCCGATTTTGGCTCATTTATCTCATATTTGGACCATGTTATGCATGTTTTAGCATGTGATAGTCATGAAACAAATGAAAAACATGATAGAAGAGGATTTTTACACCCTCATACTTACATGCTATACTTGAGACGAGAAATTGACGAAAGTGTATCAACTTGTTTGGTCGGAAAACTCGGTTTGAAAACCATTTTAGCAATGTAAAAAGAGTTATTTAAGTTTAGTGATGGTGTAATGGTCGAGATGGTCGGTCAAGTGATTTAATGAACGATGATGGTACCAAACAATGTGTAAGGCTTGTGTTTTCGATCGGTAGGTCAAAAACACGTGTGGGTTTGTGACTTGAGAAGTCGATTCTAGAATTTTAAGGGAGAAATGAAGGGGTGGACACTAACGTAACTCTCAAATGGTGGCATTTGAGGGGTATTTATAGGAAAATGGGTGGTTGTGTCCATTTTGAGTGACGTGGCCGTATGGGCTGCTCGAAGAGGCGCGAGCCATTTCGCGGGTCTTCGAGGTGTCTTGTCACTATCACGCAAGTGTAATCATGATTTGTTCTTTCCTAGGTTTTGGATGAACTTGATTAGTACTTGACCATTAAGGATTCCGGGAAACCTTAACATGGAAGTCTTTGAAAAGTTTGATTTTTGTGTTTAAATCGGTTTGACTCGTTGTTGAAGTCGGGATTTGAATTTTTGAGTCGGTTTTTGGTCCGGTGTTAGCTTTGACTCTAATTAGTGTCATTGTGACCCCATCGTCATGCATTAAACACTGCAGGTACATTTGAAAAGTTTTAAATCATTTTATTTTCGAAATCCTTTTATGTAAACCGACGTATAGTTGTACAAAACTGTCGATCAAACGCTGTTATTCCTAAGCATGTTATAGTCCGATAATCATCGGGTGTATGTTGGAGACTCTACAGATACTGGGTATCTACAGCTACATGTCCCACATTAAAAAATAATGTTGGTGAGGTAAATATACTATGTATAAATAATAGAATTGTCCCATATTGAAAGATTAACAAAAAGTGGGGTGATCCTATGATTATAAATAGGAGGCATCCTTGGAAATTAGGTATCAACCCAAAATCTTTTGAGTTTCTTAAGTATTGTCTTATAGAGTTCTTAAGAGTTTGTATTGTTATCTGCAAAATATGATATATATTTTCTATATATATTTAAGTGAAGTTTATAATTTTTATCTAAAAACTTATACCATTTGACAAAAAAGCATCGTAAAAAAAAGTATGAAATTATATAATTAGATTCGTGGTAAAAAAAATGTTATCATTAGAGTATTGGTTTCATATCATTTGCAAATATTTTAATTATGATAAAAAAAAAGCGTACGAATATTAATTGATAGTATATGTTAGACCTGAAAATCCGCACATATTTCAGGATGACATTCCACCATACACTGACCATCAGGACGTCAGGCCATCAGGGTATCAGAAGACTGGCGCCAGCCAAGGAGAGGACAACAGTCAAAATATAAGGACAATATTTGACAACATCAAGGATAATATTATTGTCAATATTAGGACAGTAATTATATCATTAATGGAGAAGATTTGGTAATAAAAGCCATGCAATTAAGAGAGCAATTAAGCGCATTAAGGAGCATTAATTTGAGCAATTACGGAGGAATATTCAGCATTAAGTACAAGATTTGGCAGCCGTTCAACTTGGCTATATAAGGAGCACTTGAAGATTGTTTGGATAGACAACACATACTCTAGCATACAACATTCTCACACAACACTCTAGCTATTTTTACAATCATTTGTGCAAATTACTCAATAATATAGTGAAACCCTCTCCTGGCTTGGGGTCCGTGGTTTTTTCCCCTTTAAGGGTTTTCCATGTACAAATTTCTTGTCTTATCTTTACTTGTTTATCATACTTTATTCTTCTTGTTTCGTACCCTGCCCTGCGTATTCACATATAGGTTCGAGCTAGTTAACCCTGCCTAGACTTACCCTGACCTGATTTCACCCTGCGTAAAATCCATACAAAACAATTGGCGCCCACCGTGGGGCATCTAGCTTTTTAAAATCTTTTTTCCTTATCTCACAAAAATCCAAATAACCTACGAAAATGGCCCAGCCTACCGTTGAAGAACAATTGAATGCAGCCCTCCAGCAACTTGCAGAGTTGGAAGATTTGAAAGACAAGGTAGCCCAAACTGAGGCTAAAATCCTTAAGTTAAGAGAATCTGATTCAACTATGAGACAAGAATTAGAGAAAACTCAAGGAGCAGGCTCTAGATTCCAGCCAGGAACACCATTTGCATCAATCATCAAAAACATTGATTTTTCCAGCTTTGGGAGTCCAAGTGGCTCTAAATTTGTCAACGTCGATGGTGATGGTGAGCCAAACAATAACAATGAAAAACCTAATGAATCTGCAGCAGCCATCATGATGGCAGTAGTCCAGGAGATCAAGAAACTAAATGAAAAATTCAAAAAGATACCTAGAGTTCCTGCTAGCTTGGAGGAGGCTACCCCTGACAGTTATGCTGATTCGCCTTTTATAGACGAAATAGCAAAAGTGGATCTGCCTAAAAAAATTTGTGATTCCGTCTACAAAAATTTATAATGGGACCACAGATCCACAGAATCATGTAGCTCTCTATAAATAGAAAATGTTAGCTGCATCTATCCCTAGTGACTTCAGGCAAGTTTGCATGTGCAAAGGGTTTGAAACAACCCTGACCGGACCTACTCTGCAACGGTACATGAACCTGCCAAATGGGAGCATCCATTCTTTTGCCAACCTGATCAACAACTTCAACCAGTAGTTTGCAAGCAGCAGGGAGTTGGAGAAGCGGTCCAGTGATCTTTACAGGATTACACAGAAGTCAGAGGAGACTCTCAGGGTATTCCTCACCAGGTTCAACAAGGAGAAAGTGTTCATTCCCAGGTGTGACGTTGGAATAGCAGTGGAGGCATTCAGACAGGGGCTACTACCCATAGTGATTTATACAATGAACTCACTAAGTATCCCTGTTATACCTTCGAAGATGTCTAGGCCAAGACTCTTGTATATATCAGGCTGGAAGAAGATAAATGCTACAAAGTTGGATCATCTAGTGGATCAATGGACTATGAAAAGAACAATAGGAAGAGCAACAAAGGAAACAATTACAGATCTACTCCATATTCCAGATCGGACCATTTAGAAGTCAACCTGACATATGAGTATCAAGGTAAGGCTAAAGTTTTCCCACCTATTTCCGAACATAACTTTAGTGTTGATATTGCATGCCTGATCCAGTGACTTAACAACATGGGACCAGCAGTCAGATGGCCTAGGAAGGTGGAAAATCCCAACCCTAGAAGAGACAACTCCAAGTGGTGTGAATTCCACATGGACATTGGACATACAACAGATGATTGCTTCACCCCGGGGAAATAAGTGGCCTACCTGTTGAAATCCGGATACCTAAAGGACCTGATCAGAACAAAGGGCAGAAATGGAGATCAGAGCAAGGAGAACCAGGAGCAAAAGCAGGACCGCAACCTTCCTCCACCACCCCCAATTTATGAAGTAAAATTCATATCTGGCGAATCGGAAATTTGTGGCCTGATTAGTTCAGCAGCAAAGAAGATAGCCAGGACGCCAAGGACTACATCACCCTGCAAACCGAATCATGTCCCATTAATCACTTTCAATTATTGTGACCTAGTAAGGATTCCTAACGTTCATCATGATGGCCTGGTAATTTCAATACAGATTGGAACTGCTATAGTGAGGAGGATACTGGTAGATGGAGGCAGCTCAGTGAACCTGATCATTCTTGATGTACTAAAAGCCATGAATATTGATGAAGAATAAATCACCAAGAAGTCCAGTGTTTTGGTAGGGTTCAGTGGAGAAACCAGAAGAACACTGGGAGAAATTCATCTCCCTACTTATGTTGAAGGTGTCTCATCCTACGAGAAATTTAGAGTCCTGGATTGCTTGTCATCCTACAATGCAGTCTTGGGCAGGCCATGGATCCATAATGTCAAGGCTGTACCATCAACCGATTATCAGTGTATCAAGGTCCAAGTAGACTGGGGCATAGCAACAATCAAAGGAGAACATAAGGCAGTCCAAGAATGTTATACAGCGGCCTTGAAACCTTTTAAGGCAGGTAAGTCCATTGCATAGCAATTACCATACCCTGTCAGGAGCACTTATGTGGCACCATCAAGGATGGAAACAGATCAGGTAATCCTAGACCCTGAGTGTCCTGACAAGTATGTTCTAGTTGGGTCTGACGCCCTAGATTGTGTTAGGGAAGAACTGGTAAAGTTTTTTAAGAATAAAGCATCTTGGTTTGCTTGGTCTCATTTTGATATGACTGGAATTAATGCTGATGTAATTACACATAAACTTAACAATGATCAATCTTTTAAGCCTGTGCAACAGAAAAGACGAAAATTTGCGCCTGAAAGAAATGCGATAATTAATGAGAAAGTGGAGAAACTTCTGTATATGGGTATGATCAGGGAAGTAATGTACCCTGAATGGTTAGCTAACGTGGTTGTTGTGCAGAAAAAGAATGGTAAATGGAGTGTTTGTGTAGATTACACTGACCTGAATAAAGGCTGCCCTAAGGATCCATTTCCCCTCCCACATATTGACGCCATGGTAGATGCCACGGCAGGGCATGAGATGCTGACATTCATGGATGCCTCCAGTGGATTCAATTAAATAAAGATGTGTTGGAAAAGTAGATCTATATACTCAACATATTCATATATGATTTAGGTTAATTTAATCATAAAATTAATTGGTGATCTTATGCATGCAAACAATAATTAATATAAAGAAGAAATCTTTATCTTACATTGGAATTTTGGTTTATTTGGGCACAAGAGAGATCTCCTTCTCTCTTGTTCCTGTGCTTTCCTCAATGGAAGAACTAAGATCCAAGTATAGGATCTCTCCCAAAGTATAATACCCAAGGCACACTCTTAATAAAATTAATATTATGTATACTAGAACAATATTAATTTAGTGATAAAATTGACCCAAAAAATATTTTGTTTTGGGCTCTTAAAACCGGTTAAGAGAAAGGAGAAGAAGAAGAAAATATTTTATCTCTCTAAAATATTTTATGATTAATGAATGAATATCACACAACAACAATTATGTTATGTATTGTATATGAAAAATATATGGCAAAAACCCTTTGTTTCTCCTTGTGAAAAACCGGGTAAGAGGAAGGGAGGGGAGCCAATGCATGCTTGAGTTTGTCTTTACAATGACAACTAGTTTGCATGGCTAGTTTTGTAGGGGAATGATTATTTTCATGAAGCGTATACGGAGCGGAAGACTTAATTGTTGATTCAAGTGAGACGGAAGATCCGAATGCACTAGGTGCAACCAGACCAGATCGTGTCACTTGATGCGTTATTGGGCGAAGCGGAAGTCTTTTTTGTTTGTTTTTGTTTTTCTTTGGTGCAAGAATAAAAGGATATTTGCTTCGATTTCTTGTGAAGAGATCGAACCAATGGGATATTTGCTATCACTAGACCTATAGCGATAACAATGGGGAATTACTCGAAAACGCGTCAAGTAATTCAACTTAAACTGCGGAGCGCGTCCTTAGTTCAAGGCAAGTCTCGAAATCATCGATTCTTTGAAAAAGATTGAAACAACAAGTTTCTCTCTCAAAAAGGTTTTTCTTAATTCTTGGATGATTTACAAATGAGGAGGCTAGGTCCTTATATAGGACAAAAGCCTTGGCCTCCAAGCAAGCATTTAATGCTAGTTTGTAAGTTCTAGGATGAATGAATACATAGAACTTACAACCTAGACCTTTTTGTCAACTTTTATTCAAACTAGGTTGAAAATGCAAAAAACTAAGTAGGAATTCCTCTCCCCTTGGTGCCGCCACTTTCCTCTCTTTTCTCTTGTTCCCACACGGCATTCCTCTTGTTCCCACACGGTTTCAAGGTTCTCGCGGGTCTTGAGCTTTAATCGCACATATTTCCTATCTTTTATTTGAGCCCATCCAATTTTTGTGTGCGAATATGCATTACTTGGGCGTGGTTTTGCTTGGTCCTCTAAATTGAGCACAACCTCTTTCATGGGGTCGATATTCGCATCAGGTCGTTTATTAATCGTCCCGCCATACGCATTAAATTCTCTCCCTTAAAAAAGAATTGTCCTCAATTCTTTGCCTCAGTATGCCGGGATCAAAGATGAATATTATAAACCCAAACAAACCCGAGCACATAGTCGAATCATATTTGATGCCTCCGGGATCAAAACAAATCTGGAAGTTAGATTCAAACTTGATTAAGAACATGAAGCAATTTGCGCACCCCGTTGATCTCTTCTTCAACTCATCATCTTCAATGTAGTCTTCATGTTTATCCATCTCCAGTGATTTGAAATTGTAATGATTATTGTAAGTCAAAACCATTTTGTGCCATCTTTGCTTGCGCTTTACTTTCTTGTGATTTCCTTCCCACCACCTTTTATGCACAATTCTACCAACATCCAAATAGTGGTTGCTTGAAACAACAAGATCATCATGAGCTTCCATGAAAATTGACCTCAATAAGAAATTATAGTTCCCACCATGTAGCTTCTTATCAATGTATTTGTCAATTGGTGATTGATACGGTTCTTTAACTTGATATGGTTCCCACCTCCGTATCACATCCTGCATGACTCTTTGCAGTTGGGGCCAATGAAAATGCTCTTTGGGAATATCTACAGTTTTGTTTACCCCGAAATGTCCTCCAAGTCCACCTTCATGAGCTTCTCGAATAAGGAGTTCCTGAGTTGGAAGTTTTGGAACATTAAGTCTATTACCTTTGAAGAGGAAACCATCTGGAATAATGAACTCATTACGAGTTCCGGACTTGCAAATATCGAAGGTTTCTCCAAAGTCGGGATCATGCTCGTAGTAACCCTTCAATGCCTCAAATCCAAGTAATCGACCATCGAGCACGTTCAATAATGAGTACTGTCGTGAGAGAGCACCGGCCACCACATTACTCTTGCCACGTTTATACTTTGATGAAAAGTGAAAGAATTGTAGAAATTCCACCCACTTGGCATGCCGTGGGTTTAACTTTTGTTGTCCATTGATGTGCTTCAGTGATTCGCGGTTCAAGTGCAGGATGAAATGACTCGGCCAAAGGTAGTGACTCCAATGTTGAAGAGCTCTCACGATAGCATAAAATTCTTTGTCGTACGTTGAGTAATTGAGCCGGGCTTCATTCAATTTCTCGGAGAAATAAGCGATGGGTCGCTTTCCTTGTATTAGTACGGCTCCAATTCTAACGCCGCTTGCATCACATTCCATCTCGAATGGTTGAGTGAAATCTGGGAGTGCCAATAAAGGTGCCTCGCAAAGTTTTTGAATAATCGTCTCGAACGCCTTTTGAGCAGTCGGGGTCCATACGAAGATTCCCCTTTTCGTACACTTGGTGATATGACTAGTAATGGTACTAAAGTCCCGAATGAACCTCCGATATAATTATGTGAGTCTATGAAATAATCGGGCCTTCGTGGTGGTCTTAGGAGTAGGCCATGCCTTGATTTCTTCAATTTTGATTTGTTCCACCGAAACCTTGTCTTTAGATACCATATAGTCGAGAAAGATGACACTCTTGACCCACAACGACCACTTCTCCTTCTTTCCATAGAGTTTCTGCCCTCGAAATATGTCGAACACCTCTCGCAGGTGTATGAAATGTTCTTCCTCAGTTCGACTGTACCCCAAAATGTCATCCAAATAGATGACAACAAATCTGCTTAAGAAACGTTTGAGTACCTTGTTCATGCGTAGCATAAAAGTACTCTGAGCATTGGTTAATCCAAATGGCGTGTCGATCCACTCGTATAACCCATGTCTAGTCTTGAACACGGTTTTCCACTTATCCCTTTCTCTTATTCGCATTCGGTGATAACCACTCCTCAAGTCGATCTTAGAAAAGATCTCGGACCCATGTAACTCATCAAGCACGTCGTTAAGCCTTGGGGTAGGGAAACAATATTTGATAGTTATGTTGGTCATGGCTTGACTATCAATGCACATTCGCCACATCCCATCCTTTTTGGGGACAAGTAGAATAGGGACGGCACATGGAATCAGGTCTTCACGAACATAGCCTCGATCCACTAGCTCCTCCATTAGTCGTTGCAAATCTTTTGTTTCCATTGGGTTGCATCGATAGGCCGCTTTGTTCGGTAACGAAGCTTCGGGAATGAGATCAATTTGGCATTCGATCCCTCTAATAGATGGTAAACCAGCGGGTAGTTTCTTGGAGAAAACATCCTTGATTTTCTCATCCGAGATTGGCACAAGATTAGGATTGTCTTGAGTTGCATCGTCATAACTTGTACGATCACTTTTTTCCATGTGAGTTTCGTCATAAACTTCTTCCAATTATTTATCAAAAACAATTGGTAGATTTGGATCAAATAAAGAAGTACCTCCCGCATGAGGTTCATCCAAGTTGGAAAATATATCATCTTCGATCACATCTTTAATTTGATTATCATCACTCAATGGCTCCATAATCTCGCCCTTTTCTCTTTCTCCGAGATTGAACACATCACCCAATCGTTCCTCCTCATCAAACAACTCATCCCGACAAGCAACAGCGTCTCTCCAGGTATTCAATCGTTCATCTGGACACGCGCTTTGATAGTGCCCAAACCCCGGACACTTTAAACATCGTACTTTGGAGAGACTTGTTTCCTTAGAATCGGGCGCTCTTGCCGCGGAACTAGGGGTGGCAGCCGACTTGGGTTCGCCAACACTATTCGTCGTACTCCCTTGTTTGAGATTGGCGATCTTACGATAAGTCGTAAGCGTATAAGTTGCTTGAACATATTTCTTACGCAACTTGCGTTTAAGAGAATCCCAAGATGATAATTTCCTTTTTCCAGCGCGAGCACGCCTTGCTTTCAAACTCTCGTACCATAGTGAAGCCCCTCCACTAAGTCTTCAAATAGCGTACTTGCAGCGTTTCGTGTCATCCAGAACTTTAAAATCAAACATTCGTTCGATTTTCCGTTCCCATTCGAGGTAGTCCTCGAGGTCCGTGCTTCCCGTGAACTCGGGTAGTTCACTCACTTTGAACTCTTCAATGGTTTGTTCTCGTCTAGGCATCCACTTGGGATCGTTTTCTTGTAAATTCCTTAAAGCCCTTTGGAGACTCTTAAGAAAGTTGAGATCGTCGAAGTCCATGTTGATAATAATTTTTTTTTTTTTTTTTTGAAGATGAACAGTACCGCGTGAACAGTGGTTTTTTTTTTCTCTCTTTTTTTGTTCAATCCGTGCCTTAAAGATCCAACCGATTAAACCTCAACTACCTCGTTGAGTCTAACCTTTGAATACCAATCGCGTTGGATATTCAACTACCAATTGATTGGGACCTCCCTAGGACCGTCTTGATTTTTTTTGGGTGATCAAGAGCCGAAGCTCTGATACCATTTGAAGCGTATACGGAGCGGAAGACTTAATTGTTGATTCAAGTGAGACGGAAGATCCGAATGCACTAGGTGCAACCCGACCAGATCATGTCACTTGATGCGTTATTGGGCGAAGCGGAAGTCTTTTTTGTTTGTTTTTGTTTTTCTTTGGTGCAAGAATAAAAGGATATTTGCTTCGATTTCTTGTGAAGAGATCGAACCAATGAGATATTTGCTATCACTAGACCTATAGCGATAACAATGGGGAATTACTCGAAAACGCGTCAAGTAATTCAACTTAAACTACGGAGCGCGTCCTTAGTTCAAGGCAAGACTCGAAATCATCGATTCTTTGAAAAAGATTGAAACAACAAGTTTCTCTCTCAAAAGGGTTTTTCTTAATTCTTAGATGATTTACAAATGAGGAGGCTAGGTCCTTATATAGGACAAAAGCCTTGGCCTCCAAGCAAGCATTTAATGCTAGTTTGTAAGTTCTAGGATGAATGAATACATAGAACTTACAACCTAGACCTTTTTGTCAACTTTTATTCAAACTAGGTTGAAAATGCAAAAAACTAAGTAGGAATTCCTCTCCCCTTGGTGCCGCCACTTTCCTCTCTTTTCTCTTGTTCCCACACGGCATTCCTCTTGTTCCCACACGGTTTCAAGGTTCTCGCGGGTCTTGAGCTTTAATCGCACATATTTCCTATCTTTTATTTGAGCCCATCCAATTTTTGTGTGCGAATATGCATTACTTGGGCGTGGTTTTGCTTGGTCCTCTAAATTGAGCACAACCTCTTTCATGGGGTCGATATTCGCATCAGGTCGTTTATTAATCGTCCCGCCATACGCATCAGTTCACCACTCACATAAACAACACAATAAAACTCCCTAATACTCCCTTAATTTCGGTTTACATAGATAATATGGACTCCATATTATCTTTGTCAAAATGTCAATTTGTCTTATGTTACATGTCATATGTAACATAAATTTGTTATGTATTTTTAACATATTAAAAATCAACGTATTAATAAAAATACGTCATATACAAAAATCGACTTAGCAATTCATAATTACTTGTACCAAAATGTTTTACCAATTTATAAATCACAATAACTTGTATTTATAATAATTCATTCAATTTCGATTGTTTCCTTAAACAATAATTTCATCTGAGTAATGAAACAATTCGATTACTCAGACCATATCTCATTTAATCAGATTATAATGAAATATGTAAATTTTACTTCCAAAATCGTCCGTCAATTTTAAATAATTTAATTGACTCGTAACGTTATACGATCAATTAATTGGTCAATTAAGAGTGTTGCCCTTTAGGTATGACCTAGGGGATCAACTGATCACCACCGTCGCACGACAGTAATGTCAAACTCTAGTCAGCCAATCATTACCGATATATGTTGACCAGTTGACAGTAACAATATTACTTCCCAATTGTATTCTTTATAATGAGATTTAAACATGTGATCATCATGATCAACAGTCGTGATCGCATTATTGTCGGAGGACACATATTCCAACAATCTCCCACTTGTCCTCGACAAGTGTGCGTCACCAATTCTCTTGTCCTATTACTATCTCCCACTCAATGCAAGGTGTCTTTCAGGTCGTACTTGCAAGTGATCATATCGAGAGTGGTTTCCTCGATCTGGAGAATAACTGATTGACCGGATTTATCCACCATGGATACATTCCGAGCGTGGCCACGCATTTCCAGTTCATTACTCCTCGAGTGGCCCTGAGATATTGTTATAACCCTGACTAGGGGTGGACAATTTCTATCACACTCATTCCCTTCAACTAGCCACAGCCATCATAAACCAAAATATGCCCATTTGACCCCATTTACGAAGGTCGTAGTAACACAAATCAAAGTTAATCTGAAACTGTGCCATCTTAGGCGAATAGTCTTTAGCCAAAAGAATCGACTCATTTGAATACTATAGCAGCTCTCGCCACGACCAGGCTATATAAATTTGCCAAAACTCTATAAGCGGTCATAAGGCCCGACAAAATGTTCCTAACAGTCTACCTATGTGATCGACTAGTCATCTCACATGACTTTATGGCACTTGAATTTGCCATCAATTGCATCACACTCTAGTCACTTCGAGACGTCACCTCATGTAAGTAACTATGGGCAAATACAATGCTAATCCGTGTTCACTTAAACGGGGTTCAATTGTCTCTACAACCCGTTGGATGTAACAAAGTATCAGGTGAGTTACTAATAACTCAAACGACAAATGTCGACATCATACTCGGGTAGTCAATACCATATTACAACCTTGTGATGCACATCGTAAGTGTGTAAACACTTGTTGATTGCAATAGAAGTTTAACATGTCATGTGTCCATGTGTTCAAACTTCTTAATCGTATTATCCTTTTCATTCATGTTATCACTCATAGCATGAACCTTACCAAGTACACATCAAGGTTTCCGACCTTGGTTTCGGTTCTTTATCTTGAAAGAACTTCTTTATCGATTATCACATAACGAACGAATTTGTGGTGAATGATATAACTTGTACTGATCAAGTACTCCACTCACACACAATGCACTAGGTATATGTTTTGTAGAATCTTGCAACAATTGTGAAGATTATCAGTCTAGCACTTCTCACAAGTCCTAGCATATTTGGAAAATTAGTTTTGAGTAACTTCTTACTTCAATTAAGTAATATTCCAAAATTCTTATTTCTCCTTTTAGCTGAAAGGCTTAGGATTGTCATAAATCCTGACATGTTGTTTGAATTTTAATATGTGCAATCTCTTGACACATAACAGAGTATTCTGTCAAACACTGAAATCGCTCATCGGATTTTCCTCGAGAATTCATGATGTTTCTTGTATGGCTTGCCAATGAATCATCATGCTCTCATGCATATAATTCACCATTGGACATGTGCATGACTATTCTAATGGCGGAAACATTAGTTACTAATAATCATAAGATCAACCGTTCTTAGGTTCAATGAACGACCATGACTGCTAATGGCAATTCCATTTTCATTTACATGAATAACCTATGTGTATGTTGATACGATGTGTATCTCTTAACACTAATCCAATATCTCTTGATGTAATTAGATTCATCATAGTCCATATTAATCCAGAATTGAAAACTCAAATACTTCTTTGTGAAAGAAGATATTAGCTCGTCATTCCTAATGAGTAATGAGTTGTAAACATTCAAAGGATGATTGCTCCCACTAAATTCCATGTCTTTACATGATAATTTCTAAACTCCCACTTAATTCCACATGTTTCGAAATTGATTACTCAATCGAAAACATTTCAAAATTGGAATGTATGTTGCTTTGCAAAGTTATTAAGATGAAGCCATATATGTTCCCATCATATCCTTTCAAAATTCCTATTTTGAAGAGGTCTCATCTTAACCTTATGGAAAGAGATTTTGATCTCTAATTCGTTCATGTCATAATGATACGTAGCAATGTCATTGTTTAAATATAAATAATATCTAATACACGTCCTTCAAAATACCCTTTTCAGAAGGAGGTTTAACCAATTCATTTTCAAAATGTGGTTAAGAAATGACTCTTGCGTGGTTAAAAACTTATATTGAAGATATCGGTATATCAATCCTTGCAACTCGTTTATTACTAGTATGTTACTTTGATTCATTTAGGCTCTTAAGTAAAGTTTGAAACTATTGGTCAAAATTTATCATAAACTAGTCAATTAAGACTTTACATTAGTCATTCTTGTTCCAAAACTTTCTTTTGATCTCCTCGTGTAGTTATCTTGAGAACATACTCTTATGATTACTTCACTTGGTCTCTTTAGTCATATAGAACTTACTTGAGACCATAGATCTCATCTATTGGGTATACTATATAAATAGACATACCTTCATTCAAATCATTCTCCCTTGCGTAGATCTCATTTACACAAGTACACAAATTTATCTTGGTGTGTGTTGTGTCCTCATTTTTCTCCCACTCTATCTTTAGAATAAATACACTAGAGATTCAAAGATAGCATATGAGACACAAATAATGATGTTGAAGTATAAGGAGAACTATCTTATAGATTGACTAATAGTTTTAGATTTCGTAAGTGTACTTGGTGATTGACATTCCTTTAAGAGAGTTCATAGACTCAAAATCACTTTATAAATGATCATACACAAACCTTAAGCATGCGGACATATAATGAATCCCGTCATTATAGTTGTTTATTAGATCACTTTAAGTGAATAATCATATGTTTCTATGAGCAAGCATTTAAATACGAATTTTAGAACAAAGGATGAAATGATAAAACGGGTGACTTGGGTTGCAAACCAAGCCACCATTATCCAAAATACAACCAATTTTCGAAAATACCTTTCCATGTCGAACACGGAAACTTAAAGGTTCTAAAAATCCAAAACATGATTAAAATAAGACAATAAAAAGCAAAGCTCCATGAAAGCTATTCCTAGCTTCTTGATGGTTTCTCAAGCTTGCTTTTCTTTTCCCTTGTCTTTGCTTGGTGGAGGCCCTATTTACAATAAAAAGGGAGATACATTATCACAACTTTGTATCACAATACCATAGTTGAATTAGAAACATAAAAGAAAGGATAGTCATTTACCTACTGGAGTGATCTTTCCAGCCTTAATATCACCAACGTATTTGGAACAATTTCTTTTCCAATGTCCAACACCATTACAATAATGGCATTTATCAAGAGGACCCTTCTTGATTTTTGAAGTGCTAGCTTCATAAGTCCTAGCTTTGGTGAAAGTGGGAGCTTGTTTCTTACCCTTCCTCCCATTCTTCTTGAACTTCCCCTTGCTCTTAGTGCCTATGTTAAGCACATCCTTAAGTGGGTTAACATTTAACCCCATGTCTCTTTCCGCTTGCACAAGTAACTTGTGCAATTCTTCAAGAGACACATCCTTGTCTTGCATGTTAAAATTCACCCGGAATTGAACATACGCTTTGACTTTTGACAAGGAGTGTAGAATCCTATCTACAATGAGTTCTTTGGGGATTTCAACCTTTTGAATTTTCAAGGTCTCGACAAGTTCCATAAGTTTGAGCACATGAGGGCTAACCTTTTGGCCCTCTTTGAAGTCGAGATCAAAGAATGCCGCGGCCGCCTCATATTGGACGATCCGCGGAGTTTGTGAAAACATTGTCACAAGCTTGGAGTAAATCTCATTAGCGGTGCCCATCTTAAAGGCTCTCCTTTGGAGATCCGCCTCCATCGCAAAGATCAACACATTTTTCATTGCGGCGGACTCCTTATGGTAAGCCTCATATGCTTCCCTAGTGGCGGCGGTCGACCTAGTAGTAGGTTCGGGTGGAGAGGCCTCGGTGAGGTAACGAAGCTTGTGGTCACCTTGGGCGGCTAATTTGAGTTGGGCATCCCAATCGGAGAAATTTGACCCATTCTTTTCAAGTTTACATCGATCCATGAAGGATCGGAGCCATGATGAATTAGAGAGAGGCGTGGCGTTAGGGATTGGTGTAGCCATTTGTTATGAGAAAAAGAAGTGGTCTACAAAACAAAATAGGAGTAAAACAAATGTCGTTTTAATAATAATAATACTCGTAAAAATTTATTTAAACAAGTTTTATTGCATTTATCTAGTGACCTCTACCCAACTTGATAAATGATTCCAAGACCCAAATTCATATTAACTTAGGCATCGGTAAAGCCGAAAAACAACCCTTATCAATATAACTCGGTGGATTAACCTTTTAATCGATTCTACTTTTTAGAACTCTTGGTCGATAAATTTACATTAAAATTTATCTATAGCCCGAAACACATCCGGCAACCGTCGAGAATACTTTCGTTGAGTTCAACCGAAATTTCGAATAAATGTGTCCATGATCCAAACTTACATCAATTTGGGCATCGGTAAAGCCGAAAACAACCCTCATCTTTATAAATTCGGTGGGTAGACATTTATCACCCCACTTCACCAACGTAACAAGGTTTGTCTTACGGTAAAGCCGGCTCAACTCCCATGCGAAACTGGTACTTCATGGGTTTCTAATTTTTGGTAAGGCTATATCTCAATTGTTTATTTTAGCGAGAGGTCATGCCAATTTATTATCTATCACATTTTAAGTGAACTAAAGCGGTGAACTACGATAATTGTGATTGACACGGTCGAAGAACTCGATTAAATGATAATGCATGTTTTAATTATGGCGATTTAGCGATGCATGTGACATAAATAAAATGCAAAGCATAAAAATAAATCCTAGTATGGCCTTCCTAGAATAGAAAATCTAATTAACTACTACATATTCGGAAACCAACTCCATTGGTCCCTTGAACTTCGGTTATGGTACGCATCTCGAGGTAACACCGTCTTTATGTATCGCCATCTTGAAGAAATCCGTCTTTGGGAACTCCGAAATAAATAAATTACATAATTCAAAAATTACATAAAATAAAATTATGACAATCATAAAGAAAATGCAGCATTATAATATGTATGAACATGCCAAATTTTATGCTAAATCGCCTTTAAGTAGCCAATATCGTATATTACACGGTTTTTATGGATTTGTGTGATTCAACGTTTTATAATCACAAAAATTACATAAATTCATATTTATGCATAAGTTAAATACCCTAACTTCTTAGGACTCAAAATTTAGTCTTCAAAAATTATTTGACCATAATTAACTCATATTTCTAAAATTGTTCATTAATGGACCTAAAATTACAATAAAAACTATAAACTTCAAATAAATCACAAAATTTCAAATAAATTTGAAATTTGAAATTTAAACTCATGAAAATTCTGGAAAAATACCATGACACTCACAATGTTCAAAAACTTAGGTTAAAAATTTCAAAATTTATCCGGAAAAACAATGTTGCGGTTTATTGGTTTTAACAAAATAATCATAAAAACATAAGAAAAATTATATTCATCAACTTTTCAATTTTAGATCTGAAAAAGATAATAAAATGCAACATGTGATGTTTTATCTTAGTCATAGAGTATGTTTTATTAATATTTCACTAATTAAGTCACAATTTATGCTATTTTTCTTCAAAAAATCATAAATCATGTATAAAGACTTCAATATAGCCTATTATTTTACACACATCTTGTAAAATTGCATGTGACAACATACTAAAATTTATCTCATATTAACCTATTTTTCATCTAAATCCGATTTTAATAATGAAAAAACCATTTTTCGAGCATAAGAAGTCCACAAATTATGAAAATTTACAGGTCATCTCGAAATAATATATGTGACAACATATCCAAAAATCACTGGAAAATTCGAAGTTTAGCTAATTTTAGTCCGAAAATGACATTTTATTCATAAAATCATATTTTTAATGCCATTATTGTATAATATGAACAATAAAAATCCATAAATTAACCAAAATATCCTAATAACATTTTAGGACCAGAAACTTTAACATGCATAATGATTTTCGTGATATATCATAATAACACAAAATTAAACAAGTTTTATATGTTAATTGTATAACTCGGAAAAACTTTTAACCGATTTGCATGCAAACAACCAAGGCTCTGATACCGATTGTTGGAAAAGTAGATCTATATACTCAACATATTCATATATGATTTAGGTTAATTTAATCATAAAATTAATTGGTGATCTTATGCATGCAAACAATAGTTAATATAAAGAAGAAATCTTTATCTTACATTGGAATTTTGGTTTATTTGGGCACAAGAGAGATCTCCTTCTCTCTTGTTCTTGTGCTTTCCTCAATGGAAGAACTAAGATCCAAGTATAGGATCTCTCCCAAAGTATAATACCCAAGGCACACTCTTAATAAAATTAATATTATGTATACTAGAACAATATTAATTTAGTGATAAAATTGACCCAAAAAATATTTTGTTTTGGGCTCTTAAAACCGGTTAAGAGAAAGGAGAAGAAGAAGAAAATATTTTATCTCTCTAAAATATTTTATGATTAATGAATGAATATCACACAACAACAATTATGTTATGTATTGTATATGAAAAATATATGGCAAAAACCCTTTGTTTTTCCTTGTGAAAAACCGGGTAAGAGGAAGGGAGGGGAGCCAATGCATGCTTGAGTTTGTCTTTACAATGACAACTATGATGCTAGTAGCATATGACATGACAAGTAGCATATGACATGACAAGTCTCGAATTCTCTACAAAAGTAAAGGTCATGGATCGTCCCAAGCTCGACAAAGTGGTTTGACAAAAGGCTTTTTGGGAATGAAATGCTCAAATCGTTATAAACAAAGGGTGGATATGCCTAGTATTCAAAATTTGACCTCATTCAACTTTCACATTTCAAAAATTTAAGATGGGGTTTGTCCCTTCCGGGCTAGTGTCCTTTGCTTTCGCCAATCGCTTATTAGGCGACCGGTTAACCTCTAGACAATAGCTTTTCGGGGTGATAGTCACTCTGTCTCTGGGCGGTCGAATTCACAACCGTGTGGGAGCCCAATTCAATGGATCCCTCTCCAAAGCACATCAAAGTCGTACGCCTCCATCAAAACAACTAAATTTCTCAACATTTCAACATTTCATAACATTTGAGGTTTCCTTAGCAATAAATTACTTCCACATGACAAAATTTTCGAAATGAGCACTTCAAGCTTATTGATAGAAAATATTTTTGGGTTGCCTTACCACAAGGTCAATCAAGGTCACCTAGACAAGTTAACCAAGTCCACATCGCATCACGGGGTTGGATAGGTGACTCACATGCAAACCCTTGACTAGGCTTTGGGTCATGGGTCAAAAGACACTAGTATGACACTATCTAGGGTGTTTTACAACCATTCTAGTAGGCAAAGTCTTAAGTTGAAAAAGTATTTGTAATGGCTTAGTTGCTCTTGTCAAAGTTCTCAATTAGGCACTTTTCAAAATGTTTTATCTAAATGCAGCTACATGCCATGATGCAACTATTATATACATCCTAATGCAAGTGATTCTATCAACTAATATGACATATAAACTAAATACAAGTCCTAAATTCACATTGTTATACCGCATCAATCAAAATAAAGCCACATAGTCATTAACATAAAGAGGAAAAAGGAGATTGGAAAGATCATACCATGCGGTTTTCATGATCCTCATGTCTCGGATGTGGCGTAGTCAATTAATGTGAACAAGGATAGAACAAACACAATATATACAACAATATATACATATATATATATATATATATATATATATATATATATATATATATATATATATATATATATATATATAACTACACTACAAAAGGAATAAACATGTTTTTGGGTTTTTCAATTTTCAAATTTTTATGGTTTTTCGAAATTTTTCAATTTTTTTGGATTTTTGAATAAAAGTTAAGTTAGAATTCCCCATCCCCACACTAATATGGGCATTGTCCTCAATGGCCAAAATGATGGGAAATTCAATCTACATTGATGCATGGTTTTTTGTTTATGACGGAGAGGATAATTTAGATTACCTCCCGTTGTGTATGCATTAACTTCCCCAAACCGAACTAGACATTATTGCTAATGTCCAAGGATGGGTGTAGTTCATGCACACACTATGCAATGCATGAAACTAATTTTGTCATTTTGGATTTTGAAAGTGGGAACAATAAAATGAGAACACCTCAAAAGGGCCGAGGTGTGAGTCCTCTATGGTGCTACGACTACTCCAATCAATGATCAAGAAAAATAAATAAATAGAACAAAGAGAGAAATAGACAAACCTTGAGAGGGTAGGAGCCACCAAAGCTTGTTAATCTTCCATCATATCATCACTATCATCATCATCCTCATTAGAAGTTGTCTCATTGCCACTTCCCTCTTCACTTTCTTCTTCACCTTGCTCATCATCCTCTTCTCCTTCTTCACTAGCTTCTTCATCAATGTTATCATCAACCTCTTCATTAACAACAACCTCATTATCACCCGGAACAACCCTAGATGCACTCGGAAATAGGACTTCCTTATCCGCCCAACTAGGCAAAGGACATGATGGGTCAAGTAGTCCTTGCCTAGCTAAGTGTAAGAGGGATGGATATTGAGCCAAGTAAGCATTTTTCCAATCCTCAAAAGCTTGCTTGTGCATTGCTTGCATGAGAAGAGTCAAATAATCATTTCTTGCTTCAACACCTTCCGTCTTGAACTCTTGGTACTCAAAAGGGTAAGGTGGTGTGACAATGGAAGAGGAGGGTATTTCAAGTTCACTCTTTTGTTGTTGGATAATATACTCGGCCTCTTTTGAAAGGGGAAGTAGATAATTGGTCCGGTGGACACTCAATCGACAAATTTTTGAAGGCAAAGTGAAAGAACAAGCCTCACTAGTGAGCCATCCATACTTGGTGTCAAGAGGGTTATGGGCAACCCACTTGTACTTGTGTATCATAGTATGCAAATCAACGAGATGACCACCCTCTTTCGCCTCATACTTGTTATCTTTGTTGAAGTTTGGATCAAAGTATTTAGCTAGGATAGTGACTAGGCCGCCATTCATAATAACGGTAGTGCCTTTATTCCCACAATCAATATTTAACCATCTATCCACCAAGAGCCTTAGAAAGTTAAAAGGCTTGGTGTGTTCCCTACCAACGTTCAAAGCCGACTCAAGAAGAACAAAATCGAGTTTGGTGAAATGGTTGGTGTCTTTTCTTGCATTGATGGTGTTCCCTACGACCTTGTGCCATACTCTTATGCCCGGATGGTGGACTAAAAGAGCACGACTCGCATGAAAGTTTTCAAATTTCCTTCCGGAAATCGCCTCCCAAAGAGGGTCGGGGTCATATTTGCCAACATTCTTAAAATAACTCGGAGAATCACTAAGACCCAAAGCTTTACCCATTTTCTCAAAGGAGATGCGCCTACTAACATTAGCTAGACGAAACTCGATGGTCTCCATGGTCTCAACCTTGTTAACTTTCAAAGAACTCAAAAATTCTAAGGTAAGGGAGGGGTATGTCAATTCTTTTGATTCAAACAATTTCTCCAACCCCATGGCTTTGAAAAAAGCTCTAGTTTGCTCAAGGACACCCAATTTTTCTAAGGTATCTTCACAAAAAAACTTGGTGGATTGAAATGATTTTCTAGCAAACTTGGCAAAAGTGTCCCTATGGGATTTGGAAATGAAAATTACCTCCGGATAGTTTGCAAGTTGATCAATTTCCGGAGTTGTAGATGTTGTTGCTCCCATGGGAGGTTGTTGTTGTTGTTGTACTTCCAAGTTTGGGTTTGCTACCACCATAGCCAATGCTTTCTTTGCTTGAAGAGTCTTTTGCCTTAAGGAAAGTGCCTTTGCCTTTGGTGCCTTTGCCTTTGTTGCTCCCTTAGTCCTTGCCATTGATGAATTAAACCAAGAAAAGAGTGAAAAATCTTCAATTTCTAGTATACCCAAATCGATTTAAAGATGAAAGGCTTTGCCTTTATGAATTCAAAAATCGACTCAAAGGTTGAAGATTTTGTGCTTGGTTTTGATTTTTGTTGGAAGAGGAGTGATTGATTTGTTGTTAAGAGGATGTTTTGATTTGATTTTGGTGAATGTTGTTGAGGAATCTTGTTTTTGTGATGGAGAGGATGAGGGTTTTGAGGGTTTTGAGGGTTTTGAGTAGTGTTATGAATGAAGGAATGAAGAAATGAATGTGGGAGGGGGTTTAAAAAACCCGAAAATTTTGAACTGCAGGGGTAAGACGGGCGGATTCTGCTCGGGACGGGCGGATTCTGCCTTTTCTGGGTTGGGAAAAACTCGCCTAAAGACGGGCGTCTTTCAGTGAAGACGCTCGGATTTGCAAACACGGGACGGGCGTCTTCTGCAGAAGACGGGCGGATTCCTTCACAGGGAATTTTCTTGTTTTCCTCAGCCAAGAAGACGGGCGTCTTCCCTTCAGGACGGGCGGATTTTTGAAGACGGGCGGATTCGAATGCAGGACGCCCGGATTCGCTGACAGTCAAAAATATCAAAAGTTCAGCCCAATTCAGGACGTGCGTCTTCTACCCAACACGTCCGGATTGCTTGAAGACGGGCGGATTCTCCTGAATCCGCTCGGATTCGACCCCTTCGTACCCGTATTCAGTTCCATCCGTGTACAACGCATATCCCTTGTCATTCTTCCATTCTTCTTCATATCTCGTGTTCTTCATTGTGGGGGCACTACTAAGGCATGGATAGCCTAGGCAATTGCCATCTCCACACTAAGCTAAAGCACTACACATTAATTGAAATTATTAGTCCCTCCCTCACTTCTCTCAAACATGATAATTATCTTGATCAAAGTATAAAAATCCAAAAATAACAAAAATGCAATATAAGAATTGAAATGCAAGTTAGGGAGTTAGAAATATTTACAAATGGTGGTTTAGGGAGGACTCCACCAAACTCTCATTCTTGATGAGATGTCAAGGGGGCATGTTCAAGGTGTTGTTGATGTTGCTCAACACCTTGAAAAAGTAATCAAACGCTTGTTCATTATCATGATAGAGGTCTTCAATAGACCTTGGCCCTTGTTGTCGGTCTTGATCGATGGCATTACCAATGTAGGGATTAAAAATCCCTTCAAATTCGTCGTCCCAAAGACCACAAACTTCATTAAGTTGATTATTGAAAATCTCTTGATTTGATGGAGACAACTTTCCCATTTCTTTTTCTTGGCCAATGAGGCCATCTTCTTCATTGCTTGTCTTTGATGAGCCTTGCAAGCTCTCTTTGTCACAATTCACTTGCCCTTTGAATGGAGCATCTTCGATTTTCTTCTTCCATTGGAGTTCCGACTTCTTCCTTTCATCCTTCCGACTATAATGATCGATCATAAAACAAGGTTCATGTAAACGGGGAGCTCTCATAGTCTTGTCAAGATTAAAAGTTATACTCTCATCTCCCACTTCTAGAGTGAGCTCTCCATGTTTTACATCAATCACCGCACCCGCGGTGTGTAAGAAGGGTCTTCCTAGAATGATTGGAATGTTGGAATCTTCCTCCATATCAACAATGACAAAGTCCAGCGGGATGAAAAACTTCCCAATTAAATGCGGGGACATCTTCCCATATCCCTAATGGTGTCTTCGTCGATCTATCGGCCATTTGGAGTGTGATATTGGTGCATTTAAGCTCTCCCATCCCCAACCTTTTACTCACCGAGTACGGCATAACACTCACACTAGCCCCTAGATCACATAAGGCTTTGTTGATCGTGGTGTCGCCAATGGTACACGGTATTGAGAAGCTTCCCGGATCCTTTAGTTTTGGAGGTGAACTCCCTTGAAGTATTGCACTACTCACCTTAGTGAAGGCGATAGTCTCAAGTTTCCGGATCGACTTCTTCTTTGTGAGGATGTCTTTCATGTATTTCGCATAGGCCAGCACGTGATTGATTAATTCCGTGAAAGGAATTGAGACTTCCAAATTCTTCACAATTTCCATAAACTTTCCAAGTTGGTCATCAAATTTGGGCTTGGCTTGACGACTTGGAAAAGGAAGTCTAATCACAATGGGCTCTTTCTCCTTGGCCTTGTCTTCATTTTTCTTTGAAATTTCTTCTTTTGATGATTCTCCATCTTTGGAGTTTTGCACAATTTCTTCCTTATCACTAGCTTCCACAACTTCATCCTCAACTTGCTTCTTCGCACTACAAAAAATTGTCACTTGCGCCACAAATTATGCCACGGGAATTTATAATTCGTGGCTAAAATCTGCTTAGCCACGGGAAAAATTTATTCATTATTTTGGAAAAAAATTTATGCCACGGGATGACTTTTCCCGTGGCAAAAAGTCACTTGCGCCACGAAATAGGCTACACCCGTGGCAAATAATCATTTTAGCCACAAACTCTGTCACACCCGTGACGAAATTTTACTTAGCCACGAATTGTTCCGTGGCAAAAAAAATTTTAGCCACGAACTAACAAACTCCCGTGGCGAGTATCTTTTCCGACATAAATTGAGATATTTTCATGTTAAGGGAAACCTAAAATCTAAAAGAAATTTAATCAAATATAAATAATATGAAAATGCATTTAAATATAAAATTTTGCAAACACTTTGATTAATTTAATTAATATTTTTTTATTGTTTTATTTACTTTAATCAGATTTTAAAATTTTATAAACTTATATGCAAGAAAAGAAAAGTTTATCGTCTAAATGTTTTTATTCTTTTAGAAATCACAATTACGTTTTGCAGGGTTTTCAAAACATTTCTAATTTAAGAAATTTATTTTAATATATAATTATGTTTATTAGAGTCGTGAGTTTCTTTTATTTTTTTAATTAAAACATTATAATCTGGAATAACAATCTTAAATGATCGTATCACATTTAAAGACATAGCACATAAACTTAAATAAATAAGTTATTTATCATCTATCTTTGATAAATTTAAAATTAACATATTGTCCAATTGGTTCATTCAAAATTTGATTTACAACTTAATTTGTAAGATATTAATTGAAAAATTTTAATTTGATATAAAATTTAACTTGGTCAGAAAAAAGTTTGGGAAAAAATTTTTTAGGAGTGAAAAAAACGACAATTAGATTACAAAATTGATTAAATAAAATAAGTGCGTTGAGAAATAAAAGAAAAAAATGATCTTCCACAAATAAATTAAGAAAAAAACATATTGGGAAAATTATCAATATAAAAAATTCAAGGGTTAATTGATAAACAATAACAATATAAGGACCCTTTTTCATGATCAGTATTAACATAATCAATAATAAGTAATCACTAGCAAAATATTAACTTTTTTCTACGATCGGTACTAAGTCGCCTGAAAATCTAATCTCAACCTACTTGAAAAAGTCCAAAACGCCATCATTCAAGTACAAATCTCCACTCGTCCACTTCCAAAATCTCTCTCTTAGATGAAAACACCTTTAAACTAGGAAAAGAAATTAGACTAAGAAGGCGACTTGGTACCTATCGTAGAAAAAAGTTAATATTTTGGTAGTGATTACTAATTTTGATTATGTTGCTATTGATTATGAAAAAGATGATTAAAGTTGGTAGTTTTATCAATTTACCCAAAATTCAATATGGAGAAAATTTTTTCTTTGAAAATGAGTACATCAAAGGGAAAAGATAGAAATTATAATAATTTAAAGTCACATGTGCAAATAATGTGAAAAATTTGAGATAAAAACGATAAATCATTACAAAGAGAAATCAACTTAAGAAAATAAGAGATTCTGTTGTATGATAGTGTTTTTCGTGTTTTTTGAGTAAAAAAAGACTACTTTTTGGTTAATAGTGACCAATTTGGGGGGGGGGGGAGACCTTTAGTTATAAAAAATTGTCATTATTTTACCAAAAAATACTTAATTTTTCATATCGTAGGTACGGCGGTCAGACAATAGCATTTGCGTAAAAAAATATACGAAAAAATGAGTAGAAGCGAAATGAAAATAAGAATGTCGATAAACTAAAGAAATAAAAAAATGTTAGGAAAACACGATTAAATTTACTTTTTAGAGAAAATGTTTTTACTAACTTGGGCAAAAAAATGACGTCAAAATCATTAGTCGGGAGGGTAACATCGAAAATTTGATTGTTTTGACCAAAATAATATTTTTCCCATAAAAATTAAGTAAATCATGTAACATTTTTGTAATTAAATAGTACTAAAGGTAAATTTTGAAAGGAAAAAAATAAACTTAAAAGGATTCAAAGTACTAATTATATCAACAAAGTTAACTTTCAGTTTCGGTAGCACATCAAAAGAACTCTACAGTTAAACGTGCTCAGGTGAGAGTAGTGTTGAGATGGGTGACCTCATGGGAAGCCTCTTTGATGCGCGTGAATGCATGACCGGTGAAACCCAAGAACGTTCAAATGAATCGAGTTAACTAGCGAAACCAGTACCGAAATTGTCACGATTCCATATATGACAAAATATCGATCGTGAAAAAAAAAATTATTTAACATTTTATTTAATTAATTTTCATATATTTTTTTTGCCCGGGAATTATTTATTGGCCACGGGAAATTTTTTGGCCACGGGAGTTATTAGCCACGAGAGAATCCGTGGCCAAAAATTTAATAATAGCCACGTTCTTGTTTTTCCCGTGGCTATGTCTTTGCCACGGCCACTTGCGTCACGGAAGGTATTCCCGTGGCCAAATGATTTAGCTACGGAAATTTAACACTTGCGCCACGAATTTAGCCGTGGCCCAAGTGCTCATTTGTAGTAGTGTCGGTGCTTCATACCTTGTACCACTTCTCAAGTGAATGGCACTAACCGTTTCATGTCTTGGGGGATTACTTTGAGGTGGTAATTGCCCCTTTTGTCTTTGTGAGCTTGAAGTTGCTAGTTGAGTCAATTGTGTTTCCAACATCTTGGTGTGAGCTAGAATGTTGTTGATGGTGGTTTCTTTTGCTTGGCTATCTTTTTGCATTTGAGTGAAAAACTCTTGTTGATTCTTTTGCATTTGGAGGACCGCTTTTTTAACATCAAAACCTTGGTCATTTTGGTGATTGTATGGATTTTGGTTTTGGTAACCTTGGTTTTGGTTGAAAAAGGATCTTTGATTTTGGTTTCTCATGGGAGGTGGGGTGTATGTTGTTTGAGGGTTTTGAACATTTTGGCTTTTGTATGAGAGATTTGGATGAAACTTGGTGTTTTCATTGTAATAGTTGGAATAAGGGGTACCACTCTTGTATGCTTGGAAAGCATTCGCTTGTAAATTTGTTCCCCTACATTCACTTTGGTCATGTCCCAAAGTTCCACAATTCTCACATATCCCACTTGGGATTGATGAGGATGCCGTCATGGCATTAACATGATGCTTTGGTGATTTTGAGGCTTCTTCAAGTCTAGCCATAGCTTGTTCAAACTTCAAATTGATTGTGTCAATGTGAGCACTAAGTTGAGCACCCAATTGAGTAACGGAGTCCACTTCATGCCTTCCACCTCTAGTAGCCTTACGAGGTCTACTATATTGTGAGTTATGGACCGCCATTTCCTCAATCTTGTTCCATGTTTGATTGTCATCAACTTCGGTGAACATTCCATTTGATCCCATGTTGAGAATGTTCCTTGAATCTTCATATAAACCGTTCCAAAATTGTTGTACCAAGAACCACTCGCTAAGTTCATGGTGAGGACATGAGCGACAAATTCCCTTGAACCGCTCCCAAGCTTCGTACAAAGATTCTTCATCCCTTTGCTTAAAACCCGTAATTTGAGCTCTTAGCATGTTAGTCTTTTCCGGTGGGTAGAACGTTTTGTAGAAAGCTAGAGCCAACTTCTTCCAAGAATCTATTCTGAGAGTGGCCTTATCAAGGCCCTTCAACCATTGTTTCGCGGTGCCGATTAGATAAAAAGGAAATAAGACCCATCGAATTTGGTCTTGAGTCACACCGGTTTGAGAAATCGCATCACAATAGTCACAAAAGGTTTCCATATGAGAATGAGGGTCTTCACTAGGCATCCCCCCAAATTGGCTCCTTTCGACTAATTGGATAAAGGCGGATTTGGCAATAAAATTTCCGGTCAAATGTTGTGGTGTGGGAGTACCATTGGGTAGGTTCTCCTCGGTGGGTACGGAATGTGATGAAAATTTAGGCATTGTAGTTTGATTTTGTGGGGTATTTTGTGTTGGGTTCTCCTCACCTTCTCTTGCAAAAGGGTTGATGAACTCAATATTTGGTTGAATATCCACTACCTCACTAATACCTCTCAAATTCCTTCTAGCAAATCTCCTATTGTTTGTCAAGGTTCTTTCAATTTCTCGGTCAAAAGGTAACAAATCACTTTGTGACCTTCTAGACATGCAAAATATCAAACAACTCGAAAACAATTAGAACAAACCTTGAGGAGTTTTACTTCCCCAAGGCAAAGAAAGACACAACTAATAACAATATAAGAAATTCTAAATCAAGTTAACACCGTCCCCGGCAACGGCGCCATTTTTGATCGGTCCGTTTCGTGTTCACAATTTAATAGATGTTGTCGTTGGGTCACGTCCGAATCAAAACACAATTTATAACTTCACAAAAACTCTACAATTAGTAAAGAGGCAAGTAAAGGTCGGATCCCAAGGGACGGGAATTGAGATGAGATTTCTATTGAAACTAGTGGTGTCTTAGAGGTGTCACAATTTGGGTTGATGTAGAAGGTCACTAACTAAATAGCAATGAAAGTAAATAAGCAAGATGAATTAAAAGGGTTGTAAACAATTGATAAAAAGCACTAGGGTGTCATGGGGTCATAGGGGAATCATGAGAATTGATCATACAAACATGTTCTCAAGTTATAAGCAAGCAATTATTGTTGTGATGGATTGAGTTGGGTTATATCTTACAATCCTAGGAAAGTTTGGGTCCCGGAGCCGAATCGATTAGATTGTACAACACCTACAAGTCGACTTAGTCTTCCCTACTCAACAACATGCATGGTCTAATGAGGCTGGAATTGGTTTATGTCTTACAAGTCTCATTGAAAAGATAGGTGATGGGTAAAAAATGCAAGGATTCATAGGCTCACATTTCATCAAACATAACATGTGCATGAGTTGAGATCAAAACAAGCAAGCAAATAAACCATAAAAGCATATTAATTTAAGCATGAATCATTCCCCATGTTGGTTTCCCCTAATTACCCATTAACCCTAGCTAGGTCACTACTCACTCATTATCATGTTAATCATGCTAGCAAGGTTGTCAATCATACCAACAAAAGGAAACATGATGAATAAATGAAAGTAATTAACAATAATTAAAAAGAGATTAAGAGAATTATACCTACTAATGATTCCAATAATAAACCAAAGAATAAAAGAAGTACTTGATGCTTGATTGAGAGGTTGTCAATCTCCCAATAATAACCCAAATAATCTTCAATTACCCAAAATAAAGGATGAACAAGAGAGAGATTAAGGAAATAAAACTTGTATTATAACTTGATTAATTGTTGATTACAATACTAAAGAGAGATTTGATTGATATTAACTACTCTAATAATTGATAAGAAGAACATGCTCTTCTAATTAGACTAATGCGGTATTTATAGTGGAAATTAGGTGGATGCATTAGGGTTAACTAAGGGCTAAACTAGTAATTACACTTTTTAGATTGAGCAGGGAGGAGCCGGTATTTTTCGAAGGAAGGGCTTCTTTCTTTGTAACTTGGAGAAGACGAAATTTATTTTGTCTTGGAATCCGTGCGTATTGAGTCGGGACGGGCGGATTCAGCGGGGAAGACGGGGCGTCTTCGGGGAATCCGGCGGATTTGGGGTGTTAACCCGGGCGTCTTTGAAGGAAGACGCACGGATTGTGCTTGTGGAGGACGGGCGGATTCAGGACAATCCGCTCGGATTGTAGCTCAGCATGGTTTTTTCTTCTTTTCTTCCCTTTTGTTCATAAAATTCTTGGGGATTTCCTCGGGGATGCAAGGATCCTTTCTCAACATTGCTCATCTACTATCATATGTACAAAGGCCTTCTAATCTTGTCTCTCTTTGATGCTTGGTCATTGAATTCAATCAATTTAGTCTCGTTTTGCCATGAAAATGCAAGATTTGCACTCCTTTCCTACCAAGGGATCAAAATCTCAAAGAATATGCAAAACAAAGAACTAAAGACAATAAATGACCCAAATATGCACTAAAAAGCATGGGAACAAGGCTAATTCGGGGGCTAAATATGCGCTAATTATGGTCACATCAAGGCTAATTCGGGGGCTAAAAGGCTGACAGCATGATCTACTGGAGCAACTGCATGAATAGCAGTCTTAATAGGATTCAGGGTAAGCATAATATTAGATTTGGAAGTGGCATAATCACTGATCTTCACCCTGGCAGCCTCCAAATTATCCGCCCTGTCTCGCACCTCCCTGACTGGGGCAGATAAATTAACTTCTTCCACCTTTCTCTTCTGGGCTGCTGAACTTGTTTCAGCAGGAGCAGCTGGAGCAGGATAGACTTTGGGAGCGGCAGTGTAGATACCCGTATCCGTCGATATTGGAATTTATAGAGAACCCGACAAACACCCGATGATGATAGGACACATGTATTCTTTAGTTGTCATTGTCATTATTTGGAGCTCGTTTACGAGGTAGAATGGGCGTCGTCGATGAAGTATTCTATTAATTTAAATGATATTTAAATTAATGTTTTTTTAAAGTGAATTCATTTTATTAATTTAAATGATATTTAAATTAATGTTTTTTTTTGAGTTCATTTTATTAATTTAAATGATATTTAAATTATGGTTTTTTAGGTAAATTTAATTTATTTTATTTTATTTTGAATTTATTTTCCCAAGTTTATTTTATTGAAAATAAAATAAATAGTTGATTTGAAAAATCATTTTATGAGTATATTTGATTTGAAAAGTCATTTATTTTAATGGGTTAATTGATTTGAAAAATCGATTTGAAAATCGAAAAGAACTCGTTTTGAACACTTGTTTTTGAGCTCGATTTTAGCTCGGTTTTTGAGCCCGTTTCCTTTACGAATTGGCATGAATCTCGAGTACACTAACCAACCTAGACCAATACCCATCCACCCCAGTTCGAACCCCCTATCCACGGCCCAAAACTCCATCCCAAATCGTCCCCAATGACCCGCATATGCACGAGCACCCCCCCCTGTTTTGGCAGCTCAATCCCGAGCCCAAAACCCGCTCCAAATACCACCAAAACCCGTACCCATTAACCCTAACCCATACCCTAGTATCCTACCCATATTACCCTAGCTTAATCACCAAGAAAACCCCTCTCAAACCCTCACAAAAGCTGCTGGACAGCAGCTATGCGTGAGCAGCCCGATCGCCTCTCCTCTCTTTTACCCTACTTTAACTCCTTATAAATACCACCCCTTCACCATACATTCATTCCTCTAAGTTCTCCATACATCCGACCATCACCCACAAGCTTTAAACCTCAGAAACAAACCCTAATTGCCTCCCAAAAACCCTAAACCAAACCGACACACAAACTGAACTGTTTGTGTGTCCTCCTCGAAAAGCAACTCGTTCCTCCATCAAACCTCCATCAAAACTCGATTTTCTTGTTCCTAATTAACCACATAACATCCATCTACATATTAGACAAAGATTTACGAGCCAAATTTCCCTTGAGAGTACACGAAATCCCTCGAAAAAAAAGCAGTGTTATACACTCTGTTTTTATGATTTATTCTTGTCTGTCGATTCTGTTTGTGCTCGTTTTTCGTGCCCAATAACCCAAAACGAGCAGGGGTTGCTTTACGATCCCTGTTCTCCTCTCTTTCTAGTTTTCAAAACATCTTTTAAATCGAATTTTCGTCGTGAAACGAGGGAGAAATCATCGTTTGAAAGTTGTTGTCCAGATTTGTCAAAAAACGCGTGTTTGCTTGTTTCTTCGTCGACGACGGCCTCTCGAGATAAAATCTACCATCGATTACGACCCAAGACGGTGTCAACGATACATGTAGGTTGAGGGTGCATCAAATCCTCCTCTTTCTCCCTTTTTATTTCGTTTTATGTTTGTTCTTTTATAGTTCGTTTTTGTTCGTTTATCGTTTTTGTTTATCGATTGTTTAATTAACTATGAAACTAGTTTAGTCCGAGTACATCAGTTGGTCGTACACCCCCGTCTCATTTACATATCCTCGTGTTCAAGGTAGGACATAAATAAAACGAACTTCTAACTTCGCTCCTCGTTTTTTACCCTTTGTTTGTTTCGGCCAATTCGACCCATCTTAGGACCCGTCACATGTTAGTATGACCTCTGATTGTTAACATATGACTCATTTAGATGACATTAGATCAATTTGATAACCTAATTAGACACATTAGGGTACATCGACGTAGCTTTAAAAATCAACTAACAATTCTATAACTTAATGAACGCATCTCTCTCTTTCACCTAATTTCTCGCTAGTATAAGAGTGCGTGATTAGCACCTTCTTATTAACACTCGATGAGTTAAATTAATTAGCGAACTTGACCTAATTTGACCCCTTTTGAGCCGTGTAGAATACACAATTGCAAGACCTCTTTTTAATCGATCAACGTCGTTTCTAACTTGTTTTCTAATTCGTTTTCCTAACCGTTTTCGCAATCATCGATCTAACCTAATGAATCTAACCTAAGAATTAGGGTATGCTAGATCGTGCGGGCCGTGTTTGGCCGTGTCCTTGTAGTCTCTTTTCTCGTTTTTTTCTCATCTTTATCTCGTTATTTCGTATCTTGTAATTACTTTGTTTATCGAGTCGTGTTTGTTAGTTTGGTTGTAATTTTCAAGTTAGTTTTCTTTTATCGAGTCAAAACCTCTTTCAAAAAACCTTAGTCTTGTTTGGTTAGATGGTTGTGCCCCAATGTTTGTAAGAGCGTAGTAAATCGCATGTTGTTTAAAGCAACATGGCCCGATTTATGCTAATGCATGCTTTGGTGCGCGGCCCTATGTCTAATTCGATGAGATTGAGCGAAAGCACACATCACGAGGAGTGACCCAAGGCCGTGAGTCATGTAAGCCGTGGGCCACCCCTCTTGTGCACGCTTTTCTAGGCCGATTGGCCGTGTGTGTTGTCGTGTATAGTGTTGTATGTAGCAATTGTATTTAGATCGAGTTGTATCTTTAATTTATTGTTGTGTCGGCATGAAATGCCTGGTTTGTAATAGGTAGATCCCAACGGCTCCCCATTCCCCCTTAAGCCTTGTTTGCTTTGTTTTGTATGTTGTTAGATCAATCAACCCACATGCTAAATTACAACTTTGACAAAGTTAGTTTAGTTGCATCTAAAACGACATAGAAATTGTTGTCACATGTTAGGGTTTAAAACGATGTTTGCATATCATATATCGTAGTAGCTATGACCTTGTTTGAAATCCATACTTGACTTAGTAGAGGCCGTTATTGACGGGCGGGGTTGGGTGTCCTTATGGGCTTCCCAACACGTACCCTCACCCCTTACTCAAGATCTATGGTTTGTGGATCCGTCTAAATACCATTGGATTACGAGAGTCATTCAAATCGAGTGATATAGGGTACAAGTCTTTATCTTTAATCACTCGTAGTCGATTGGCTTTATGCTTTTCGATGAAAGGTGTAAAGTTGACTTGAACGGTTCCAAGTTCCCAAAAAACTTGGTGGCGACTCTAATATGTCTTAATTAGATTCGAAAGAACCTCGAGTCGATTATGCCTAGTGTGGATCCCGCGGACGCAGTTCCCGAGGGCCTTGTCCACAGTTTGGCGACTCCGCTGGGGAAAAGAGGACTAGTTACACTTTGTTTCTAGGGTCTTTTACTCCGAGGTGAAACTTGAAAAGAAAGTGTTGGAAAGTAAAACATTACTCATAGTGCTACGATTCATGCATAAACCCTTAAGGACTTGCCCGGGCCGTCCCAGCGTTTCTTCGAGATGCGTGGGGGGCGACGTCCCACTATGCCAGGAAGCTGCACATTGCTCGCTTCCACTTCGCCTCGCGTGGTTCTTGATGGTGGGGACGATCTTCTAGGTACTTTACCTTAAGACACCTTGCTCTATAAGACCGCAAAAGGATGGAGGGCATAGACCTTCTTGTAGAAGACTTGCCGAGACTTAGAGATGTCTAGGAGCATACATCCTTATAACATGAGAATGACAATGTGCAATTTGTTTTCCCAAGTCTTTTTTTCGAAAATTCCCATGTCCTTTTCAAAACCGAACTTTTGAACAACTTACTTTCAAACTAGCATGGTTTTAAAAACGCGGAATGCTGCCCAAATAGGACTAGAATTTTCGGCCCAAAAATGAGCTTTTATAGCCGGCATGCTGCCCATTTCAAATCTCATTTTCAAATCAATCCTTCGTTTTTTTCCAAATCCGATCCAAAATATTTCTCGAACCTCAACCAAGCATGAAATGCGTCGAGTCGAGTCCGGGTCCTGGCCGTGTTAGGCTAGACGTTTTTTTTCATTCCAAGAGTCTAGAACACGACCTTGTTGGGTCACCCAAGCTCACCTCTTGGGCTTTGAGTCATGTTGGTCGACCTTTTGGTCTAGGATAGCCCACAAAAAACGTCCAAGCTAGGCCCTTTAGGACGTTTCACATGAACCCAAGGGCTATGTTAGCCCAATCACGGGTTTAGTCACACCAAGTCCAGTTTAGAATCGAGTTATGACAGTTTGAGTCATGTCGTTTTGTCGAGTCTAAAATGAACCGATGTCTAAATCAAACCGTGAGTCGAACCCTTGTTTAGTCAATCTCAAGTCGAGTCTTTGTTTAAGTCAAGTTGGGGTCGTGTCCTTAACTGTGCAGGGGCTCTTACTTTAAATATTGACTCGAGACGGGGTTTTCTTGTAGAAAGGCCGCCAAAACCCGACGTCAAGCAATGGAAGATGCAGTTAACAAGCTCACCGAGGCCGTGAACCTCATGATGACCCGAATGGATGCAATCGAATCTAAGCCGGGTGAAGATTCCCCTCCACCACCGATCGATCCGGAAAAACGGTTCAAGTTCATCGAAGACCGTTTGAAACTCTCCAAGGGGAAGAACATTCACTATGAGAATGCTAGGGCCTATGCCCGGTTCAGATAAGCGCCCACGAACATGGTACTCACCGACATCCCAAAGTTCAAGGGCATCAAGATCCGATCCACCATGTTAAGGCCTATAAAGGGTACTTAGCACTGAAGGGAGTACCGCGATATGCTCTCGAAATTTTTGCCTAATCTCCGGGAGAACACCGAAGGCGTGGTTCTACAATCTTGACCTTAAGAACTTCCCCACTTTCGAAGATATTACGGTGGAGTTACGTAAGCACTATCTTGACAATGTTGAGATTCAAACCAACATAAGAACTTTGGAGGTTATGACGCAAAAGGAGAAAGAGGGCTTTACTGAATTCCTCGCAAGATGGCGCGCTGAAAGCGTGAAGTTAGCTAAGAAGCCTGATGAAGTTGAAATGGTAGATAAGTTCGTGAAGAATTTACGACCTGTTTACCGTAATGCTCTGAAATACCAAAATTTTGGTTCTTTCAAAGAATTGATAAGGATCGGGATAAAGGTAGAGGACGATGTCCGAATTGCTGAAGCTGAGAAGCCAAAGGGATACCAAGGGGCTTCGTCATCTAAAGCAAAAGCGCCCGCAGCCCACTTTGTTGAAACCGGTCAATCTCTTAGATGGACAGTCAAAAAGGCCTCCGCGCCAAGCTCCGAGGGTATTCACCGATATCGGGTGCACTTACGCCTATGCTCTCCAAAGGCTCATGGCCCAAGGGAAGTTGAAGCCCATTGGTCCAACTCCGGATCCACCTGCTAAACAACAAGGCAAATGGTACAAACCAAATGCTTACTGTGCCTTTCATCAAGGGAAGGGACACGATACTGAACGGTGCTTTAGACTAAAGCACGAAATTCAAGATATGATTGAGAACGGAACGCTCCCAATCCCGGCCATAAAGCCCAACAACGTCACCAATCCGTTTGGCGACCACACTAACTTTGTCTCTACCGAAGATAGTGTCGATTACTCTCACTTGATCCGCCCATGTCATCTAAAAGGGGTTTTCGTCGGAAAAATATTCGTGGATTGCTCCAAATTCCTACCAAGCTCGAGAAACGAGATTACATTCGGGGATTTTGTTGTCGATTGTACTCCTTACATACTCCGAAGCGACAATGAAATCAATGGCGTTTGGGCTGATGATGAGGATGATGTTTACCTCGTCAAAGGTGCGACAATTCCTCACACCCAAGAAGAAATCTTAAAGGTGAGGCAAGATGCCCTAGAGTCAAACCATTTGACTAGGTCCGGACGCCCGTATCGTGTGGAGAAAGCTAAGGATACCCCGAGTAAGGCACCTCAAAAAGAGCCGGCAGTGGTCGAAGTTCTTGGTGAAGGGTCGACCTCCGAGGCTTCTCTCATCAAGCAACTCCAAAAGACTAAGGCCGATGTGTCTATCTGGCAACTTATCTTGAGCTCTTTCGAACATCTTCTAGCTTTGTTACAAGCTTTGATGAACATGACCGTGTCGTCGAATACTACTCCTGCGGACATGGTCACTCACATCGCCCAGAATCGGCCTCAGATTACCAACGCTGTGACATTCTCCGATGAAGATCTGCCACCGTTCGGGCCTCGACATAACCTGGCCCTCTATATTGCTACCCTGTGTCTCAACAAGCATATCCCTATGACCTTGGTTGACGACGGATCGGCTGTCAACGTACTCCCCTCCAAAACGGCGCATATTGGGCTTGGAGAAGAATGACTTCATCCCCACTACGCAGACAGTTCGGGCATTCGATGGCACTGTGCGTCGAGTGAGTGGACTTGTCGACCTGGTGGTACAGACTGGGCAAGTGGAAAAGAAAATAAGTTGCCAAGTAATTGACATATGCTCATCCTTCAACTTATTGTTGGGAAGGCCCTGGATCCATGCCGCGAAGGCCGTAACATCAACGCTGCATCGAAAAATCAAGGTCCCACTCAATGGCAAAACCGTCACCATTGACGCCACGCCACCATCAGTAGCAGGAGGAGACATTACTTCAAGTAAGGGTCGAAGCTACCAATGACGCATGTGGTTTCGAGATTGTCAACATGATCGAGCTGAACTCCGAAAATATGGATCTATATACGGGAAGTCATGTCTGCGAGGTGATTCTCAAAACTGGGAAGTACTTCGGTTTCTCTTTATATCCTAGAAAGGAGGAGGCTTTCAAGTTTAAACCACCCGTAGCCAAAGGAGTAACTTTCAGGCTTGGATATGAGCCCACTGAGAAAGATCTACGGGAAAAGAGGGGAAGAACGATCGAAGATCGAGATATTAAAATGGGACCATATCACCTAACTCTCAATGGTCACTTCGTGAAAGCTGGGGAAGAACTCCCTTGCATGGACTTCCCCGAACCTATCTTTGACCCAAAGAAGAACCTTATGGTCCCAGGAATCGAAGTATTCCAAGATTGCTACTACATCCCTGAAGACATTCTGACCGTGATGCCAGTAGAAACCAAACCGGATCCAATAAATGACGAGAAAGCTATGGGTCTCCTTTTCGGTGAAGAGAAGAAATCACCAATACCAAACGAAGATTTGGTAAGTATGATCCTGAGAAGCGAGCGATTTGACCCATCTACCCTCATCACCGATGTGGATCCTCTTAGGACCAACACGGGATGGCGGAAAATAATCAAGTGGACTGACAACCAAGGACTTCTTTTCAAGTTGACAACGGGAGAAGGAGAGATGTTCAAGCCAGATGATGTTACCGATTCTGAGTCTGAGTCGGAGTCTGAGTCTGAGTCTGAGTTAGGTCCTAAGATTGAGTCTAAGGAGTCAGGTGTTGAAAATACCCCTCCCCTAGCTTTCCCTTCCTATGCACCTTTTCCTAATGGTGGTATTCCGGGGCCTGTCCCGAATACCCCTATCTCGCCACTGAGCTCTGATCAGTTGGCTCAAATGTTAGCGCATTTCGCGCAATTTCAAATTAATAATAATATGAACCAGTTTGCTTACGACTTGTCTTACTTACATTGCAATTCAAACTTTGAAAATGATTGTTTTAATAATGACATTGAGACTGGGGTCGAGGATGAACAGTTGGTCGAAGAAGAAGAAGAAGAAGAAGAAATGGAACCACCTCTACAGTTGATAAAAGGGTTAGAAGAGTACGAACAGAAAACTTCGATCATCGAAGATACCGAAACTATCAATGTGGGTACAACCTTAGAACCACAGGAGCTTAAAATAGGAACTACTTTAAGTCCCACCGAAAGACAGGGGTTCATTGATTTATTGCATGAGTTCAAAGATGTTTTCGCATGGTCCTACAAAGACATGCCAGGCATTGATAGGGAAATTGCGGAGCACAGGATCCCAATCAAGCCGGGATATAAGCCGGTCAAGCAGAAACTACGCAAAATGCACACAGATTGGTCTCTGAAAGTCAAAGAAGAAATCGACAAGCAACTCAAAGCTGGGTTCATCAAGGTGTCAGAATACTCGGACTGGGTGGCTAACGTCGTTCCAGTGCCCAAGAAAGATGGCAAAGTTCGGGTTTGTGTTGACTTCCGGGATTTAAACAAGGCAAGTCCGAAGGACGATTTCCCATTACCTCACATCGACATCCTGGTTGACAACACGGCAAAACACGCGTTACTATCCTTCATGGATGGATACGCCGGTTATAATCAGATCAAGATGGCGAAAGAAGATATGCATAAGACTGCGTTCAGAATGCAATGGGGAACCTATTGCTACACAGTAATGCCTTTTGGGTTGATAAACGCAGGGGCTACATACCAGAGGACCACGACAACATTGTTACATGATTTGATGCACAAGGAGGTCGAGGTTTATGTCGACGACATGATTGTCAAGTCAAAGGAGCGTGATGGCCACCTTGGTACACTACGCAAATTCTTCGAACGATTGCGCAAGTATAACATGAGGTTGAATCCACAAAAATGCGCATTCGGAGTCACATCCGGCAAACTGTTGGGTCACATCGTTAGCCACCGTGGCATCGAGGTGGACCCATCGAAAATAAAGACCATAATGGAAATGCCTCACCCGAAAACCGAGAAGGAAATTCGAGGTTTCCTGGGAAGAATCCAATATATAAGTCGGTTCGTGGCAAGGCTAACGATGATATGCGAGCCAATTTTCAAGAAATTGAAGGTCGGGGAACACGTCGTATGGGATGATCACTGTCAAGCTGCGTTCGATAAGATCAAAGAAATACTATCTTCCCCCCCCGTGCTTAGCCCACCAACGGTGGGTTACCACTTTTGTTGTATCTTACGATTCTACGGATCACGCAATGGGGGCAATCTTTGGCGCAGATAGTCGATAAAGAGGAAAGAGCAATTTACTACATTAGTAAAAAAGTTCTTGGAGTATGAAATCAAGTATACTCAGCTCGAAAAGACATGTTTGGCTTTAGTATGGGCGACAAAGAAGTTACGGCACTACATGCTCGATCATAGTGTCTCGCATCCACTCGAAGATGGACCCAATCAAATACTTGTTTGAAAAACCAGATTCGAACGGCAGGTGTCAAGATGGACTCTAATGCTTTCCGAGTTCGACTGAAATATGTACCGCTAAAAGTGATAAAGGGAAGGGCGGTTGCGGATTTCTGGCGGATAATCCGATAGAAGAAAGCGAGGTTGTGGATACATGGTCGTTTCCGACGAAGATATCGTTCACATAGACAATGATACGTGGGACCTCTATTTCGATGGAGCATCGAACTATAGGGGATACGGGATAGGAGTTCTACTCATTTCACCGGAAGGTGAACATGTTCCTATTTCGATCAAGTTGGACTTGAACGTCACTAATAACACGGCTGAATATGAAGCATGCCTACTCGGTTTGCACAGTGCTCTCGAGTTAGGCATCAAAAAGCTTGTAGTACATGGGGACTCGTCACTAGTGATCAATCAGGTGGCCGGGACGTGGAAAACCCGAAGTGATAGTTTGGCTCCGTACAAGCGAAAATCGAGGAACTAGAAAAGTTGTTCGCCGATGTCAAATACGTGCACCTCCCCGCAGATGAAAACCGGTTTTTGATGCACTATCAAAGCTAGTCGCTTCCGATCAACATACCCGATCATATGGATACTATGCCGATATGTGTCGAACGAAGATCATCACCTGCTTATGTTAATGTAATCGAGAGACACGAAGAAACCGAGGCCGAACCTTGGTATCATGCTATTCGAAATTTAAAGAATCGGAGAGTATCCACCCGACATGGATAACCGCGGAAAGCGCGCTATTCGAATGCTAGCCGCTCAGTTCGTTAGAACCAATGACGGACAATTGTACAAGAAGACCGCGCAAAATATCCTTCTGCGATGCATAGACTCACCAACTGCGAAAAGGGTCATGGAAGAAGTCCATGACGGAGAGTGTGGCCCACACATGAATGCCCATATCTTTGGTTCGTAAAATCATGAGATTAGGGTATTATTGGACCACGATGGAGACAGATTGTCGCCAATATGTCAAACATTGCCATAATTGCCAAATCTTCGCAAACGTACAAAGACGTGCCACCATCATCACCGTTATATACTCGACATCACCATGGCCTTTCTCAACATGGGGAATCGACATTATTGGAAAGGTCAACCCATCCGGAACAGGTGGGCATTGTTTCATGCTAGTCGCCATCGATTACTTCACGAAGTGGTAGAAGTGAAATCATACAAAGTACTACAGGCGAAGCAGGTAGCAAAGTTCATTCAGAATGAAATCATTTGCAGATATGGGGTGCCGCATGAGCTCATTAGCGACCATGGCACTCACTTCCAGGCTGAAACTGCCGTAATACTTGAAAAGTATAAAATCAAACACCACAAGTCGTCACCTTATCGACCTCAAACAAATGGGGCGGTGGAAGCCGCTAACAAGACAATCACTGTGATTCTCAGAAAGATGACCGACAATTATCGCGAATGGCCAGAAAAGATACCGTTCGCCTTTGTGGGGATCTGAACGTCTATTCGCACGACCACTGGAGCAACTCCGTTCTATTTAACATATGGGATGGAAGCAGTTCAGCCTATCGAATTAGAGGTACCTTCTTTAAGGATTCTATTAGAAAGTCAGGTCCCTGAAGCCGACTGGCTGCAAGCCAGGTACGATTCCTTGGTCATGCTCGACGAGCGACGGTTAAATGCGTTACACCATGTTCAACTCTATCAGAAAAGAATACAAAGAGCATTTAACAAAAAGGTGAAACCTCGAGGAATAAAGGATGGGGATTTGGTCCTAAAGTCTGTGCGCGCTTTACTACCGATCGACCCGAGGGGAAAATTCAAGCCGAATTGGGCGGTCCTTACAGTAAAGAAGATATTATCGGGAGGCGCGGATCGGCTGTGACAGATCTAGATGGAAATGACTTTGCAAACCCGACGAATTTGGATCAACTGAAGAAATACTATCCGTAGAACTCATTCTCAATGTCGTAAAATAAAATTTTGAATTGCAGTGCTCGTGAGCGGGTCTAGGCCGCGGCACTTTTGCTTCGCTGCTTTTTGTGCGTTACAAATCGATGATTGTAGCGCGTTTGTTATGTGGAACTACGAGCTCGGTTTGATTCTGTTGATAACAGATACGTAGGCAGCTCTTTAAAAGAGTACAACCGACCCTTCCTTGAATAAAAAGAAATTTTATGCAGAAACTGGGAATTTTAATAGATAGTAAGTCTTATTAAAGATCGGGCGATGCCCATTACATCCTTCAAAAGAAAAAAAAGAAAACAGCTAGCAACAAATAATAAGTAGTAGTATCAAATAATATATTTGGAGTCGAAGGCTCCTACATCTTCTTTTTCCCTTTGCCTTTTGGGTCACGTGACCGAGGCTCCTGCAGAGGAGGGGTAGTTGCGTTCTGTCTAGCGCGCTTCTTAGGAGGAATCGTCATTTCCTCCCGAGGGCCCAGCCTATCTTTTACACTCAAGCGAGGACCAAGCCTCCCTTCTAAGGCTGAGCCCGAGTGTGCCTTTGAACCCAACCGTTCCCACACACCTGTCGCCTGTGAGTCAGTCTTAGGAGTCTTCTCAGTTTTAGCTTCAGGTCCCGATGCAGACGAAAGATCGTTAACAAAGAAGTCGCGACTGCTTCTGCTTTTGTCATAATATTTGATGTCGACAAGCTCATCCTTCCGACACAAGTCCTTACCTGATTCGGTCTTCTCTTTAAGCCATTTAGTATAAGACGGGGATACCCAGGTAGTCTGAGGGCGCGCAGATACGTACCAAAGACGCCTTTGGTGCCACCTCTTGAGCCAATCATCACATATAGAGGAATTGGCTCTCTTGCTCGTCCCCAATGACCTCACACTTGGGAATTATTTGTCTGCGGCCCATCCGACGCAGGACGCGGTCGAGGGTAAATGTGAATAGACCTCTCTAAACCCGGTGAGTTGCAAACGCCGGTCTTGTCATCTTAGGAAGGATAGTAAAGGATTTGAGGCGAAGCCAAGGCATGAACCAGCAAAGAGGGCGACCTTCCCCTTCTGTCAGTTTGTTTCGCCAATAGGCAAGGTCATTTTGATGCTCGTCTTCATACCGCTTGGCACGCATAGTCAGCATACGAGCGAGATACGAGCTGGGCTCACGCGGCGGGGCAAAGAGCCAAAATCTCTCGCAAAGCCACACCTGAAGAAAAGAAGAAAAAAAAAAGGAAAAAAAAAATGAAAAAGATAAAAAAAAAAAAAAAAAAAAGGAAAAAAAACGAAAAAAGGAAAAAAAACGTGACAAAAAAAACGAAAGGAAAAAAGAAGGAAAAAAGAAAAAAGGAAAAAACGGAATTGTGGCGGAATCGTGGCAGAATACAGCAAAATCGTGGCAGAATGCAACAAAATCGTGACAAAATCGTGGCAGAATGCAATAAAAAACGTGGCAACAACACAAGAATTGTGATAAAAGGAAAATTAATCAAGGATGCGAAATCAGGAGAATAGATTTTGTTACCTGCAATAGACGGGAGCATCCCGACCAATCGGCACCAGGGTTCATTTTCTTAGCATCTAAACCCCGGAGGGTTTCAGCGAGGATAATCCAGGAAGGGTTATGTCCCGTCTCCATCTGAGACACAATAGACAAAAGCTTCGCTTGTCCTACACAAGTTGTCTTGTTCATCCTACCTTCGAAGACATAAAGGTGTAGCATGATCAATCCAAAGGCCTGCGCAAAGATCGGGTTGTGATAAAGTACTGTTTCGCAAGATACAAAATTTCCGATGAATAGCAAAAAGGTTGACTTCGTCACCAGTAACTATCCCCTCAGACTCCGTCCTGGAAAGGCCAAGGCAGTCTAGATATGTTCCACGCCACCCTGAATGAAATTTAGGTATAGCCGGTATGGCCTCAGCATCCCATCCTCCCAGGGCAGAAAACTCTTCGGGTAGAGGGCAGATCTCCCCCTCGGGAAAAGCAAAGACATGGTTATAAGGATCCCAATAGCTAAGGCAGTGTTCCAACAGCGCAGGTTGAAGGGGAATCTGGCGTAAGGGAAGTAATTGCGCCAGTTGAGCGGTCTTTAATTCTTGTCTCTCTGCGCCAGTGAAGTCGGTCTCCCATGCTCGCATAGCACTCGCTAGATTATTCATAATGATTTAGGTTATTTGCACCAGTTTGGGGGAAAGCAGAATAAATTTGGCAATACAGCTCTTCCTTATATATAGAAAGTATAAGGGAAGGAAGCATCCAGGATGACACCCTTAGGGTGCCGTTTTTGAGCCGTGTGGGCCTCGGGTCGCGCGCCTCTTAGGCCCGCCCCAGTTCACACCAGTCTTTGGCACGATGCATCGGGTTTTCGCACATCTATCGCGTTTTGGGGAGCGCCGGAACGGCCGATTTTCATTTCTACCCTCGAGAAGTCCATATTTGAATTAAAGCCCGTGCACACTTACGGTTTTATTTTCCTTTTTGTTTTACGGTAGCGGGCTACGCCCACGTTGTTTACCGGTCATACAGAGTGTCTGTGTCGTATTTCATGCTCATCCATCAAGGTTTGATTTCAAAAATTTCAAAATGCCGAAAATTTCAAAATGCCGAAAATTTCAAAATTTCAAAATTTCAATAACTTTTTGCGCATTATGGATAGATAATCCAAGTCAAGGTTCAAATCTCAAAGTTCAAAATCAAATTTTGGGTCGAAGACCCAACATCCAAGTGATTGATTTCAAATTCAAAATTTGGGTCGATAGCCCAATTATTCAAAATTTTCAGCATGTTCAAATTTCGGGTCGATGACCCAGTCTTTCAAACTCAAATTTCGGGTTGATGACCCAACTTTCCAAGTGATGTCAAATTCAAAATTCGGGTCGATGACCCAATAATTCAAAATTTTCAAATCCAATTTTCGGGTCAATGACCCAATCTTTCAAATGATCTAATTTTAGGATCGATGATCCAAATGTGCTTATGTGATGATTATTGCTAGTACGTTTTCTATGTTTCAAATGTAGCAGGATACGCTTCAACTGGGGGCTCTAAAGTCTTCGACTTTAGAGCCATTGCAAACTGGGGGCTCTGAAGCCGTTGGCTTCAGAGACCATTATCAAGATGTAAAGGATGACATCCACCAAGAATTCAATTCAATACAAGAGTATGAAATGGAAGAATTCCTTAGCTGAAAGCAAATGATGAAAGCGGCGGCAACCTCCTCGGAAAGTCCCGTCCCATTTGGACACCTGCCAGCAGATGACAAATTTTGGGCAAATGTCAGCGGATGATGGATTTTGGACATACGCCAGCAGATGATAAACTTTGGGCATGTGTCAGCAGTGGCCGAACTACGACGCGGGTTTGATTCCGTCAGAAACGGATACGTAGGCGCCTAAGGATAAGGCTCAACCCACCATTTATGCAATTTATGGGTCGATGACCAACGACGATAATTTGACACAACAGAAGCAAGAATCAATCCCCAACGAAGTTTCAGGTATGATCTCTTCTTATGGCTGGCGAGCTTATGTACGCAAGTCTAATGGACTATAAACGACCCGAAGAATCCTCAGTCGAAAGGGACAGGGTATACTTTGACTTTCGCCTTGTCCAAGCCTCAGTCAAAGTGGGGGCTCTGTAGATACCCGTATCCGTCGATATTGGAATTTATAGAGAACCCGACAAACACCCGATGATGATAGGACACATGTATTCTTTAGTTGTCATTGTCATTATTTGGAGCTCGTTTACGAGGTAGAATGGGCGTCGTCGATGAAGTATTCTATTAATTTAAATGATATTTAAATTAATGTTTTTTTAAAGTGAATTCATTTTATTAATTTAAATGATATTTAAATTAATGTTTTTTTTGAGTTCATTTTATTAATTTAAATGATATTTAAATTATGGTTTTTTAGGTAAATTTAATTTATTTTATTTTATTTTGAATTTATTTTCCCAAGTTTATTTTATTGAAAATAAAATAAATAGTTGATTTGAAAAATCATTTTATGAGTATATTTGATTTGAAAAGTCATTTATTTTAATGGGTTAATTGATTTGAAAAATCGATTTGAAAATCGAAAAGAACTCGTTTTGAACACTTGTTTTTGAGCTCGATTTTAGCTCGGTTTTTGAGCCCGTTTCCTTTACGAATTGGCACGAATCTCGAGTACACTAACCAACCTAGACCAATACCCATCCACCCCAGTTCGAACCCCCTATCCACGGCCCAAAACTCCATCCCAAATCGTCCCCAACAGCCCGCATATGCACGAGCAGCCCCCCTGTTTTGGCAGCTCAATCCCGAGCCCAAAACCCGCTCCAAATACCACCAAAACCCGTACCCATTAACCCTAACCCATACCCTAGTATCCTACCCATATTACCCTAGCTTAATCACCAAGAAAACCCCTCTCAAACCCTCACAAAAGCTGCTGGACAGCAGCTATGCGTGAGCAGGCCCGACTGCCTCTCCCTCTCTTTTACCCTACTTTAACTCCTTATAAATACCACCCCTTCACCATACATTCATTCCTCTAAGTTCTCCATACATCCGACCATCACCCACAAGCTTTAAACCTCAGAAACAAACCCTAATTGCCTCCCAAAAACCCTAAACCAAACCGACACACAAACTGAACTGTTTGTGTGTCCTCCTCGAAAAGCAACTCGTTCCTCCATCAAACCTCCATCAAAACTCGATTTTCTTGTTCCTAATTAACCACATAACATCCATCTATATATTAGACAAAGATTTACGAGCCAAATTTCCCTTGAGAGTACACGAAATCCCTCGAAAAACGCAGTGTTATACACTCTTTGTTTTTTGTGATTTATTCTTGTCTTTCCAGTTCTGTTTGTGCTCGTTTTTCGTGCCCAATAACCCAAAACGAGCAGGGGTTGCTTTAATATCCCTGTTCTCCTCTCTTTCTAGTTTTCAAAACATCTTTTAAATCGAATTTTCGTCGTGAAACGAGGGAGAAATCATCGTTTGAAAGTTGCTGTCCAGATTTGTCAAAAAACGCGTGTTTGCTTGTTTCTTCGTCGACGACGGCCTCTCGAGATAAAATCTACCATCGATTACGACCCAAGACGGTGTCAACGATACATATAGGTTGAGGGTGCATCAAATCCTCCTCTTTCTCCCTTTTTATTTCGTTTTATGTTTGTTCTTTTATAGTTCGTTTTTGTTCGTTTATCGTTTTTGTTTATCGATTGTTTAATTAACTATGAAACTAGTTTAGTCCGAGTATGAGTTAAAGTACCACCATGAACACCCGCGTTGACTTGAGATGGGAAAGAAACCGCTACATCAGTCGGTCGTACACCCCCGTCTCATTTACATATCCTCGTGTTCAAGGTAGGACATAAATAAAACGAACTTCTAACTTCGCTCCTCGTTTTTTACCCTTTGTTTGTTTCGGCCAATTCGACCCATCTTAGGACCCGTCACATGTTAGTATGACCTCTGATTGTTAACATATGACTCATTTAGATGACATTAGATCAATTTGATAACCTAATTAGACACATTAGGGTACATCGACGTAGCTTTAAAAATCAACTAACAATTCTATAACTTAATGAACGCATCTCTCTCTTTCACCTAATTTCTCGCTAGTATAAGAGTGCGTGATTAGCACCTTCTTATTAACACTCGATGAGTTAAATTAATTAGCGAACTTGACCTAATTTGACCCCTTTTGAGCCGTGTAGAATACACAATTGCAAGACCTCTTTTTAATCGATCAACGTCGTTTCTAACTTGTTTTCTAATTCGTTCCTAACCCGTTTCGCAATCATCGATCTAACCTAATGAATCTAACCTAAGAATTAGGGTATGCTAGATCGTGCGGGCCGTGTTTGGCCGTGTCCTTGTAGTCTCTTTTCTCGTTTTTTTCTCATCTTTATCTCGTTATTTCGTATCTTGTAATTACTTTGTTTATCGAGTCGTGTTTGTTAGTTTGGTTGTAATTTTCAAGTTAGTTTTCTTTTATCGAGTCAAAACCTCTTTCAAAAAACCTTAGTCTTGTTTGGTTAGATGGTTGTGCCCCAATGTTTGTAAGAGCGTAGTAAATCGCATGTTGTTTAAAGCAACATGGCCCGATTTATGCTAATGCATGCTTTGGTGCGCGGCCCTATGTCTAATTCGATGAGATTGAGCGAAAGCACACATCACGAGGAGTGACCCAAGGCCGTGAGTCATGTAAGCCGTGGGCCACCCCTCTTGTGCACGCTTTTCTAGGCCGATTGGCCGTGTGTGTTGTCGTGTATAGTGTTGTATGTAGCAATTGTATTTAGATCGAGTTGTATCTTTAATTTATTGTTGTGTCGGCATGAAATGCCTGGTTTGTAATAGGTAGATCCCAACGGCTCCCCCATTCCCCCTTAAGCCTTGTTTGCTTTGTTTTGTATGTTGTTAGATCAATCAACCCACATGCTAAATTACAACTTTGACAAAGTTAGTTTAGTTTCATCTAAAACGACAAAGAAATTGTTGTCACATGTTAGGGTTTAAAACGATGTTTGCATATCATATATCGTAGTAGCTATGACCTTGTTTGAAATCCATACTTGACTTAGTAGAGGCCGTTATTGACGGGCGGGGTTGGGTGTCCTTATGGGCTTCCCAACACGTACCCTCACCCCTTACTCAAGATCTATGGTTTGTGGATCCGTCTAAATACCATTGGATTACGAGAGTCATTCAAATCGAGTGATATAGGGTACAAGTCTTTATCTTTAATCACTCGTAGTCGATTGGCTTTATGCTTTTCGATGAAAGGTGTAAAGTTGACTTGAACGGTTCCAAGTTCCCAAAAAACTTGGTGGCGACTCTAATATGTCTTAATTCGATTCGAAAGAACCTCGAGTCGATTATGCCTAGTGTGGATCCCGCGGACGCAGTTCCCGAGGGCTTTGTCCACAGGCAGGCAACTCAGTTAAATAAATGACAGGCCCAGTATCGCCACCACCCTGAGAACTCTCCTCCTTGACCTTGGCCAACCTAGCAGAAAGATCAGCTATGCCAAACCTAGCAAGGCGAGTGGATGATCTAGTGGCTATAACACGAGACACTATATTAGTAATAAAGACGGGCTGTCATGAAAAGGCCAAAATAGAAACAAAAAAAAAAAAAAAAAAATAAAGAACAAAAAGACTTACTGCCTGAAGTAGAAGCGCTAACAGCCTTTGAAAGCCTGGGCATTCTAGCAGCACCTTCAGTCTTCAGGCAACGAGGAAGATGATCATCCCCACAACAGAGAAGCCAAGTCCTCTCCATTTGAGGAATTGAAAGGAAGGCAGAGTTGTTTGTAGTAGGGTACTCAATTTCAAAAGACCAATCATCAATTGCAAGCAAGAGAGGTATGCGTCATTTAAACTTATTTACTTTGTTTAAAAACTAACAAATAAACATGCAGGATAAAGAAAAAATTTCAGAGTACTCACCACCAACACAGGCATCATAATTCAAATACGCCAGATCAGGACCCACAGAATTTGTCCTGATGAACATATATCCAGCAGCCCAGTTCTTGTCATGGCCACTATCAAGATTGCTGAGTAAAGGAGCAGTCGTAGGACTGGCCTTGAAACTTATCCGACCAGGACTGTTGGTCCTGACAGCATAGCAGGCCGTCACATCCTCCAAAGAGAAAGAAATATTGTGTTTTTTGCAGAGATATTCAACAGAGTAGATCACCTTCCACATCATAGCCATCAGTTGGTAGGAAGGCACACCAATTTATTTAATAACATCCACCATAAGTAGAGAGAAAAGAAGCTTGCAACTAGCCTTGAAGGCCCAATCATGGATGCAGAACCAGTCAGGACATGACTAGTCTGCCCTGACAGGAGAATCCTCAGAGATCCAGACTTCAGAATCAACAGGAATGATTCCCTTATCCTTCAAGACTTCTTCAAATTCAGGTTTCAGACGATTTGGAAGAGATTGTTGATCTTTTAAAGCTTTTGTTGGTTTGAATTCAAATTCTCTATGAAAAATAGAAATCATTTCAAGAGATGGAATACTTGGTTTTTCAACCGGAAGAGGTTGAACAATAGAAGGTCTTGGTAAATCTTCAGAAACGGTTTCCTTAGGGTTGGAAACGAATGGAGTTCCAAGAGTCATCACACCCCCTGGAAGATTTCTTTTTTGCAACCATTATCGAAGATTTGGTGAATATTTATTTAAGATTAATTCTTGAAATTAAGAGAACTCGAAGATGAAGATTTTTAGAGAGAATGAACGGGTTATGGTGAAGATAAATTCAATGAAGTGAAGATTATTTATAGTCGGTAAAATTAGGGTTTTCAACCGCAAGTTGGAGAGTAATTATTGTGAAGTTGTAGTAATTACAACACACGTCACACCAAACCGCTGCTAGCCGTTACATGATATGATCAGACAAAATGTAACCGTTAAAGCTAGTGATGGGGCATATTCTGCACCCGCTGACCGAGTTAACATATTGAGCAAGGTCAAAGATATCCACAGCAAGTCAACACCTTGGATGCCTAACCCGCAACGCGGCCGTCGGCTCTGTCACTTGGGTCTCGGCTAGGCAACTAGCCAGCCGGGATACACATCCGCGTACTCACATCCAAGACCCCTCGGCATGGAGTCAACAGGGCCCGGCGGCCTGCCATGGGTCCCTCGGCCGAGGGTAGAACAGTCTTTCCACCTGCTAGCCACTTGGCCACTTGGCCACTACGTGACAAAAGGTGAAAGCCTATAAATACTCCTCAACCCTCATTGAGGAAAGGATCCGAAAATAAGCTAATAATCCACAATTAATCTGGTATAAACTCCCTTATCTCTCTACAATATACTTTGCCAAGTAACACACAACTTAATCCCTTTAAGTTTACTGACTTGAGCGTCGGAGTGAGTTCGCTCGGTACCAAGCTGAGCCCCCAATTTGTTCATTGTTTCAGGAGAGGCCGAAAGGAAGAGTCAAGCAAAGTCATCATTCTACAACCTTACGTGGTCATAACACTGCTCCGTAATCACACCCGGAACAATTGGCGCCGTCTGTGGGGAAGCCATACTAAAAGCTAGTCAAATCCCTTACAAAAAAAAAAAAAAAAAAACACAAAACAAAACCCACCCAACAAGCTAAGAAGATGTCGAAACAACAAGAAGTAATTGTGACCGACGAAACTGCATTCTATCGGTGTGACATCCACAATTCTCGAGATTGGGGGTCCCCCACCGGCCGAGTAATTCAACCGCCTACGGGATGCCAATAATACCGTAAACACCGCACGTTGCCGCCGGCCATGTCACTGTCATGGGACATGTGGTCGATGCAGCCAAACTGAAGCTGTTCCTGGACCTGATGGGTAATACGCCGATCACCCCCGCCGCAACGACGGTGATGGCAGCACACCCGCAGGTGACCAGGGCCCATAAAGTGGCTCCGATCAACTTGACAGGATCAATACAAGGAACCGAACATGCAAGGACGCCGGCGGTGCCCGTGGTGTCAGTGGCAGACCAAAGTCCTTCCCCACCTCGCGCGAGGACAGCGTCACCGCGGCAACAACGAGGCCACCCCCGAAGAAACGAAGAAAGGAGCCCGACTCACCAAAGTCGGATAACAAGAAGCCCTTCCCGCTACGGGGAGAGAAGCCGGACTAGGGATGCGAGGAGCCGATCGCCGCGTGTCATTCGGCACGTGGTCAGACAGCCCCTCCATGACTACGTCCTCGAAGTTCCGGTGCCGACCAAACTAAAGCTGTCGTCCCTATCATACAAAGGGGACAGTGACCCAACCGACCACGCCGAGGCTTTCGAGTCTTATATGTCGGTATGGGAGCAGCCTGATGAGATATGGTGCCGAGTCTTCCCAACAACCCTGCACGGGATGGCCCAAAGTTGGTACAAAGGGCTACCCGATGGCTCGGTGTACTGTTATGCCGACCTCAGGGATAATTTCATAGCCCAGTACGCTTGCAACAAGCGAAGGGCCGTGGAGACATCGGATCTCCTGACTATCCGACAGGGGGAAAACGAATCCCTCCGGTGCTACGTCAAGAGGTTCGAAGCTAAGGTTCAGCAAATTCGTGAACTGAACCCCGAACTGGCGGCCTTCGCACTGATGAAAGGCCTGCCGAAAGGCGATTTCAAAAATGAGCTCATCAAGTGCGAGGACCTCAATCTAGCCTCCGCCAGAAAGATGGCCGACCGAGCCATAAAGGTGGAGGACTACCACAAGACCTGGGTAGGCCACAGCGAAGCTGGGCAACCAGAGAGGAGGAGCCGCCGGGAGAACATTGACGAGGGTCGCCGTGACAATAATCGGTCACGACCTGAAAGATCTAATAGAAAACAGAACTCGACGGGCGCCGGGGGAAGTTCGGGACCATACACCCAGAAGCGGTACCACGGTCTCACCCCCCTGGTCAAATCACCGGCCGAGGTCTTTGCCCTGAGCAAGAACGAAGGGCAGAAGTGGGCAAGGCCCCCCAAGACGAAGGCGGAGGGCGACGCAAGCCAATTTTGCGATTACCACGGCCAGCCCGGCCATAAGACCGACGACTGTCGGCATCTGAAGAACGCCATCGAGGAGCTGATCCGAAAGGGGGCCCTTAGCAAGTACGTAGCTGGGTCCCCGGAAACGAGCTCCGACGGGGCGAATAGGAAATCAGTATTCCAGAGGATGGGAGTGATCCAGGTGGTTATCGGAGGAAACGAGAACGGAGGGTCAGCTAATGGGCACAAACGGCACCTAAATGAGCTTTACCAAGCCATCAACTTTGTGCCCACCACAGCGATCCCCGCTTCCACCGTCCCCGACATAACCATCGGAAAGAAAGACTACGAAGGAGTCGTAGCCCCACACAGCGATCCGCTGGTAGTCCACCTAGACATAGCCAACCACTTGGTTAAGAGGTGCCTAATTGATACAGGCGCCTACACAAACATCATGTTCAGGGAATGTTTCCTCAATCTCGGTCTGAAGATTGAGGACTTGAGCCCCTGCGCCAACCCACTATACAGCTTCTCTGGGGCCGGCCTAGTACCCCTAGGGTCAATCAAGTTGCCGGTGATGTTTGGCCAAGCAGATGCGGCCAAAAATGTTTGGTCTGAGTTCGTGGTTATTGATGGTTCGTCTGCCTACAACGTTCTCATCGGCCGAGTCACTTTGAGTGAAGCCGATGCGGTAATGTCCATCCGGGCCCTGATATTAATGTATGTCTCGGATCGGGGGAAGCACGAAAGCTTGTCTCAAAAGACGAGAGGGACGAAGTGGTCAATATCCAAGTATCTGCCAGGGGGTGCAACATGCAATCCCTCAAAGTGGCGAAAAAGTCAGAGAAGGGGAAGAGCCCATCCTTACGACAGAAGGGTGATCCGATGAGCACCAACACCGTCAGCATGGTCGAGGGAGCCGAGACCGAACAAGTAGAAATTGACCCAGGACGCACCGTGAATCGCTTGTCGGTGTCGTGCGGGAGCCAAAGTTCGAGCCGATCTCCTAGACCTGCCGAGGAAGAACAAAGACGTCTTCGCGTACTCAGCCGCCGAGATGCCAGGCGTGAGCCGAGAGGTGATCGTTCATAAGCTGAACGTGCTCTCCAACGCTCGCCCTGTCAAGCAGAAGATGAGGAACTCCTCGGCCGAGAAAGATGACGCCATCAAGGCCGAGGTAGATAAACTATTAGAGGCGGGCTTTATCATGCCTTGTACTTACCCTGAGTGGCTAGCAAATGTTGTAATGGTGAAGAAGTCATCAGGGGGGTGGAGGATGTGTGTTGATTTTACAAATCTTAATAAAGCATGCCCTAAAGATTGTTATCCCTTGCCTCGAATAGATAGTTTAATAGACGCAACGGCAGGCTACACTATGCCGAGCCTGCTCGACGCCTTCTCAGGGTACCATCAGGTATTCATGGCCGAAGAAGACATGTCTAAGTGCGCATTCATCACCATACATGGCACATACATGTATAAAATGATGCCGTTCGGTTTGAAAAACGCTGGCGCAACTTACACTAGGCTGGTGGACAAAGTGTTCCAAGATCAAAAAGAGCGAAACATCGAGGCTTACGTCGACGATGCTATTGTAAAAAGCAAGTCTGACAGCGAGCACTTGGCCGACTTGAGCGAAATATTTTGTTCACTAAGGAAATACAAGATGAAACTTAACCCAATGAAATGCAACTTCGGTGTCCGGGCAGGTTATGATGCTGACCGGGAGGATGGCGGCTCTTGCCCGCTTTATTTCTCGGTCAGCCGATAAAAGCACCCCATTCTTCAAAGTGTTAAAGGGGAATAAAGACTTCAGCTGGGGGGAGGAACAGAGCACAGCTTTCAGGTAACTGAAAGCTCATCTTCAAACTCTCCCAACCCTGTCCAGGCCGATGCTGGGGGAGACGCTATATCTATACATAGCAGTTACCTCGGCCACGGTCAGTGCCATAATCGTCAGAGAAGAAGACAAGCAGCAACACCCAATCTACTTTGTCAGCCATACACTGCTGCCCGCCGAAAGAAATTACCCACTGATTGAAAAAGCAGCCTTTCTTTGTCGTCGTTGTTGCAAGGAAACTAAAACCTTACTTCGACGACGCACATCCGTGACGGTCTTAACCGACCAACCATTGGAGAAAGCATTGGAAAAATTTGAACAATCCGGCAGGCTCATCAAATGGGCAGTAGAGCTATCCGGCTTCGGCATTCAATACAAGCCGAGGCCCTTGATAAAGGGGCAGGCACTTGCAGACTTCCTGGCCGAGTGCACATATCAAGAAGAACCAAACCCCGGAGTATGGGAAGTATACACCGACGGGTCCTCCACGGCGAACAGCTCAGGAGCCGGCATCCTTATCATCAGCCCAAATGGGGACGAGTTTGAGTACGCCTTGAAATTTACCTTCTCGGCCTCAAACAACGAATCCGAATACGAGGCGGTGATAACTGGAGTCGAGCTAGCTAGAGTCCGGGAGCGTAGAACACATTGTGTTGAAGACAGACTCACTATTGGTGACTAACCAAATCAGAGGAGAGTATGAGGCTCGAGACGACGGGATGGTAAGATACCTGGAAAGGGTAAAAGCTGACACTGCTAAATTGAAATCTTTCCAAATCCAATGCGTCCCCAGGTCTGAGAACAACCGAGACGACGCTCTCTCGAAACTTGCCAGTTCAAGCATCAAGAATATCAGTCGGACCGTGCTGGTGGATATCAGGAATGCTAAAAGCATCACTGAGACCGTCGGCATGGTGGGCGATATAGAAGCCGAGACGACGTGGATGACTCCGATAATGAAATTCAAACTTACAGATGAGTTACCGAAGGACCGCAGTCTCTCCCAGAAGATAAGAAGGATCGCCGCAAGGTACTTAGTGTTTGAAGGAGAATTGTATAGAAGGTCCGTAATAAGGCAACTTCTGAAATGTGTAGGCCCAGCCGACACAGAGCTCATACTGACAGAGATTCACGAAGGCATCTGTGGACATCACATGGGGGCAAGAACACTAGCCCACAAAGCTCTCCGAGCCGGCTACTTCTGGCCTACCATGCTTGAGGATTCCAGAGCTAAGACCAAGAAGTGTAAAAATTGTCAGATGCATGCTCCGGTGATACATGCACCTTCCCGAGACTCGCAACCGGTGCTTAGTCCCCTTCCTTTTGCATGTGGGGATGGATTTATTGGGGCCATTTCAACGGCCTCCGGAGGAAGAAAGTACCTGATTGTCGCCGTTGACTACTTCACCAAATGGGTCGAGGCAGTCGCGGTACCTGCCAAAACCATGGCGGCCGTAAGAAAGGTAATCTGGGAGAACGTCATAACTCGATTTGGGTTACCCCAAGTCATGGTGTTTGACCACGGCCGAGAGTTTTGGAGTGACATGGTGATGAACTGGCTAGAAGAGCTCGGTATCAAGTTTGCATACTCCTCCGTCCGCCACCCTCGAGCAACGGGCGGGAAGCACTAATAATACAATCCTAAACGGGCTGAAAAAGAAGGTTGAAGATCTAAAGGGAAGGTGGGCTGATGAACTACCCGGCATCCTATGGTCCCTTAGAACCACGGAGAAAGAAGCAACGGGGTACAGTCCATTCCACCTAGTCTATGGGTCTGAAGCCGTCCTGCCAATTGAAGCATCGGTGCCAACATTCAGAAGGCAAACCTTTGACCCAGTCGAGAATGAGGAAGGTCCGAGAATCTCCTAGACACAGTCGAAGAAAGCCGAGACACGGCACGGCTTAACTTGGCAAAGATATCAAAATCGAATGAGAAGAGCATACAACCGTAGGGTCCACAAAAGAGACTTAAGAGTAGGAGATCTAGTCCTAAGAAAGTCAGCCGCCACCAACAAAGGAAACATCCATGGCAAAATGACGGCCAACTGGGAAGGACCCTACAAAGTGGTTGAAGAAATGAGGCCGGGTACATACCGGCTGACAGACATGGGGGGAGTGCCTCTAATGAGCCCTTTGGAACACCGACAATCTTAGAAAATACTTTGTATAGCGGCGGAGGTGTCCGAGACCGTTGTAGGCACCCCAACGCTTGATTATATCTAATGAAGAATGTTCCAAGTTTTCTATCAAAGTGAAATGTCCCTCCCATAGTCATACCAAGATATTTACAACAGCAGTCAAAACGTAAACTCGTTCATCTCGGCCAAAGACGGGAGTGACGAGGGAAACGCGACTTGCCCCGCAGTAGTTGTTACTCGCCACAACGACCAACATGCTTAGGAACGTATAAGTACGGTTGAGAAACGCAAATCGGACGCCTCGGTTAGACCGAGAGTGAAAGAGGAAGCGATCAACACGTCTCTGATCTGACGCCTGTCGCGCAGTAACCCCGATTGCCTCGGCCAGACCGAGAGTGACGGGGACACAACGACCGATACGCTAACATGTTCACAACGGCGGTTGGGAAACGCAAATCTGACTGCCTCGGGCGGTGGAGGAAGCGACCGACACGCCAACATGTTTAAAAAACGTTAAGTACAGTTGAGATACGCATTCTAACTGCCTCGGCCAAAGCCGAAGGTAGAAACGAAAGAAAAAGCGCTCAATTAATAACGAAGGAAGACAATTCAGACAAAAATGAGAAAAAGACCTCGGCCAAGCCATAGGCAAAATAAACAAACTCTTATTAAAAATGTCTACAGGTAATACAAGAAAGAAGTCGACGGCCGTCCCCATAGGGATAGCCTAAACACTACCTACCAAAGTTTACAAAAAAGAAGGAAAAGCAAAAGGGTACAGACATAAGACATGAAGTGCCAAAAGATGGCAGGGAGGAAAGGCTTAATAATTGGCCCCCAAACAGCTGAAGCTATCCGAGATGCCGGGTGAACCTGGTGACGACCGCCCGTCTCCCTATGCTGTTCTTGCTCGCCACCGGTGACATCGCTGACATCATCTTTGGTGGGCAACCCGAGAAGAGCCGACTTGGCGGCCGGCTTCACCGCCTTTGCCCTCTCGGCTTCCTCCCGGCCGTCTTCACCTTTTCAAAGATGGGCCGCCTTCTCCGCAGCCTCCTCTTTCTCCTTCTTCACCTCTGCCTCCTCCCTCATGACCTTCGCCTCCGCGGCCTTCGCCTTAGCATCAAGCTTATCATCAAACAGCTCGTCAAATTTTTGCCACGGGAAGGAGCCTTCAGGAAAGAGCTCTCCGATCACTTCCCTGGCGGCTTCTTCGGCCAGGTCCCGGTATTGGGCGCACATGTTAGGGAGGACGACGCTTTGGAGGGTCTCAATGTCCAACTCCCTCTGGGCGATGATAGCCCTCGTGTTCCGATGCGCCTTCGCTTGGGCCGTATTCAGGGACTTCCATTCCTCCCTCTTCTTAACAGTGAAGTCGAAGGCAGCCTGAAGCTTGTCACGCTCCTCCAGCAGCTTAGCGGCATCAGCCTCCGCAGCCTCAACCTTGGCTCTCTCAGCAAGGACCGCCTTTTCAACCTTGACCTTGGCCCTCTCAGCTTCCTTCTTCGCAGCAGCGAGCTCAAGCCTGAGCCGCTCAAGCTGTGGGGCAGCTTCGGCCATGACCTTTTCTTGCTCCATAATATGAGCACCAGCCATATCAGCCCACTTCGCCAGCATCTTCCTAATCTGGGCGGGGGAAGGCTTCTGGGAGGAGGAGACGACGGCGGCATCTTTATCACCCGTCTGCGCAGGTCGCTTCTCAATACGCCGTTCAGTAGGACCGGTAGACGGCGACGGTTGATCTACAAAAAATTCGGACAAAGCATCCATGTCAACGTTCATTGACATGCCAGAGAGCCTGTCATCAGGAACGCCTAATGAACCGGCTAAATAAACGAGCCACGGGTTAGATCTCGTACAAGGCTTGGCCTTCTTGGTTGGAGGACCCATTTCTTTGCCGGCCTCGGTAGCGATAGCGGTGCGGAAGCAGAGACCTTTTGTCTCTTTCCTCTTACGTAAAAGAGGAGATTCCTCGCAACGGTGACCTCCTCATCGGTAATGTCGACGACCACCACCTTCTCCTTTTGGACCACAAGGATCGAAGACGGAGCGGAGTTGACGCGTCGCCGCCATAGATATTGCCTTTGGTTTACGGCGCGACACTTTATCGGCAACCTTCGCCGGACCGCCGTCACATCTAGGGCCTTCAGCTCGCGATCCATGAGGTCGTTTGGCGCCGGTCTGCGATCACGTGTCTCGGCCTTCGGATGCAACTCAACAACTTTCTTGTCCTTGTCAAGTCCCATCCTCTTGAGGATATCCGCAGACAGATCCGGGCCAAAACGGTCTGTAAAAGAAACGAGGCAAAAGTTAAATGAAAGAAATAAATCAAAGTTCAAAAACAGAAACATTAAAAGCAGAGATGTGCCTCACACCGACCCCACTCACCCTGTTCGAGGGCCGGTATGAGGCCGACGTGGCAGAGCAGGTTATCCTGAAGAATGATCTGCGTCGGGGGCATCCATCCCTTCGGCGTCCCATCCTTCTCGGCCTCAAACAGCTTCATTGCCCGCCTTTCGTCCTCATTACGATAGACATTCAAGGCGTCCATCTTAAGCTTATTCCGGGAGACATATTTCTCACGCTCCCCCCGACTCTCACACCGCAAATTGACGCGGCTTTGGAAGGACCGGAGCAGTGGATAATCCCCTGGAACCTCAACATATACCCACCGTGCCTTCCAGTCCTTGCAGGAAGTAAGCTTAGAGACGGTGATATAACCTGGCTCGGTCTGTATGCTATACCACCCCTTGCCACCTTGGACATTCAGTCGAAGGTGATGAAGCCGGCGGAATAGGTTCACCGTTGGGGCCTCCCCTTAAGCGGCATAGCCACACAAAGCCAACAATCGTCCTAATGGCCAACGGATGCGGTGTGCCCGCGCGTTCATTGCTTTAATTATGGCAGCAACGTATGCATTCAGAGGAAACCGGAGCCCATACTCCAGGTGTCTCATGTATACGCCGATACAACCCGGGGGAGGGCACAGACGGCCTGACCCTCTTTAGGAATAACAATCCTATACTCCCTGCCGAAGGAGAAATGATGTTCGAAAAATTCAGAACCAGAACAACTGGCGAACTTGTTGGTCCAAGCACGATCAGGGCCGATCTTACAGGCGTCGCCGTGATCCAGGAGATGCGGCCTCTCCTCATCGGAATGAGTCCTTTCCTCATCATCACCATCATCATCAACATCATCACCGTCATCATCACCATCATCATCATCCTCGAAACTCTCCAGAAATTTGGGATCAACCTCAGGAGAAGGAGACCTAGGGCCCCCGGACCTTATCGGGATGGCGGCCAGTGTCTCCTCTTCATCAAGGCGCGACGGGGAACCCCCCGGCGCAGGATTACTAGGTCCGGCATCAGCAGAAGACATGACAACGAATATTTAACAAGAAAAAGATTGAAGAATTTGTTTGATTACCTTGGAAGGAAATGTTACACCGAGTAAACGCTTCGAGAAATTAGAAAAAGAAAGGAACTCTGCGAAAGAAAAGCGAAACGAGAGGAAATTTTTGAGAAAATGAAATTTGGAAGGCCAAAATGAGGGGGTAACTGCCCTATTTATAGAGCAAAGCCCACTCAATCCGACCAATCAGAGCAAAGCCCATGAAGCGTCAACCAATCAACGCCGAGCCACGTGTCAAGCATGCAGCCATGGAATGTCAATCGACAAACAGTTACAAAACTTCTTCAACACGCTCCTTGACAGAATGCCAATCGACGTATCTTCTTCAAAACAACCCTTGGTATCTACTTGCCAAACGGCCAGCTGTTCAACCGAGCTTGGCAGCACCGGCTGGGGGCAATCAAAAGCACACGGCACTCGCAACCTCGGTCTCGGCCAGCGCCATTTTCTTTTCCACATTTGATGCCCTTTACACATCCATGTGGAGGGGGGATACGGTACGGCCTGAGCAGAACCAAGCCGAGGAAGAAGAAGCCGGGGAAGAAATTTTTACTTATGCAGAATACGCTCAACACTCATCGAAGGTCCATACCACGGCATAGACTACGCTGGGGGCAAATTGATGGGGCATATTCTACACCCGCTGACCGAGTCAACATATTGAGCAAGGTCAAAGATATCCACAAAGAAGTCAACACCTTGGACACCTAACCGACGCGCCGACCGGTCGGCTGTCACTTGGGTCTCGGCTAGGCAACTAGCCAGCCGGGATACACATCCGCGTACTCACATCCAAGACCCCTCGGCATGGAGTCAACAGGGCCCGCCGGCCTGCCATGGGTCCCTCGGCCGAGGGTAGAACAGTCTTTCCACCTGCTAGCAACTTGGCCACTTGGCCACTACGTGACAAAAGGTGAAAGCCTATAAATACTCCTCAATCCTCATTGAGGAAAGGATCCAAAAATAAGCTAATAATCCACAATTAATCTGGTATAAACTCCCTTATCTCTCTACAATATACTTTGCCAAGTAATACATAACTTAATCCCTTTAAGTTTACTGACTTGAGCGTCGGAGTGAGTTCGCTCGGTACCAAGCCGAGCCCTCAGTTTGTTCATTGTTTTAGGAGAGGCCGAAAGGAAGAGTCAAGCAAAGTCATCATTCTACAAGCTTACGTGGTCATAACACTGCTCCGTAATCACACCCGGAACATCTAGTTTTCCAGAGTTTGAAGTTATCTCCTTATTTCTGGCCTGGCCCAGCGTAAATAAGGAGATAAGGGACAATTGTTGGCCTGGAAATCCGCACATATTTCAGGATGGCATTCCACCCTGCCTTGACCGTCAGGACGTCAGGCCATCAGGGTATCAGAAGACAGGCGCCAACCAATGAGAGGACAACGGTCAAAATATAAGGACAATATTTGACCACTTCAAGGATAATATTATTGTCAATATTAGGACAGTAATTATATCATTAATGGAGAAGATTTGGTAATAAAAGCCATGCAATTAACAGATAAATTAAGCGCATTAAGGAGCAGTAATCCGAGCAATTAAGGAGGAATATTCAGCATTAAGTACAAGACTTGGCAGTCGTTCAACTTGGCTATATAAGGAGCACTTGAAGATTGTTTGGATAGACAACACATACTCTAGCATACAACATTCTCACACAACACTCTAGCTATTTTACAATCATTTGTGCAAATTACTCAATAATATAATGAAACCCTCTCTTGGCTTGGTGCCCGTGGTTTTTTTCCCATTTAAGGGTTTTCCACGTACAAATTCCTTGTCTTATCTTTACTTGTTTATCTTACTTTATTCTTCTTGTTTCATACCCTGCCCTGTATATTCACAGATAGGTTCGAGCTAGTTAACCCTGCCTAGACTTACCCTGACCTGATTTCATCCTGCGTAAAATCCAGACAAAACAGTATAGTATTTGCTTATTATTAAATCGGGTTGGATGCCAAAGTAGGTTTCGAAAATTAGTGTATTTCTAAGTATATTATTCATTCCACATTGAAAAATAATGGAGGTGTTATGAATATACTACATACAAATAGTTGAATGATTGCCCCACATCAGAAAATTATCATAAGGTGGGGTGATCTCATGATTATAAATAGGATTCATCCTTGAAACTTACTTATCAACCCAAAATATTTTGACCCTTTAAAGAATTGTCTTAGAGAGCTCTTATATATTTTAAGTCTCTCAAGTATTGTCTTAGATAGCTCTTATGAGAGTTTGTATTAACGGCATGCCTCTGTTATAACAATAACATACATATATTAATCAAATAAATAATTATAAAGACGATTACATATTTCTGATATTATAATATGATTATTTTAATACAGTCTATAGTATAAATAACTTCATTTATGTCAAAATCACAACTTAAAATAGAATGGTCCTAAATATACGTAAATTGGTTATTAATTTGTCATAAATAATGATAATTTCCACACTAATGTTAACACCCCCATTTATCTAAGAGCCTTTAGCAAGTCATTCCTAGATAAATAGGACTGTTACCATCTCGGTTTCCCATGGTAGTGAATAACAAAGTCCAACTCACCAAAGTACTTTAAATTAAAACTTATCGATTATATGTTTATTACAACTTAACCAACTAAACTTAATATAAGATAAGATATAACTCGCAGCGGAAATAAATAAAGTGATTAAATAATCTATATGGTCTAGACTTCTAGGTAGACTGGCCAAGTCCTCACGCATCCCCATAAGCTTCCAAGTCAGCTAACTCGAGTACCTGTCAAATCTGCTCCCCAGTTATGGTTTATCACAGGTGTTCACAAATACACAGTCAACCACAAGGTTGAGTAGGAATAAACACTAACAACAAAAACATACGATAACAATCCACTTTCCATTCTCATAGCACTACTCCCTTAACAACGTGCTCCTTTCCATGACTTAGCACACTTCCCTTAACAACGTGCTCACGTTATTTTGGTACCCCTCCCTTGACAATGTACCACCATCATGTAATAGTACCCCTCCCTCACAACGTACATATTACCGATCACCCAGAGTACAAACTCCCTCAACAACGTACATCTGACTGTCGCACAACTTATCACAATTTCCACATTCACAATCAACGATAGCAATTTAAATCTATCTCATCATAATTATTAATAACAACCAACACAATGTAATATATTTCTCCCTTCTAACAAATATAACAATATCAACATATGAACAATTCACTTATCAACATACGATCAATTCCACTTATCAACATATGAACAATTTAACTTCATTATAAATCATCCACCATACCGAATATTAACAAACAAGAGATGAGTAGGATTTATCTCTATCTCGCAAGCAATTGCAAATAAGGAGCTAAAGCGACCCAAATAATTAAAGCAACCGAACCCGATTATAATTCCTTCACAAATCGTCACCTAACAAAATATTATAATTCAATTATTTATTTGTTATTCAATTTATTACATTAATTATTCAATTGTAATTTAATTATATTAATTATTTCCGATTTAAATTATTATTACGTAAAAACCCATCTTAAAATAAAAAAGGCTAACCCATAAACTAATACCCAAAACCCATTAAACCACGTGAAACAACCCCACACCATACTACATTCACGGTTTTTAAACCGTGATCAACACCTCACCAAAACCCGCCTGTCACGACACCCCTAGCCACTATTACCACCACCAAGTCCTGCCACACCCTAGCCCGCACCACAACGCACCCGGAACACCAATAACAACCAGCCAAACCACCATCAGCACTCCAAAATCTCACGCCCTAAACACTGCCACGACACTACTAATACCGAAAACCCGACACCATCCTCTCACTCAACCTCACCACCTCTGGCGATCACCGTCGTCACCACTGACCCATGATGGTTCCAGGGATGGTCCCTCATCTCCTCGACCCAACAACATCACCACTGAAACAACCCAACACAAGCAACAACTCCAACCCGCAACACCTCCCATGTCCTCACGTTCTTTCGACCACCACCATCACAGACCACCATCTACAACTGCCAGAACAACTCCATCACGGTCGAACCAACCACCGCGTACCACCCCACCTTACCCAGGTCAAGTCTAGCTAAGTCGTAAGGGTTCTAGTACCCATATTAAGACAACAACCCACAACCAACCAAATTCCGACAACAGCCGCACCAACCACCACCTACGACTACCCTAACACCACCACTAGGACCGACTACCTCCGACAACACCAACCACCCAAGTGCCATGTTCATACGACAACCACGCAAGGTACAAACCCCGTCTTAGCAGCTCACAACATCCCCCTTTTAGACGCCCAATCCGCTACCCACGACGGTCAACAATGGTCAAGGTTGGTCTTACTAGAGTCACAATGGTTAAGGGCAACTACTAAGGTCTTCGAAATTGTTCATGGTGGTCTATACTATGTATAAATGTTACCTTAAATCATTAAGACGATATAAACAAAAATTACGACGATCTTTAACTTTTATTGCTAATTGCTCCTTCCGTCTCTTAAATCTCCTTCTTCTTTCTTTGTAAATTTGTTTTCAGATATCTTAGTATTTATAGTCTAGATTTAGAGAGTATATGAGGCCAATTATGTAACACCCGCGAATATCCCATTTTAACATTTAAAATTTATTAAACCGTTTGATTGCTTTATTTTATATTTTCGAATTATTCAATTTAATTAATTTTATTTCAAATACAATTTTTATAAAAGTAATATTTTTAGAGCTCATTTATATAAAAATACGTATTCTTAAATTATATTTTTGAGGCATAATTTATAAGGATATATGTATACGTATTTTTAGTCGGACAATAATAATAGTGACAGTAATAATATTAGTCTCCGTCTCAAGTTAAAATAAACTCGAGACATTTTTCCGTCTAGCTATAGACCGTCACATTTCACCTTGTACCTACTTTAATCCGGACCAACCATTTATCGACAACACAACACACTCACCTTACATCTTACACTCTATTTAATATATATTATTATTATATATTATATATTATTATTATTATTATTATTATTATTATTATTATTATTATTATTATTATTATTATTATTATTATTATTATTATTATTATTATTATTATTATTATTATTATTATTTATTGTTATTAGCTTCCCCTCCTCATTCTCCTTCTTTATATGTAAGAAAGACGCCACCTTGCCCTCTGTTTCTGTCCGGACGTCTTTCTTTGGGCTCAAATTTCCCGCCTTTTTCCTCCGTTCCTGCGTTTGCGTGTTAGCTTGGACAAGTCAGAGTAGCTGTGGACCGGGAGCATGCTGTTTTATAGAGCAACGAGGTAACGGTGATAGGGTACTCGACAATGAGTCGATATTTCGCCCTTTCTACTCTATTTCCACTTTTATTTGTCATAAAGTTTGGTCCTTTGGTCTTACTCATGTATGTGGTTAAATTTGGGGTGTTAATGGTTAACTTTCATGGTTGTTGTGTCTCACTGCGTACCTCTCATTTTTATACGGTTGAGTTTGAAAATGGAGAGTTGCTTGCCTTCGTGCTGAGTAATTTATGCTTCGTACTGCTGGATTTTCCTGAGTTTATCTATGCTGTAAACGAGGGTATTATTCATGTCTCAAGCTCGCTCATCCTCGCCCCAACCCCGTTCTTAGTTGAGTCCTAAAAACTGAATCGAAAACAGGGTGGATGTGGGTTATACGGTGACTATAGGACTGTTTTTGGACGGACCAAATATGCCTTTCGAACTGTTTCCGTGTTTGTCCTCCTCGTGTCAATATCGTCACTTGTATATGGACTGACTGTTTGGTCGAGCCGACTGTTTGGTAGTCGTGGGCGGGTGCATGGGTGGTCTGTTTACAGGCCGTTCATGGACTGGCTCTGGCTGGTTGTGGGTGGTTGTAGTGGCGTGGAAGGATTGCCTAAAAGGCTCCCTGTGGGTCATGGTTATTATTTGGTTATCGTTTGTCACTGGCGCAATTTTGGTTCATTTGAATTAATTAAATTTTCGTCTCGTGTTTTTATATAACGTAATTCGTTTTATATTGTTTCTTTACATATATTTTCTCTCATGATTTATAATTGTGGAAACCCGTTATTCAACTATTTTTCCGTCTTAAATTTTGTTCCCAAAATGGGTGCTTTAGACGGGTTCTAGAGATCCCAATAATTTGCCTCATTTGCCTTAAGTTGGGCTTAGTTGAATTTAAAAGTTGGTCTCAGTTGAATTTAAAAGTTGGGCTCAGTTGAATTTAAAAGTTGGGCTAATTGAATTAATTGTTGGGTTACCATGTCTCATGATTGGACTTGTCACATGTTTTTAGTTTGGGCTATCTAATGTTTTGTGGAGGACTCATAAATGGGTCCCTTAGGCCCATTTACATTTTATCCTGTATATTTCATATAACGTAAATTATTCATTACCATTCATTGTATTTTATTTAACTGGCATGATAAATTATAAAATGAAATATTTATTTGCATAAGACAAGTATGAGATATTTATTGTTAAATAATTACTTGTGAAGGGTCATATTCTTGATAATGCCTTGTATTGTTCTGTTGTGAGAGTCTTGGTCCTATCGGATACTAGGGGTGAGCTATAAGCTCTCTAGTTGCGATATGATCGTCGTCCTACCAAGAGGTTGAAGTCTAGGATGTAGTCTTGTGTGTGGTATCTCGGACATGCTTTAAAGGTAACCTCTGAGTCAGATACTCCGTCTACTCTTTGAGTTGGTCTTACACTTGAGAGTCGTATTCTTGTAGAAATGCCATATTACCATCGTATGTGCTTGACATGCATTTTCGCCCTGCTTGTGCTGTTCTGGCAAGTACGGGTTTGACCTACTTGTGCTGTTCTGGCAAGTAAGGTTTTGGCCTGCTTGTGCTGTTCTGGCAAGTACGGCTTTTGGCCACTTGTGCTGTTCTTGCAAGTGAGTCTTATCTTAGTCTTTCCGCCACTTTCGTGCTGTTCTGGCGATTTGGGTACTCGGTCTCCTTAGTAGTCGAGTCTTGGGTGCGTGTTGTGCTGGCGCACGTCAAATAGGGATTTACACCCGAGAAGCTGCAGATTTAGACTAGGACCGTATTATTATCGTAGTCCTACCCGGGGAAATTATAGTCTAAGAGTGATAAATGTCTTGCATTATTTGGATGGTTACTTTGGTCATATCTCCTTGAAATACGTGCTCATGGCTAAGTGGTTGTGTCTGTTTCCTTGTCCTTCTTTTCCATTTATTTATTGTTGCTTATGCCTTACTTGTTTATTCCATCATTTCTTTTACTCTTGTTGGTTTAAGCACGTATGATCCCATGTTTAGTTATAATTCGATTCACTCATGTCTTATCTAATATGATTGTTTGTTTATGTTCTTTGTTATGTTCGTTTCGACATATTGTGGCTGGGAGAACCTTGAGTTACTCCCCACTGACTGTGGCGTTCATGTTTACATTAATGACAGGTGGTGAAGATGCTTACGTGGGGAAGACGTGTGGGCTAGCGAGAACTAGACCCTTGGACCTTAGTTGATAGTTTAGAAACCCCTTATATGTTTATTCGTGGGATATCTTTTCCCCGTTTTCTAGACTTGGGTTGTAATAACCTAAATTTGTCTATTGTTGTATTTGTTTCTTTTCGTTAGTGGCACCCACGTGCTATCCTTTAACTAGTAATTTTTAAAAGTTTTTAAAATATCACAAATTTCCGCTTTAATTTATTAGTTATATTTTCCTCTTTCTCGCGGGGTGTCACAGTTGGTATCAGAGCATATGTTGCTCCCAACGCACACACGTGTACCCCAAATTTAAACTTGAACTTGACCTTGAATAATGAATGAGAGATGGGTAGACTTAAGGACCTAAGGTGGTAGTCTGTAGTGTGTTTGCTCTTTGTTAGGATCTAACATGTTTGTTAATTGTCATTTAATAATTGTTATGCTCGTGGATCAATGACTGTAAACTTACCAATGTGGTGATCAAGATTTGGTGCCTATTGCTTAGGATTGGAGATTTGTTCAACCTTTGAAGAATGCTTCTACTTCCTTGAAGATGTTTCTCATTCTTGTGTATTTTGCCTTATTCTTTATCTCTTGGTGCTTATCCTCCTTCTAAACTCTCTTCTGTTTTACTTTGAAAGTTACTCTTAGACTCCTAACTTGTCCTTTGTTCCTTGCTTATCCTCCCTTAACGCCTTTTGATGGTACTCTTTATTTTGAGGAATGTTGACCTTGGTTGGAAAATTTGACTTTTGAGGAGATTGTTGTGTTTGACCCTTAAACCTGGTTTTGAGAGGATTTGATGTTGGAAAGACTTAGGTAGTGTGATGAGACATACTTGATGGTTCTTATACCTAGATCCTTGATAAAGTGAGTATATTTGATTGGTGGATTTTGTGTGTCAAGAGTGAGTTGCATTGGTTACTAAGGTTATGGAACCTGGTTTTGTTGTTTATGTTTGGGATACTAGTGCTTAGTACTTGACCTAAGGTGGATGAAATTGAATGGTGGATTTGAGGATATAGGATTGACTAAGTAAGTCGGATTTTTGATTGGCTTCCATAATCACTTTAGACATGAGAGTTTAAAAATGTGTATAACCATATGAGAAAAGCTAATGGTGGGATTATTAGTTGGTTTAAGTGAGTGATATTGATTACTACTTGAGTTATGGTATGAGAGTGAGAGTAAGCTACATTGTTGGGAAGTCTTAGCACTTGTTTTAGTAACTAGAAAGGATAATGGTATGGTTGACACCAATTGTTAAGTTAAACATAGTTTCAATTTACGGGTTTTAGAAACTTTGAGGTGTCATTGAGTACTTGAGATGATGGGATGATGTTGTAGATGAGTGTAGTTCTGCTTTTGGGAATCAGTAATAAGTAAAAGGATAGAAGGACTCAAGATCCTATTGATTTTTCAGACTTTAGGTTGACTTGTTACTACCTTGTATTGAAATGAGAACCTAGTGGAAAATTTGAGGGACCTTCTCTGGGAATTTAGATATTGGGGTTAGAACCCTCGATTGAGGATTTTACCATTTTGAGAAACCCATGGTTGACACTAGTTGGATATGAGTATAGCTGTGTTGGAAACCTTAACCTTGACTTTGTAGAAGTCGTTTGTGGATGCTTGAGGATTTGGAGTGATGAGATCACACTTATAGTGGAGTACCTTGTTTCAAGGAATAGCTTAAGATGAGGTAACATAGGTAATTTGAGGAAATCCTTGGGAGTGTTTTGGTCATAAGTTTTGTTGTTGGGAAGTTTTCGGAACCGTTTAGGATGGTGTTGTTTTTTGAGGTTTGAGTGCCTGGCGTTTCCTAGTTGTCTAATTCATCTTCTTCTTTGACCATAAGCGTAACCGTTTATACCTCTCTTCCTCACTTCAGCTTGCTCCTCCCTTAAGTTTGATGCTAGTGACCTATAAAAACTCTACCCTTGACATTCTTATCGTTTCGACTTCAATTCTTACCCTATGAAGCTCATCATAGCTCTTTTGATTATTTAAGTTTGAACCCTTTTAGCATACTTGTATCTATGATGTCTAAGTTACTTTTCTTTTGTTCAATTTCTAAACATTTCAAGCTACCAGTTTTGATTCGGTGTTAAAAGTTTATGTTACTTTTTCAAACCTTACCTATTTTAAAGATTTGGAAATGAAAACTTGATTTAATTCCCTACTTGTTCTTTGAATGTAAACTTATTTATCATGATTTTAATTGCTAAACCCGGGATTTCTTTAAATTTTATCCAATTTTTGTTAACTTTGATCTATTTATGATTTCTTTGTCAAAGTTTAACATTACATTTTCAGAAATTTGACTCCCTTTTGAGTTTAAAGGTGAAACCTTTATCTCCATTTTTGCTTTTGCAAAAGAAAATTTGAGTAGATTACCTTTTCTTTTGATTTTAACGTTGATTGGATGTTAGAACTCGGAGACGTTTGATAACTTGTTCTACGCTTGTCGGCGAATTGATTTGGTTTTAACTTTGTTTTTGACTTGGAAAGTTAGCGTTCTTGTGTGCACGACAAGAGCAATTTCGTTCCATGAATGAGACTTATACTTTTGAAAACTGTTCATTAATGCTTTTGAAAGCATTTTGATTTTTGATTTATACCAATGATTTACCTTTCGATCGGGTTCTGTTGGAAAAATTTATTTGAAACTCTTGAAAGAATTTTAATTCTTACGATAAGTAACCTTTTAATGCCTTGGCTACCAATTTCAAAATTCCAGTTTTATGTTATATAGCCCTTCATTTCCACTTTCAAATTTCGAGGACGAAACTTTTTAAAAGGTGGGGTGATTGTAACACCCGCGAATTTCCCATTTTAACATTTAAAATTTATTAAACCGTTTGATTGCTTTATTTTATATTTTCGAATTATTCAATTTAATTAATTTTATTTCAAATACGATTTTTATAAAAGTAATATTTTTAGAGCTCATTTATATAAAAATACGTATTCTTAAATTATATTTTTGAGGCATAATTTATAAGGATATATGTATACATATTTTTAGTCAGACAATAATAATAGTGACAGTAATAATATTAGTCTCCGCCTCAAGTTAAAATAAACTCGAGACATTTTTCCGTCTAGTTATAGACCGTCACATTTCTCCTTGTACTTACTTTAATCCGGACCAACCATTTATCGACAACACAACACACCCACCTTACATCTTACACTCTACTTTAATATATATTATTATTATATATTATATATTATATATTATATATTATATATTATATATTATATATTATTATTATTATTATTATTATTATTATTATTATTATTATTAATACCCGCAACCCCACCCCACTGCTTTCCTCTTTCTTTCGTCTTCTTCTCCCTTTAAACAAGCAGCAACAGCAACAACAACACAAACATAGCAGCTCCACCATTTTCGACCTCAAAAACCCAGATTTCATCTTCGTCTCTCAACCAAATTCCATTATTTTTGTACTATTAGCTTTCCCTCCTCATTCTCCTTCTTTATATGTAAGAAAGACGCCACCTTGCCCTCTGTTTCTGCACGGACGTCTTACTTTGGGCTCGATTTTCCCACCTTTTTTCTCCGTTCCTGCATTTGGATGTTAGCTGGGACAACTCAGAGTAGCTGTGGACCGGGAGCATGCTGTTTTAGAGAGAAACGAGGTAACAGTGATAGGGTACTCGACAATGAGTCGATATTTCGCCCTTTCTACTCTATTTCCACTTTTATTTGTCATAAAGTTTAGTCCTTTGGTCTTACTCATGTATGTGGTTAAATTTGGGGTGTTAATGGTTAACTTTCATGGTTGTTGTGTCTCACTGCGTACCTCTCATTTTTATACGGTTGAGTTTGAAAATGGAAAGCTGCTTGCATTCGTGCTGAGTAGTTTGTGCTTCGTACTGCTGGATTTTCCTGAGTTTATCTATGCTGTAAATGAGGGTATTATTCATGTCTCAAGGTCGCTCATCCTCGCCCCAACCCCGTTCTTAGTTGAGTCCTAAAAACTGAATTGAAAACAGGGTGGATGTGGGTTATACCGTGACTATAGGCCTGTTTTTGGACGGACCAAATATGCGTTTCGAACTGTTTTCGTGTTTGTCCTCCTCGTGTCAATATCGTCACTTGTATATGGACTGACTGTTTGGTCGAGCCGACTGTTTGGTAGTCGTGGGCGGGTGCGTGGGCGGTCTGTTTACAGGCCGTTCATGGACTGGCTCGGGCTGGTTGTGGGTGGTTGTTGTGGCGTGGAAGGATTGCCTAAAAGGCTCCATTTGGGTCGTGGTTATTGTTTGGTTATCGTTTGTCCCTGGCGCAATTTTGGTTCATTTGAATTAATTAAATTTCCGTCTCGTGTTTTTATATAACACAATTTGTTACATATTGTTTCTTTACATATATTTTCTCTCACGATTTATAATTGTGGAAACCCGTTATTCAACTATTTTTCCGCCTTAAATTTTGGTCCCAAAATGGGTGCTTTAGACGGGTTCTTGAGATCCCAATAATTGGGCTCACTTGCCTTAAGTTGGGCTCAGTTGAATTTAAAAGTTGGGCTCAGTTGAATTTAAAAGTTGGGCTCAGTTGAATTTAAAAGTTGGGCTAATTGAATTAATTGTTGGGTTACCATGTCTCATGGTTGAACTTGTCACATGTTTTTAGTTTGGGCCATCTTATGTTTTGTGGTGGACTCATGAATGGGTCCCTTGGGCCCGTTTACATTTTATCCCGTATATTTCATATAACGTAAGTTATTCATTACCATTCATTGTATTTTATTTAACTGGCATGATAAATTATAAAATGAAATATTTATTTGCATAAGACAAGTATAAGATATTTATTGTTAAATAATTACTTGTGAAGGGTCATATTCTTGATAATGCCTTGTATTGTTCTGTTGTGAGAGTCTTGGTCCTATCGGATACTAGGGGTGAGCTATAAGCCCTCTAGTTGCGATATGATCATCGTCCTACCAGGAGGTTGGAGTCTAGGATGTAGTCTTGTGTGTGGTATCTCGGACATGCTTTAAAGGTAGCCTCTGAGTCGGATACTCCGTCTACTCTTTGAGTTGGTCTTACACTTGAGAGTCGTATTCTTGTAGAAATGCCATATTACCATCGTATGTGCTTGACATGCATTTTTGCCCTGCTTGTGCTGTTCTGGCAAGTACGGGTTTGACCTACTTGTGCTGTTCTGGCAAGTAAGGTTTTGGCCTGCTTGTGCTGTTCTGGCAAGTACGGCTTTTGGCCACTTGTGCTGTTCAGGCAAGTGAGTCTTATCTTAGTCTTTCCGCCACTTTCGTGCTGTTCTGGCGATTGGGGTACTCGGTCTCCTTAGTAGTCAAGTCTTGGGTGCGTGTTGTGCTGGCGCACGTCGAATCGGGATGTACACCCGAGAAGCTGCAGATTTAGACTAGGACCGTATTATTATCGTAGTCGTACCCGGGGAAATTATAGTCTAAGAGTGATAAATGTCTTGCATTATTTGGATGGTTACTTTGGTCATATCTCCTTGAAATACGTGCTCGTGGTTAAGTGGTCGTGTCTGTTTCCTTGTCCTTCTTTTCCATTTATTTATTGTTGCTTATGCCTTACTTGTTTATTCCATCATTTCTTTTACTCTTGTTGGTTTAAGCACGTATGATCCCATGTTTAGTTATAATTCGATTCACTCATGTCTTATCTAAATGATTGTTTGTTTATGTTCTTTGTTATGTTCGTTTCGACATATTGTGGTTGGGAGAACCTTGAATTACTCTCCACTAACCGTGGCGTTCATGTTTACATGAATGACAGGGGGCGAAGATGCTTACGTGGGGAAGACGTGTGGGCTAGCGAGAACTAGACCCTTGGACCTTAGTTGCTAGTTTAGAAACCCCTTATATGTTTATTCGTGGGATATCTTTTCCCCGTTTTCTAGACTTGGGTTGTAATAACCTAAATTTGTCTATTGTTGTATTTGTTTCTTTTCGTTAGTGGCACCCACGTGTTATCCTTTAACTAGTAATTTTTAAAAAAATTTAAAATATCACAAATTTCCGCTTTAATTTATTAGTTATATTTTCCGCTTTATCGCGAGGTGTCAAAAATTAGGAAACTATTGCCTTATTCCGATTATTATTAGGAATTACCATATTATTATTATACTTATTATATTATTATTAAATCCCACTATAAATCTGAAGCAATATCATACTAGGCCTAATATAATCAGCCCATTAATCCATATCACACGACCCAAGGCTTAACTGGCTTTAAGTCCAATTCCCGACTTGCTTACATACTTTATTATTTAATTAACATCTATTTGCAATTATTCTTAGAAATGCCATTATTTAATTATTTTAATTGCATAAATTATTCTCATAAATTATTATTAAATTACGGGGTATTATAACTAAGATAGAAAACTTATAAAATATAATAAAATCAGGTGTTATATAAAAATATCGTGAATACACAAACAAATCAATAATTAGCTTTTTACTTTGATAAATAGTAGAACTAAATCATTTTAACTTTCAAATATAGGTAATTATTATGCCTCATAACATTTGAGTAAGACTAAAATACAACGTTATTTTTAAACATTTATCGAAACCGCACAAGAAAAAAAAAAGCATTTTACATTTATTTATACATTTTATTGATTCCCCCATTTCATATTAAAATTCGTGTTAGGAGAAAAAATAAAAATATGTAATTAAAACAATAAGATTAGTAAAACTACTTATTCTATATTCCCAAAGATAGTTAAAAAAAATTATGAAAATAATATAATTAAGTTCATGGTAAAGAATGTTATCATTAAAGTATAGGTTTCTTATTATTTGCACATATTACAGATGATATACTTCTTAGTATATTATATATACTAAATTGAACGTATAAATAATAGAATTGGCCCACATCGAAAGATTAACATAAGGTGGCTGATACTATAATTATAAATAGAATGCATCCTTGAAATTTAGGTATCAACCCAAAATATTTTGAGTCTCTCAAGTTTTGTCTTAGAGAGCTATTACAGTATGATATAAAAAATAATGCGGAGAATCTTTTAATTATTATAATACACATTTCCTATTTTATTTAACTGATGTTTATAATTTTTATATACACACTTATACATTTCATTTGACAAAAACGTATCGTAAAAAACAAAAAATATGGAAATTATATAATTAGATTGGTGATAAAAAAAATGCTACTGTTAGAGTATATATATTTCTTATTATTTGCTCATATTTTAATTACGATAAAAAAATATAAAACAAAAACGTACAAACATAGTATGTCATTTGTCCTACATTGAAAAATAATATTGATATGGTTAATATATAAAGTATAAAGAGTCGAATTGGGGTGATCCTAAATTCCTGTGATTATAAATAAGAGTCATCTTTGAACTTACGTGTCAGCAACCTAAAATATTTTGAGTTTCTTAAGTATTGTTTTACAGGTCTCTTATTAGAGTTTCTATTATTATCTCTACAATAGCGAAATTTATTTATTATTTGTTTTTCTCGCATAAATAATAAACGGTATGTGTGTATGTATTTATTTTCTATTTTCATTGAAAGAAATATTGTAATCATATATAAACAAATAATTATATGTAAAAATGAAAGCCTTATAATATTTTTTCATTATAACTAAGTTAAGTATCCCGTGCAACGCACGAGCTTTCAACCTAGTATCTCTATATATAGGGGAGTAATAACTCAGTTTTCTAATCAAACCCTTACCTTAATCGCAACTGGGCCTAATCTAATTAGAGCTCTATGTCCATATAAATAAGAAACACCATATTCATCTTGTGTGTGACCCAATGGGCCTGTTTAATTCTACATGAATCTTTAAACTCATTTAAAACTCGGTCCGTAAGCGGCTTCTAGCAAAAAATTACGGTTACATATAATATAAACCGGGTTACCTTAATTGAACTTCTGGATATAAATCCAACAGTCTCCCAATTGTACTGTGTCCAATTAAAACTGTCTCTTTGCTTCTATTGTTCCAATCAACACTAAGGTAGGAAAAGTGTCAACCTTATATGTCCCAATCATTTTTCCCGAATCTCTGAGTTGAATTGTTAAAGCAGACGACTGAAAATCACCTCAGCTGAATGCAGCCACGCATTTTACAATTCACACTCTTGGAGAGGCCAGAAACAATAAACTTCCTTCGGTAAGGAAGGAACAAATCCCATGTTATTTAACCACGTCCTACCACATGATCCATAATAAGTTCAAGCATTGCCGTTATAGTCACCAGTCAGGGATGACGTTTTACAATGTCAAAACCAACTACTTAGCATGTACAGAATAGTGAAAAATTCAGGTCTAATAACTGTATATTCACTACCAACTAATAATAAAAAACTTTACTGAAACTAAGCGAATCCTTAGTAGAGTTCTTAACGTGTCCGTCTAATACATGTTCTCTAACATGTACCCATATGCCTGGTTTGATATCCCAATATCATGACTTAAGGAACTTAGTCATTAACCAGCTCATATACTAATCATTTTAGGCATTCAAGTGTTCCAATTTAATGCCCTGATTAGAGACTATAATAGAAAACATCATCCAAATAGAGTTCCAAAACTAAGTCATGTACTTAGTGATCTATTTAATTAATGTTGACTATTGTGGAACAAATATTCAATTAAACAATAAAATGAATAAAATCAAATAATAATTTTATTGAATAAATGAAGTAAATGTTACATATAACCAATTAAACATGTCAAATAAACTCCCACCAAAACAAGGATCTCATAATAGGACTAAGACCACTCGCTAATGCACCTTAGACCAATGGCGGCTCTATGACTCTCATGCTTAGATTGCGGGTGAGGTTTTGTTGATGGATCTGCAACATTTGGATCAGTCGGTACTCTGCATATCTTAACATCACCTCTATCAATAATCTCTCTGGTAAGGTGATATCTTCTTTCTATGTGTTTGGATTTTTTATGTGACCACGGTTCCTTAGCTTGTGCAATAGCACCATTATTATCACAATAAACATCTATGGGGCTAGAAATGCTAGGAATCACTCCAAGTTCACAAACAAATTTCTGAATCCAAACAGCTTCCTTTGTTGCTTCCGAAGCAGCAATATACTCAGCCTCTATTGTAGAATCAACCATAGTATTCTGTTCGGAACTCTTCCAGCAAACAGTTTCACCATTTAGCAAGAATACATATCCAGATTGAGGTCGAGAATCATCTCAATCAGTCTGAAAACTAGCATTGGTGTAACCACTTACAACGAGCTCTTCAACCTCACCAAATACCAAGAACATATCCTTAGTTCTCTTAAGATACTTTAGGATATTCTTAGTAGCTGTCCAATGACCTTCACTGGGATTATTTTGGTATCTACTCATCATACTCAATGCACAAGCTACATTAGGATGAGTGCGTAACATGGCATACATGATAGAACCTATGGCGGAACCATAGTATTCTGAGTTTTGCTACGAGTAATGCCATGAGACATAGGCAAGAAACCTTTCTTGGAGTCAATCATTTTGAAACGTCGAATCACCTTATGTATATAAGTGCTTTGACTCAGACCAATAAATCAGTTAGGTCTATCTCTATAGATCCTAATACCCAAGATGTAAACTGCATCACCCATATCTTTCATGAAAAACAACTTCCAAGCCAGTCTTTAACGGACTGTAGCATTGGAATATCATTTCTCGTAAAGAGAATGTCATCGACATAAAGAATCAGAAAAGCAATTGGACTCCCAATATTCTTCTTATACACACATGGTTCTTCTTCATTTCTAATGAAACCAAACTCTTTGATTGCCTCATTAAAACGAAGATTCCAACTTCGAGATGCTTGCTTCAATCCATAAATGGATCGTTGAAGCTTACGAATCTTCCCAGCATGTGTTGTGAAACCTTCAAGTTGTGTTATGTACACATCCTTTTCTAGATTTCCATTAAGGAAAGCTGTTTTCACATCCATCTACCAAATTTCATAATCATGAAATGCAGCAACTGCTAGGAGAATCTAAATGGACTTAAGCATCGCTACTGGTAGTCCCTGAACTAGCCTTGTTCCTATGCTTTCTAGTACTTATTAGGGTCGTTTCTTATCTTTAGTTCCCTACTATGCATATTCTTTGATGTTTTGTGTCCTTGGTAGGAGAGGATTGCTAGCCTTACATTTATAGAGCAAAGTGGAGGTAAATGGAGTGCTCTAATGACCAAGCATCAAAGAGGAGACCATTACTAAAAGCTTAAGTGAATGAATCAAGTAGAACAGGCAATGATGAAGACCCCCATGACCCCTCAACGATCCCCACAGATCCTTAGGCAGTCAAAAGAAGAAGAAGTGATGCTGATTCACAAACCGGGCGACCCGAGCTCCGGTCGGGCATCCCAAGCCTCAATCCGGGCGTCTCATCGTCAGGTCTAGCGGATCCCTGGGTAGCACGAGCATACTTCAAGGTCAAGTCGGGCGGCTCCTTATGGGACTTGCAAGACACTAATCTTCTTCTTAGAGACTTAATCATCATTTAAGCCCTTAGTTATCCTAATAATTGCACTTAGTATAAATACCCCATTGTGTTAGGGGATTAAGCACCAAGTTTTACCAAGTTATAATTTAGCTTTAATCAAGTTTATACATTATTAATCAAGTTTTAATCAGCTGTATTTACTCAATTCAATATTAATCAAATCTTAATTCCTCTTTAATTATTCAAGTGTTCTTAGATTTAGTTCGGTAATTTGAAGATTATTTGGGGTTTATTGAAGACTTGACAACTCTTCATCATTCATCAAGTGGTCTTCTATTAATCTTTCCTTATTATTTGGATTGTCCTTAAGTTGGTATAATCCCTTTTACCCTATGCTTAATTAATTGATGCTTTACTTATTAACCATGTTTAACTTTGCTAATATGATTGACAACTTTATTTGCATGTTTACCATTACCATGAGTGAGTAGTCTCCTAGTTAGGGTTAATGGGAGATTAGGGGAACTAAAACATTGGGGTAGATCCATACTTAATCTAATATGTTTTCATAAGATTGCTTGCTTTTTGTAGTTTGAACTTATGCACAAGTTATGCCTGATAAATTGCTTGATTGACAACCTTGCATAAATCTCCTCTCCATTAAATAAGACTTGTAAGATATAAACTAAATCAAGGCTTGTTAGACCATGCATATAGTTCAATAGGAAGAAACTAAGTCGACTTGTAGGTGTTGTACTGTCTTGACCGACTCGGCTCCGGGACCCAAATCTTCCTAGGAATTGTAAGACATAAACTAACTTTATTCCACTACAACAATAATTTGCTTGCAACTATGTAAACATGTTTGTATGATCACCACCATGAATCCCCTATAAACCCATGACACCCTAGTGCCTTAATCAATTGTTTACAAACCCCTATTTTTTTACTTGCTTTGTTTTACTTTCATTTCTTTATATTCAATTGTTAAGTAGTTTAGTTTGATACCTCAAATCTCAACCCAATTTGTGACACCCTAAGACATAACTCTCTTCAACTGATAACTTTATTCAATATTCCAATATTGGTTCTACTCCATATCACGCCTATTCCAAGGTATCCACACATCCCACCATGATTCCTTGTAAGTCAGGGAACCTAGCCGTCTTACATACCAACTCAAGATCTTGATGAAATATTCGAGTCCCTTGATACCCAAGAGGATCGCTTGTATGTCAAGGCTGTTTGAGAAGACTAAAAGGTATTTTTTACCACCAATTTCTTATAAATATTATCCCATGTTTTTCATGACTTTTGTCTACGTCTTTTGTACTATGATCTTTCCCTTGCTGTGGCAAATAAAAATGTTGTTAAGCCTGTTATTTTCTTACCTCCCCTTTCTTACAAATGATCTTTCTCTCATATATTCATAGAGGGAGTGTGTTTACTGGATTATAATTCGGCCGTTAACCATCCATTTTTGAGTTGCATTTAGTCTGTATAATTAGGCAGTGTACCAGTGTTCCTTGTATAGTACCAATTCTTTTTATAATTGTTTGCGATTTCAATGCTCAAGGTTCTTTTATTTTTACCTATGTAATGTTTAAGAGGTATAGGTGGGTTGTTAACAATATTGCCTGAACTTCTTGGTTTACAAACTATTTTTTTATTTCTTATTTTTAAATCTTTTTTCAAACTAGAAATAAAACATAGTAGTCAATAAGATCTTAGCATACAAAAAAACTCATTCTTCGACGTCTTAACTTGAAATTATGTCATTCAAACTTTTCTTTATGTAATATCTTATGTCTTAATATACAGGAGGTAGCGTTAAATAGGGTTACAGAAGCGCTTCATGGATTTTTGGGCAAATGGACTGTTGAAAGTTATATTGACATTTGAAGCTCCTTTTTTGGTTTACCACCGAAGCATGGGATTCTTTTTGCCGAAGACTAGGATGCAAAAAAATTTAGCTCCTTAAGGTTTTATTTTTGGGACATATTAAACTTCTTTGAAGTGGATGAAATATTTATTAAGAAGCATATTGTATGTATTAACCTTATTCTTGGAGGTGGATGTAATATGTATTAAGACACATATTGTATGTATTGTATTTATAAGAAAATTATTTATTTGCCAAAATGAATTGACTCGAGTTTCATAGTATATTTCTATAACTAGACAAATGCACGAACGCGGGCAAGTGATATTACTCTCACAAAACCATCATTTTGTTGCACTAAACAAGTATTGTGCAATGAAATATTTTGTTGCACAAGGCAGTTGAAGAAGGGCAACAAAACCTATTGTCACTGCACATATAGGAATGGGCAACAAAAAATGATGACGCCAAAAAGGTACCTTATGGGCGACAAACACATTCTTTCTTTGCACATACGTTTTATTGGGTAACAACAAAAATTTGTTGCATAAAGTAAATTATGGGCGACGAACAACAATGTCATTGCACATGCTATAATGGGCATCGACCCTAGGGCGTCGAACCCACAACAACTTGAATTTTGTCGCACAAATGATTCGGCGACGAAATACATGCTTTGTGCGACGAATTTTGTTGTTGCCCAAAACTATTTTTCTTGTAGTGGATAACGATTATCTAGTTTTAAAACTAAGCTAGAAGGCAATGATAAATGAAATTTTCCTACAGCTAAAGCAGCAACTCTTGGTCAATTGCCCACACGAAGGTCCACTTCACCCTTTGCCAATGATCTACTCCTTTTTAGTTCCTGCACATTACAACAAATGTGAGAACCATAATGGTATCTAATACCCAAGAAGTAGAACAACGAGTGGTAACATTTACTTCTATAACATGAATACCTAAAGTGGAAGTAACACTTCCATTCTTCGCATCTTCCAAGTACTTTTTGCAATTCCTCTTCCAATGCCCCTTTTCATTATAATAATGACAGACATCTTCAGAAGGCTTACCCTTTACTGACTTGGGCTTAGATTTGAGTTTGGCAATATTTGCCTTACTCTTACCCTTACCCTTATCGCAACCTTGATTTTTAAAGCCCTCTCCTTTCTGTATCATCAGAACATTAGAGGTAGGAGCTTTTATAATGCTAGGCTCAACTGTCTTAAGCATCCCATACAATTATAACTTGGATTCAAGGATTGAAGCACAATATAGGTGGCCAACTGTTGGCTTATTCGAACATCAAGTCTTTCAAGGTTATTAAAATAACCTATCATTTTTATGACATGTGGACTAACAGGCTCATCTTTTCCCATGTTACAGTAAAAAATGGCCTTAACAGTATTGTACCTTTCAGTTCTTGCTTTTTCTTGAAACATAGCTTTCAGGTTTTCAACACTCTCATATGCCGACTCCACGATCTCATATTGCTTCTGAAGCTCAGAGGTCATGGTGGCAAGAATCAGACAACAAAAATCAGTATTACCATCAGAATGCTCTTTCCACGCGTTCTTAGCGGTGGTATGGGCATTACTATCTGGTTTCTTAGGCAATTCCTTTTCAAGGACATATACCTTTTCTCCTGCTTGAGAACAATTCTCAAACTACGATACCATTCCAATAAGTTTGAACCATTCAACTTTTCCTTCTCAAGGAGGGAACGTCGAGAAAATGAATTGGTGGTATGCGACATTATCTACAACAATATAAATATGCAAGTATAAAACATGTTAAAATTATGCAACAAATAAATCTTAAACAATTTGAAGACTACAAAATTTTGTAAGTAGCCCTCATACGTATACAATATTCGAAGACCCCAAATACCTATAATTTAAGTGAGCTTTGGCTCATCGCCCAACTTATAAGGATTAAGGTAAACATCTCTATACTAATTGCATCTCATATACAACTCTCAGTTTGTTAAATGGTCATCATATGAATTTTAACTACATGCCTCAAAATTCAAAACTGTTTTGAAAACTTTGGTAAGACAACCACCCCTACATGTGTGAATAACTGTTATCCACATGCTCAACTTACATAACCAGAATGCTCTACCTTGGCAGACCCATTACTTAATGATATAAGTGTAATACAGTCATTAGGTTGGAAAGACAAAAAAAATTAGTCACAAAATACGAGTTTAAGGGCAATAACATATATCAAATATATATTATATATGAATTAGACTAGTCAAATTAGTCCCCTAATTTAATTAGGGTTTAACTAAAACTGAATTAGATTTCACATATTAACCAATTAATATTAATACTCCAACTGTGATAATAATAATAATAATAATAATAATAATAATAATAATAATAATAATAATAATAATAATAATAATAATAATAATAATAATAATAATAATAATAATAATAATAATAATAATAATAATAATAATAATAATAATAATAATAATAATAATAATAATAATAATAATAATAATAATAATAACAACAATAATAATAACAATAATAATAACAATAATAATAACAACAATAATAACAACAACAATAACAACAACAACAATAATAATAATAATAATAATAATAATAATAATAATAATAATAATAATAATAATAATAATAATAATAATAATAATAATAATAATAATAATAATAATAATAATAATAATAATAATAATAATAATAATAATAATAATAATAATAATAATAATAATAATAATAATAATAATAATAATAATAATAATAATAATAATAATAATAATAATAATAATGCTCTTAAATAAATCTGTAATTCTCGAAACTCAAGATGAGAAGCAATAACATGTGATTTCGTTTAATCATAGTACACAAACACAAGATTACAGGATCTCATAGGTTTAATTAGAGCATACAATGATCAATATTGGCGCTGAACATCCGCGACTCAACAAATACAGACAATCAAAAAAAATAATTATCAACCGTCATAATCGATCAATGCAATTAGGACAGCCATGTGATAAGCAAACTTTCAACAAATTGAAAAAGGCATCTGACAAGCCACACCATCTTACATGCAAATTACTCGTACAACGGAGTCAATCAAATTTGCTAGGTCAAAACGAATCGTGAACCATTCACTACAATAATTCAATTTTTAACATCGCATAAGTGGCTCTGATACCACTTAAGGGATTTTTCAGTACTTAAAACAATTTCATTAGACAAATCTTCAGGATCATATGCATGTTAGAAATCGGAATTAAACACAAATAAAGAGTAATTGAATTACCTCGCAACGGAATTAATCCGTGAGCAAATATAATCCAGCAATATAAGAAAGTAAGAACCGGATTTGAATAACCCAATTGCTACAAATAACCAAGAGCACTCCAATTGTAGTGCCTCCACTAGTATCCACACGTATGAATATGAGATACGATTTGTATGCTAGTACAAGGGTAGGCTTTTATTATTCTCACAGAAGAATAGGATGGATGAAACTGACTCCCATGTATCTCTATATATAGGGGAGTAATAACTCAGTTTCCTTGTCAAACCCTGAACTTAATCGCAGCTGGGCCTAATCTAATTAGGGCCTTATTTCCATATAAATAAGAAACACCATATTCATCTTGTGTGTGACCCAATGGGCCCGTTTAATTATACACGAATTCTCAAACTCATTTAAGACTCGGTCCGTAAGCGGCTTCTAGCAAAACGTTACGATTACATAGAATATAAACCGGGTTACCTTAATTGGACTTCTGGACATTAATCCAACAACAAAAACTAGCAATTTAATGGAAGTAAGAGTTGAATCCACAGAAAATGACTAAGTTAACTAAAGTGTGTAATAATGTAGAGTAAAGTAACCGATTAAGGGGGGGGGGGGATTTGTTTTTTCGCAAACTATTACTAATTAAACTAAAGAAAATTGACAAAGATTATAACTTTGGGGAATTCAAATGACTAAAGGTCTCGAGTCAACTTATCTCCACTACCAATTAGCCAATTGATCGCCGAAAGTGTCAAATACCAATTTACCTTCAAGTATCTATCGCGAAATAAATATGCAATGTAATACTACGGTTTTATGTGTTGTTGGGTACTCTGTCGAGTAAGACTTACTCTGTCGAGTAAGTCAATTTTGCGTACGAAACAGTGTTCTGTCTGTTGGGTACTCGATCGAGTAGGGGCAACTCGATCGAGCAGGGGCCACTCGATCGAGTAACTCACTTACTCGTTCGAGTGCGAGGGTTTTTACGGTTTTTTGGCCGGGTTTTGATAGCAACGCGAGAATAGTATAAAAACACTTTTCGTCAGTTCCATTTTACTTTTTACCCTATTCTAAATATTTCACACAAGAGAAAAAATTACGTAGCTTTCCTCTCTCACTTTGCTATCAAATCCCAAGGCTTGTGTCGTTGGATTCAAGATTTCTTTCCACCGTTGAGACCGTCGCGTTGTGGGTAAGATCCTAGTACTGTTTTTATATTGTTTCGTTGATTTTGGTTTAAACCCTAATTGGGTGATTTAGGGGTTTTGGGAGTATTTTGGTATTAGATGGTGATTGTATGATTGTATGATTGATAGGAGGTGATTTCGTAGAGGAACGTTTCTGATCTGCTGTTGTGACGATTGTAGTGATTGCATTTCCAGCTAGGGTCTCCTACTCAGTTATTGTGTACATGATACAAGATGGTTGATTGGTTGTTAATTGTTGATTAATGGCATTTGTCTATATCGTATTTGAATTGGTAATTGTTGATGTTGTAGTTGGTTGTTGTGTTGTATGTGGTTCGCGAGGTGCGCCCTTGGCTGAGTGGAGTCACTTGCGGGAGTGGCTTCACGCCCTTGATTCACCCCTTGTGGAACCCGCCACAGGAGGGGATGTGCAAATTAAGGAACATGGGTTTGCGCTCGGTAAAGATGCGTGGGGCTTAGGTGGGAACGGCTGCGGTCCCCCCCTTAGCGGTGTGGATTATTAGTTGCGGCCGTAATCTGGGGGGACTAGACCTTCAGGCTAGTCAGGTGATTGGTGGCGTGATGGTGTTGGAGGATTATATGTATTGTTGTTGTTGCATTAACTTATATTGTGTAATAAGTAACTGACTTCGTTTAATTGTTTTAAAAACTGTGGTGATCCATTCGGGGATAGTGAGCACTTATTGCGCAGGTATGATATGGATGCGTAAGGGATAGTTGGGCTTAAGTCATCACGAGTCGTTTAGAAGTCTTCCGCTGTGTTGTCAAACATTTTATTTACTTTAATTGGTTTTTTAGATTTGGAACAGTTGTATCACATTTCACAGTTTTTGTTTTGTTATGTAATCACCTTAAACTTATCTATTTAAAGTACGTTCTTGGATGGTCATTTTGGTATACATTGCCTCGGGTAACCGAGATGGTAGCACTTTCATGCATTAGGTGGTCTTGGTAAGGCACCTTGGTGTATGGGGGTGTTACAAAGTGGTATCAGAGCGGCGATTTTAGAACCTGTAATTAATGAATCAATGAACCTAGAGAGTCAAACTTAAATGAACCCGGATAAGAGTTGTTAGGAGCTAATGCAAAGACTTGAGAGACGTCCTAAAGTCCCGAAATCGCCCTACAACTTTGAATGGGTCACTATAGGGTGTCATGAGATTGCTACGTGTTTACTATTGTTCATATGCATATGTTGGATGAATATGTTGGATGAATACACTACTACAAATCCAGGCAACTACAACGCCCCTTTAACAACGAATATTCACGAAAATCACAATAGACGTTGTAGAATGTGTGGCGCGAATTTTACTAAAATCAATTACAACGGGTATGGTTATAAAAACCGTTGTTATTCGTTTTAACAACGGGTCACACATGAACAACCGTTGTTAATAATTTGGCGCAAAATTGGCGCAAAGTTAGTGAAAAGTAATCACAACGGTTATTTTTGAAACCCGTTGTTAAAACTTATTTAACAACGGGTGTTTTTTATAACCGTTATTAAAACATATTTCACAACGGTTGTTGTTTAATAACCGTTGTCAATACCTTCCATACTATAAACCACACAAACACAAGTCTGCTGCAGCCACAAAACACAAACCTTAATACACAAACACAAACCAAAGAGCCAGCGACCAAACACAAACACAAAACACACACTTTCTCATCGTCTCTTTCTCTCTTTCTCATCGCCGCTTTATCTTCTCGCCGTCCTTTGTTGATTTCATCGTCTCTTTACGTACGTTCGTAATTATCAGGTTTGTTTCATCGTCATTATTTTATTGTTCTAATTATTTCATTTCAATGTATGTGTTTTTATCGACCATTAGGTTCCGTTCAAAGATCTGCTAATTATTTCATTTCCATGTATGTGTTTCTAATTATTTCATTTCCATCTTCTTTGGCGTCCTTGAGACGGATCGAGCATGTTTTAGCAGTTAGGGTTTGGAGAATATATTGAGATAATGGAAATGCATGTTAGTTGAGATAATGCAATGTATTTATACTAATGTGTGGGTTGAGTTGTTTTTTAATTAATATATATGTTAGGAAGTTGTGCCATATATGTTAGGAAGTTGTGCCATAATCAGATCTTGATGATGACTGATACATCTATGGAGTTGAAAAAATGGAAGCAAATCAAACAAGCATAACTCAACACTTTCAAAATGATCATTTCATTTAATTTTAAACCAAATACATTACAACAATTATCAGAAATCAAAAGATGTATAATAAGCCGGAACAACCCCGGTTAAGCGTAAAAAGCGCTTCTCAACCTGCCACCAATCACGCCACTCTGGTATACCGCTAACTTCCGGGTCATTGGCTTCATATTTTGCAATAACAGATTGAATATATGCAAGGACACGACTTGCATGTGGAGATAAGGTTGGAAGAGTACAACTCAACATATCTCTCGGTTGTGACCAAGTTGCAGTAATAAAGCCGACGAGGGTATGAAGATGATGATGATGATGATGATGAGGCTTTGTTGACAAGTCGGACTGCTTCACGCCTCTTAATCCAATAATTCCGTTGATGTTCAAGGGATGCTTTGATTAATGGGTGTTGATCGGCGGGAAACCCGACGAGAACCTTCCCATCATCTTCAATCGTTTGTGTAAGCCATTCTTCGTTGTTGATAAAATTAGGGTTCATTGCCATGTTGTTTCAATTAATGAATGTTAGTAAAGGATGCTTTAATATGTTAGTAAAGGATGCTTTAATATTTATAGCTAGGAGTAATATTTAATTTTTTTTTTTATTTTTTAAGAACAAACAACAACGGTTATTTACAAACAACCCGTTGTTATAACTTTCCCCCCCAAAATTGAGTCACACTTTCCACAACGGGTTTTTATACTTAAAACCGTTGTTAATATTTTTCACAACGGTTTCCTTAAGAAAACCAACCGTTGTTAAAACCTTTTACAACGTCCGCTTTAACAACGTCCGCTTTTTTATATAACAACGGGTTTTGACCGTTGTTATAGGTTGTATCTGTAGTAGTGATAGGTTGGATGAATATGTTGGATGAATATGTTGGATGAATATGTTGGATGAATATTGATATGACCATTATTTGAGCATATTTAGTCCCCTAATTGAACCTATTTTGCATACTATTATATCATTCCATGACCATTTTATCCGTCAAATGCTTTCTATTTTTCTTTCCTAGTGCATTTCGTATGTTTTGTAGGAAAGAAGTTAATAAGGCGGAAATTCCCGTCTTTCGCGCATATTTGGAAGCTATTTGACGATGTTTGATGGACTAGTATGAAGAGGAAGCGAGAACTAAAGACCAATCCTACGAGAATAAAAAGAAAGTGAAGGAAGAGATTCTGAAGCAGAACCCGAGCGGATTTGCAGGCAAGACGCCCGTCCAGAATGGCAATCCGAACGTCACAGCAACAAAGACGCTCGGATTCCTCCGCTAAAATCCGAGCGGATTCCCAGAAAGACGCCCGTGCAACCCCTCTAGAATCCGAGCGTCTTCCCTTCCTGGACGGACGGACCGCAACGTCTTCAGCCGAGATGCTCATCCCTCCAAAAAGACTAGCATTTCCCTGCTTAAAAATCAAAAATGTAATTACTAATTTAGCCTTTAACTTCGAAGTGTATACTGATGCTTCCAAGAAGGGGTTGGGGTGTGTGTTGATGCAGAACGGGAAGGTAATCGCTTACGCTTCGCGACAATTGAAGACCTATGAGGAGAACTACCCTACCCATGATCTAGAGTTGGGAGCCGTGGTGTTTGCTCTCAATTTGTGGCGACATTATCTCTATGGAGCGACCTTCAAGGTATTTTCTGATCACAAGAGCCTGAAGTATATCTATACCCAGAAGGAGCTGAACATGAGACATAGGAGATGGATCGAGTTGATTGGCGACTATGACATGGACTTACTCTATCATGAAGGGAAAGCGAATGTCGTAGCCGATGCTTTGAGTCGGAAGTCTATCCATGCCCTGATCAGTGCCAGATCCAGGGTGAGGATGCTTGGTGAGCTAAGGAAGATAGGGATTTGCATGATCCGACGAGGTGAGACCATTGGGGATATGACAGTTGAGCCGGAGTTATACGAGGAGATTCGAGAGCTACAGAAAGAGGATGCTAGAATTCAGAAATGGCGCAATGCGGTAGATCAGGCAGGTACAGAACCTTACTCAAAATTCTGTATTCATTCAGATGGGAGCTTGAGGTTTGGACAGAGGTGGTGTGTGCCAGCTAACGAGGAACTGAAGAAGAAAATTCTTACCGAGGCACATGCTACTCCTTATTCTATACATCCTGGAGGGGATAAGTTATACAAGGACCTCAAGAAGACGTTTTGGTGGCCTAATATGAAGAAGGAAGTTGCTGAGTTCGTGTCTCGATGTTTGACATGCTAGAAAGTGAAGGGTGAACACAAGAGACCGCAGGGGAAAGTTCAGCCGCTAGATGTGCCAGAGTTGAAGTGGGAGAGTATATCCATGGACTTCATCGTCGGGTTGCCTCGGACTCAAAGAGGTAACAACATGATTTGGGTGATCGTCGACAGGTTGACCAAGTCAGCTCACTTTATTCCCATGAAGGATACTTGGAGTAAATTTGAGTTGGCTAAGGCTTATGTTCAAAAGACGTGGTAAAGTTGCATGGTGTGCCTAAAGATATCGTCTCCGACAGAGATTCCAGGTTTCTATCCAAGTTCTGCAGGAATTGCAGTCATTGATGGGTACTCAATTGAAGATGAGCACCGCTTTTCATCCTGCTACTGACGGTCAGACAGAGAGGACTATTCAGACCCTCGAGGATATGTTGAGAGCTTGTGTTCTAGAGTTTGGCGGATCTTGGGAGGACAGACTGGGGTTGATCGAGTTTTCTTACAACAACAGTTATCACGCTAGCATTGGGATGGCACCCTTCGAGGCACTCTATGGTAGGAAATGCAGGAGTCCTGTGTGTTGGGATGATCGATCTAATTTTGTCGTTTTGGGGCCGAGAGATGATTCGGGAGATGGTTGAGCAGTGCAGATTATTAGGCAAAAGATGAGAGCTTCCCGGAGACAGCAGAAGAGCTATCTATGCGACACTAGGAGAAGTGACATTTCTTTCGAGGTGGGAGAGAAGGTACTACTCAAAGTGTCGCCGATGAAGGGAGTTGTGAGGGTCGGGAAGCGAGGGAAGCTAAGTCAGAAATTCATCGGACCTTATGAGATTTTGGACAGAGTTGGAGAGGTGGCATACCGTTTAGCTTTGCCACCAGCTTTAGCCAGGGTTCACAATGTCTTTCATGTTTCCCAGTTGCGGAGGTACTTGAGCGATCCATCACATGTGTTGAGTCGAGGTGATCGAGGTGGATGAGCGGTTGTCCTATCCGGAGACACCTAAGGAGATTTTGGACGGGGAAAGTGAGGAAGACCGGGAATGGAGAGACGACTTTGGTAAAAGTCTTGTGGACTAACCACAATGTTGAGGAAGCTACATGGGAGACTGAGGCTTCCATGAGGGAAAGCTATCCACACCTGTTTGCATGAGGTAAGTTCCGGGACGTAACTTTCTTTTTAGGAGGGTAGAATGTAACATTTTGTTTTATGGGCCTAAGTTCATGAGTTCTTATACTAGAAAATCTGTTTTGGTACCCACGGTGATGCTTAGAGGTTTGATAGATGAGCGAACTTCGGGACGAAGTTCATTTTAAGGGGGGAAGACTGTAATACTCCGTATTTTATATTACTATTTGAGTCGAGTTAATTGTTTAGTCGTATTGATATCGTAAGATCGAGTTATTCGTAAACTTGTTGAGACGGGTTTAACTGAACGAAGTCACGTTAGCTAGTCCTTTTACCAACCACGCTGACCCATGACACTTACCCATTTACCCAGGCACGTTTACCCATGACCCACTTACCATCTAACCTAATTTTAACCTAATTTTACCCTAACACTACAAAACTCTACTCCCTCACCCGCCTCCCTCATTTCAGCGGCACAAATCTCAACCTTCACGCAAATCGAGAGAGAGAGAGAGAGAGAGAGAGAGAGAGAGAGAGAGAGTGAGTGTGGGGGTTGACGGCGCAGCAAGGAAGAGCATAGGGTGGTTGTCGACGCTGTGAGGCGGCCTTGGTGGTGGTTTACGTGGTGGTTTAGTTAAGCAGTCACCTTTTCTTTTCTTTTTTTTAGTTTGTCGGGTTGTGGTTGTTGTCACCGTGTGTCGCAGGGAGGTGATAAGGGTGGTTGGTGTCGGGGAATTTGTATTGGGTGGTTTGAGTCGCCCCTAGTGGTGGCGGTTAGGTAGGTTTTAGGCGGTGGAAATGGCGGTAGGAGGCATTGTCGACAGAGACAATCAAACGGGTTTAAACAGGGGTTTTCAGGCGGGTTTAGGTGATTAGGATTGGGGTGGCGCCACCGTGGACTCGGGGGAGGTCAAAAAGGCGGCGCCACGGCGTCTGTGTGCTTGGTTTGACGGCGAGCAGAGTGGTGGTGGTAGCATAGGAGGATGTTGACGACGGTGATGGCTATAGGGTTGCAAAGGGAGAATTTGTTGGTTGCGGCAACCCCGCTGAAAGCGGTGTGTGTCGTGTTGGCGCCCTGGTTCGACTCGCCGTGGCGATTGACCAGGTTGGGGTTGGTTGTTGGTGGTTGGGTCGAACTGGGGAACAAGCCTGGTGGTTGTCGTGGTGGTTCAGGCGGCGCGTGAGGGGTTTGGGCGAGTGTGAAGTCACGGGTTGTGGGAGTCGGGTTGTTAGGATTGTACAATGTTTGTTTCGGTTTTTCTTAATCGTATAATTCGTTTAATCTTTTATTTATCGTATTAGTTATTTAATTTAATTCCCGAGTTATTTAAATAATTAGAGACGGGTTTTTAGTCGGGTTGGTTAAAATGGAAAACTACTATATCGGGGAAGTTTCCATTTAAGGAAACTTTCCATTTTAAGAAGTTTCTATTTTTAGTAACTTTCTATTTTGGGAACGGGAATAGTTTAAGTAATTGTTTATCATTTATTTATCTTTCGAGGCGAATTTGTTGTGGAATATTCCGAGCACCCGACTATTTGACTGGCGTTACTTAGGTAGGGGAATACACGATTGAGTTCTTACGATTATAAAGAGTTGGCATGTTCGGTGATTATATGACATATCTGTTTATCTTATTTATCTCGTTGAGCATCATTGTTTCATACGTCTCATACATTTCATATGCATCGGAGTTTGAGTTGGAGGAGATGAGATTATTGTGATTAAGGCCCAGGCGGGTTCTGCAGGACTTGCCCTGGTGACCTCATTTTTGGTATATCGACGACGGTCGATTGATATAGTCGCGGGGATCGGTATGGTGGGCGTTCCGGGGATGTGTGTGATGGAGATGGACTTGGAGAAACATATCATTGCATTCTTTATATATATCGTATTACCTACTCAACCTCGCGGTTGACCCTGTGTATTCGTGTATGCCTATGATGATCCATTTATTGGGAGCAGATTGAGTTGTTGAGACATTGGGAGTGGCGGGGAGAGAGCATGGATCACCCGACTTAGAGCTAGCCCACTTTTATTTTGTTTAGTTATCGACTTTACTTCCGATTTTAAGACATGTTCCATTTCAGTTGTAAACATTTATAAACTTTTAATTTAAATCTTGTTTATCTTTCCCTTTGTTATCTACTGCCTCGGGTTTCCGAGATGGTAACACCCTTCTTTATCTGAGGAGTCCTAGTTCAGGCCCTTAAATAAATGGGGGTGTTACAGCCGCATTCTCTGTCATGGACCTCTCCCATGACGTTTTTGGCTTTGTGGTGATCAATGCACAGGAGAAGGATCCCCTGGGGTGTTCTATTGTATAGTTGTTCTTGATGCCAAGTGTTATGGCTGCTTGTAGGCCGATGATGCATGCTTCGTATTCGGCGGCATTACTGGTGACGGCGAAGTCTAGCTTGACTGAGATCGGAACGTGTTCCCCTTCCGGTGATATTAAAAGGATTCCTTCCCCGAAGCCTCTCAGGTTTGATGCACCGTCGAAGTATAGGTCCCATGCATCGGTGTCTGCACAAAGGATGTCTTCGTCAGGAAGTGACCAAGTGTCGGTCGTTGTATCCTCGTTGATGGGGTTTTCTGCTAGGAAATCGGCGACTGCCCTTCCCTTGATAACCTTGAGGGGTACGAATTTGAGGTGAAATTCGGATACATGAGTGTCCATCTAGACAGCCTTCCGTTTAGTACGGGTTTTTCGAAGATGTATTTGACCGGGTCCATCTTGGAGTAGATGTGAACCGTGTAGTTGAGCATGTAATGTCGAAGCTTCTTTGTTGACCAGACCAGGGTAAGGCATGTCCTTTCTACTTGGGTGTACCTTGTTTCGTATTCAATGAACTTCTTGCTAATGTAGTAGATGGCTTGTTCTTCGTCGTCGATTGTTTGTGCTAACATTGCTCCCAATGCGTTATTCGTTGATTTATGTGTATATGGTTGATATGTACATAAATTGAGACGTAAGTAAAAGATTAAACTTAAGAGCTTTTTTATTGCGGAAAACCCAATGTGGAAACGACCGCGGGAAGGGGACGGTACCCATCCAAGGATTGCACTAGCTTTTAATATAGAGGATGAATACAGTAATGGTAGCACGGCTGTCTCGCTAGTACAATGTCTAGGGTTTGTATGTGTATGAATGCTCTTTCCTCTTTTTCCCGTCAAATATATAGGACCTAAACCCTAGTAGGGTTTTTGGTGTCTTGCATGATAAGCTAGCCGTAACCCGCCTTCACTGGGCTTTCCTGCTGTCAGTCCATGACTTGCTAACTAAAGCCCAACTCCCTTCATTCTCCCAGAGGTCTGCCTGGTTACTTCATGCTTACGGGCTCCTTGTGGCTGTCAGATTATTCAGCCCAGTCCATCTAGAGAGTCCTGATGGACCAATCCTCTTCTCGACCCAATGTGCAGAATTTGGCCCAAACAGTTTTCCCCTAATTTCTTGCGAGAGACGCTTCGAACTAACGAGCGGGAAATTATCAGTGAATCCTTACGCAGTCTTTTTGATGCGAACCAAGCTAATGACCAAGCTAATGATTCGGAGTTGGTTAATGAGCTGGACCAATTGGTTGTGAACACTCAAGGTGATGGTCTAATGTTGGCTCGTAATTTTCAGCCGATAGGTTCCAATTATCCTTCCTTTGTTGCATTGCTATGTATGGTTTAGAGGGGCTGATGGTGGCACGTTTACCAAGGAGAGGACGGACCAAGTTTACATTTTTATCTTACATTTTCAGATTATGTTAACAATAAAATGTTAGCTTAAATTGGTGTTTGTCTAAGTTCAATGAACTAGTAGTTTTAATGATTGTAATTAAGTGAAGAGTGAATGATCACCTCTTCATCTTGCTAGCTTTGCACGGCTCAATGGGGCTATATAATGCCTCCAAGTTCTTGAATAAAAGTCATCCAGAAATTACAAACAAAACACTTGTGTTAAAATCGTTTCTTGCTTGGAAACAAAACTGGTTTGGTTGAAACGCGATTTCGATTAAACTCTCGAGTTGGTGATCAATAGGTCTTGGTCTCACTCACCTTGATCAAGTAATAGGTCTTGCTTGTTCAAACACTATCCCTTTTATTCACAAAAACCAGAACGGGTCGTACCTAGTACGTTCGGTTCGTCAAAAACAGTCCGCTATTTTATTAGTTCTTGTTGTCTTAATCAAATAGTTTCAGGTCTGCGCGTACCTAGTACGAACAGTCCTTAGCACTGTCCAATTCGTCCTTAATTCCGCTGCTCAATTCGTATCATTTGTGGTATCAGAGCTTCGGCTCATGATCCTTGTTTAACTATGTCGGTAGACTTCAACAGTCCAGAATTCATTCATCAATTACGGGAAGCTTTGAAGAATGTTCGTGAAACTGAAGAGCGTTGGCAACCTAGGAGAGGAGAACGAATTGTTGATGCATTCAAGGCGAGTGATCTTCCTGAATTCGTTGGAGGGGCTGATCCCGAGGCCTATTTGGAGTTGGAACGGAAAACCGATCGTTTATTCGATTTCAAAGACTTGGATGATGATAAGAGGTGTAGGTTTGCAATTCTGAAATTGAGCAAAGGAGCATCGATGTGGTATGAGGCGATGAAGGCTAAGAGGGTCCGAGAAGGCAAGGAGAAAATTGATTCTTGGGTGTCCCTCAAACGCAAACTACGGAAAAGGTATGTACCATCGACCCATAGGCTGTCTACTTATCGCAAAATCGCTGATTTTAGACAAGGCAAATTGAGTGTTAGCGAGTATTTAGATGAATTTCAGAATCTTGCTATTATGGGTGAATTGGAGGAAATAGAGGAACAAAAAATTGCTCGATTTTTGCGTGGTTTAAATTATAACATTGCTAGCACGGTTGAGTTATACCAATATTCTGATTTTGATACTTTGTGTAGTCTTTGTTTGAAAGTTGAATCCCAAGGGAAACCTAAGTATGGGAGTGGGTCGAATTCGGAATCGAGTAAGCCTAAATCATGGTCTAAACCCGAGTCTAAATTTGTCGGTACTCCAAATAACCAGGCCGTGTCTAACACCTTGACTGGCAGCCCTAAAAACACCGCTGGTCAGTCCTCTAAAACGCCGGGAAAAGAGACTAGTTTGGCTAAGGTTCAATGCTTTAAGTGTCAAGGATTCGGTCATTATAAAAGTGCGTGTCCTAATCAACGAGTTGTGACCTTAAGAGAAGCCTTAGAGTGTCGGGATGAGTTATTGGCCGAGGAGGAACAAATGAATGAGTTCCTGATTTCTAATGATAATGAGGAAGGGGAAGAAGAAGTAGAGGGTTATGAGGCACCTCATGTCGATACTAGTTTGGTTTTGCGAACTTTGAAAGTTGATTCTAAACCAATTGAGTCGGGACAGCGAAACCAACTGTTTCATACTAATTGTAAGGTGAATGATAGATGGGTGAGCCTAATTATCGATGGAGGGAGTTGTACTAACGTTGCCTCTACTAAAATGGTGTCTAAATTGAGTCTTAAGACCACAAAACATCCTCGTCCTTATGCGTTGCATTGGCTTGATAATGGTAGTAGTGTTAAAGTCACGAAACAGGCCCGGGTGAACTTAACTATGGGTTCGTATGTTGATGAGATTTTGTGTGACATTATACCCATGGATGCTTGTCATATCTTGTTGGGTCGACCTTGGCAATTTGATTGGGATGTGTTGCATCGGGGAAGGTGTAATGAATATGAATTGAAGGATAAGGGAAAACGAATTGTGCTCAAACCTTTATCACCTCAAAACAGCCGTGTTGCTGCCACAAACACGGTCCCCAAGGCTGGTATGTCGTTGTTAATTGGAGAACGGGATGTGGAGCGTGATATTGATGGTGGTGAACGTGTTTTCTTACTGGTTGCTAAAGAAAATTCGAGTTATAATGTTGTTTTGCAGGAAAATGGCCGAGTTGAAAAACTCCTTACGGAGTTTAGTGATGTATTTCCCGATGAATTGCCGGCTGGTTTGCCTCCTATTCGGTGCATTGAACATCAAATTGACCTTATTCCGGGCTCGTCTCTCCCGAATAAAGCTGCTTATCGTTGTAACCCCGAAGAAACAAAGGAACTCCAAAAAGCAAATCGATGAATTGATGGCTAGGGGCTATGTTCGTGAAAGTATAAGTCCTTGTGCTGTATCGGTGCTACTTGTGCCAAAGAAAGATGGGTCATGGAGAATGTGTGTTGATAGTCGTGCCGTGAATAATATAACAATCAAATACCGCTTCCCAATTCCAAGGCTCGATGATATGCTTGAAGAGCTTCATGGTTCGGTTATCTTCTCATAAATCGACCTTAGAAGTGGTTACCATCAGATTCGGATGCGTGAAGGTGATGAATGGAAGACGGCCTTCAAAACGAAGCATGGGTTATATGAATGGACCGTCATGCCATTCGGTCTTACCAATGCTCCAAGTACCTGAAGGAAAAGTAGATCTATATACTTAACATATTCATATATGTTTTAATTTAATTTGTCATAAAATTAATAAATGATCTTATGCATGCAAACAATAAACAATATAAAGAAGTAATGTTCATCTTACATTGGAAATTCGGTTTATATGGGCACAAGAGATATCACCTTTCTCTCTTGTTCTTGTGCTTTCCTTAGTGGAAGAACTAAGATCCAAGTATAGGATCTCTCCCAAAGCTTTATACCCAAATCACACTCTTAATTAAAATTAATATTATAAATACAAGTACAATATTAATCTTGTAGAAAAATTGACCCAAAAATATTATAGGACACTTAATATTTTCGGTTTATGGGAGGAGGAAGAAGGAAGCTTTTTATCTCTCTAAAACTCAAATTTTAGATGAATGAATAATGAATACTACAACAACAATGTTATGTATTGTTTATCAAAATATAAGGCAAAAAACCCCTTTGATTTTCCTATGGAAAACCGGGTAAGGGAAGAGGAGGGAAGAAAAGAGTGAGCCAATGCATGCAAGAGTTTATCTTCACAATGTAAACTAGGTTGCAAGGCTAGTCTATTAGGGAAATGATTGTGTTTTCCATTAGCATAATCAAACACAATATTAGCCTAATCCTCCTCTTTATTTTCGGCACATTCATAAAATGGAATCCATTTTATTTTTGTCAATTGTCAATATGTCACATGTCATATGTTACATAAATTAGTTATGTATTTTTAACATATTAAAAATCAACGTATTAATAAAAATACGTCATATACAAAAATCGACTTAGTAATTCATAATTACTTGTACCAAAATATTTTACCAATTATAAATCACAACAATTTGTATTTATAATAATTCATTCAAATTTAATTGTTTCCTTAAACAATAATTTCATCTGAGTAATGATACAATTCGATTACTCAGACGGTGTCTCATTTTAATCAATTTCAATGAGAAACGTAAATATTACTTCCGAAATCGTCCGTCAATTTTAATTAAATTAATTGACTCGTAACGTTATACGATCAATTAATTGATCAATTAAGAGTGTTGCCCTTTAGGTATGACCTAGGGGATAAACTGATCTCCACCGTCGCACGACAGTAATGTCAAACTCTAGTCAGCCAATCATTACCGATATGTGTGGACCAGTTGACAGTAAAAATTACTTCCCAATTGTATTCTTTATAATGAGACTTAAACATGTGATCATCATGATCAACAGTCGTGATCGCATTATTGTCAGAGGACACATATTCCAACAATCTCCCACTTGTCCTCGACAAGTGTGCGTCACCAATTCTCTTGTCCTATTACTATCTCCCACTCAATGCAAGGTGTCTTTCAGGTCGTACTTGCAAGTGATCATATCGAGAGTGGTTTCCTCGATCTAGAGAATAACTGATTGACCGGATTTATCCACCATGGATACATTCCGAGCGTGGCCACAATTTCGTTCATTACTCCTCGAGTGGCCCCGAGATATTTTTATAACCCACGACTAGGGGTGGACAATTCCTATCGCACTCATTCCCTTCAACTAGCCACAGCCATCATAACCCAAAATATGCCCATTTGACCCCATTTACGAAGGTCGTAGTAACACAAATCAAAGTTAATCTGAAACTGTGCCATCTTAGGTGAATAGTCTTTAGTCAAAAGAATCGACTCATTTGAATACTATAGTAGCTCTCGCCACGACCAGGCTATATAAATTTGCCAGAACTCTATAAGCGGTCATTAGGCCCAACAAAATGTTCCTAACAGTCTGCCTATGTGATCGACTAGTCATCTCACATGACTCTATGGCACTTGAACTTGCCATCAATCGCATCACACTCTAGTCACTTCGAGACGTCACCTCATGTAAGTAACTATGGGCAAATACAATGTTAATCCACGTTCACTTTAACGGGGTTCAATTGTCTCCACAACCCGTTTGGATATAACAATGTATAAGGTGAGTTAATAATAACTCAAACGACAAATGTCGACATCACACTCGAGTAGTCAATACCATATTACAACCTTGTGATGCATATCGTAAGTGTAAACACTTATTGATTGCAATAGAAGTTTAACATGCCATGTGTCTATGTGTTCAAACTTCTTAATCGTATTATCCTTTATATTCATGTTATCACTCATAGCATGAACCTTACCAAGTACACATCAAGGTTCCCGACCTTGGTTTCGGTTCTTTATCTTGAAAGAACTTCCTTATCGATTATCACATAACGAACGAATTTGTGGTGAATGATATAACTTGTACTGATCAAGTACTCTATCCACACACAATGCACTAGGTACATGTTTTGTAGAGTCTTCCAACAATTTGTCAAGATGATCAGCCTAGCACTTCTTACAAGTCGTAGCATAGTTAGGAAAGATTAGTTGTTGAGTAACTTCTTATTCAACTAAGTATCTTTCCAAACTTCTTATTTCTCCTTTTGACTTGAAAAGTTTAGGATTTTCATAAATCTTTACGTGTGTTCGGATTTTCTATAATATGTGCAACCTCTTAACACATAATAGAGTATTCTGTCAAACACCGAAATCGTTCATCGGATTCTCCTCGAGAATTCATGACGTTTCTTGTATGGCTTGCCAATGAATCATCATGCTCTCATGCAAATGATTCACTATTGGACATGTGCATGATTATTCTAATGGTGGAAATATTAGTTACTAATAATCATGAGATCAACCGTTCATAGGTTCAATGAACGACCATGACTGCTAATGGCAATTCCATTTTCATCTACATGAATAACCTATGTGTATGTTGATACGATGTGTATATCTTAATACTAATCCAATATTTCTTAACGTAATTGGATTCATCATAGTCCAAATTCATCCAGAATTGAAAACTCAATTACTTCTTTGTGAAAGAAGATATTAGCTCGTCATTCCTAATGAGTAATGAGTTGTAAACATTCAAAGGATGATAGCTCCCACTAAATTCCATGTCTTCACATGATAATTTCTAAAGCTCCCACTTAATTCCACATGTTTCGAAATTGATTACTCAATTGAAAACATTTCAAAAATTTGGAATGTATGTCGCTTTGCAAAGTTATTAAGATGACACCATATATGTTCTTATCATATCCTTTCAAAATTCCTATTTCGAAGAGGTCTCATCTTAACCTTATGGAAAGAGATTTTAAATCTCTAACACATTCATGTCATAATGATGTGTGGCAATGTCATTTATTAAATATAAGTAATATCTAATGCACATCCTTCAAAATATCCCTTTTAGAAGGAGGTTTAACCAATTCATTTTCATAATGAGGTTAAGTAATGACATCTGCGTGGTTTAAAAACTTTGGCTATTGAAGATATCGGTATATCAATCCTTGCAACCTCTAGTCATAAATATCGCTTATTACTAGGATCTTACATTGATTCATTTAGGCTCTTAAGTAAATCTCAAGGTTGAAACTATTGGTCAAAATTTTTCATAAACTAGTCAAAACTCTTGTTAAGACTTTACATTAGTCATTTTGTTCCAAAACTTTCTTTTGGTCTCCTTGTGTAGTTATCTTGAGAACACAAAACTTTCTTTTGGTCTCCTCGTGTAGTTATCTTGAGAGCATACTCTTATGATTACTTCACTTGGTCTCTTTAGTTATATAGAACTTGCTTGAGACCATAGATCTCATCTATTGGGTATACTATATAAATAGATATACATTCATTCAAATCATTTTCTCTTGCGTAGATCTCATTTACACAATCTTATCTTGGTGTGAGTTGTGTCCTCATTCTTCTCTCACTCTATCTTTAGGATAAATACACTAGAGATTCAAAGATAGCATATGAGACACAAATAATGATGTTGAAGTTATAAGGAGAACTATCTCATAGATTGACTAATAGTTTTAGATTTCGTATGTGTACTTGGTGATTGACATACCTTTAAGAGAGTTCGTAGACTCAAGGTCACTTTTATGAATGATCATACACAAGCTTTAAGCATGTGGACATATAATGAATCCCGTCATTATATTTGTCTATTAGATCACTTTAAGTTATATGTTTCTAAGAACAAGCATTTAAACATGAATTTTAGAACAAAAGGATAAAATGATAAAACGGGTGACTTGGGTTGCAAACCAAGTCACCATTATCCAAAATACAACCAATTATCCGAAATACCTTTCCATGTCGAACATGGAAACTTAAGGTTCTAAAAATCCAAAACATAATTTGATAGAAAAGTAGATCTATATACTTACATATTCATATATATGTTATAAATTAATTTGTCATAAAATTAATAAAGGTCTTATGCATGCAAACTAATTAGCAAAATAAAGAAGAAATCATCCTTACATTGTAATTTCGATTCTTATGGGCACAAAAAAGATCTCCTTCTCTTTTGTTCTTGAGCTTTCCTTTTGGATGAACAAAGACCCAAGTGTAGGATCTCTCCCAAGGAATTATACCCAAAGCTTACTCTTAATTAAAATTAATATTATAAGTACTATATAATATTAATTCTTGTAGAAAAATGACCCAAAAATATTTGGGTTTTGCTCTCAAAACCGGTTGAGAGAGAGGAGAATGGAAGGTGATTTTCTCTTTCTAAAATCTTTATTTTTGATAAGTTGGAATGAATGAATAATTTTCACACTCATGCATGTAGTGTATATCAAAAATAAGACAAAAATCCTTTTGCCTTTTCTATGGTGAAACCGGGTAGGAGGGAAGAAGGGGGAAGAAAAAGACCCAATGCATGCTCTTATTTGCCTTCACAATGCAAACTAGGGTTGTATGGCTAGGCTATAATATAAATGATTGTGTTTTCCACTTATTTAAACAACACAATTTCTAGCCTAATTCCCTCTTAATTTCGGTACACTTATAATATGGGATCCATATTATTTTTGTCAATTTTGACTTATGTCACATGTCATACGTTACATAAATTTGTTGTGCATTTTTAACATATTAAAAATCAACGTATTATTAAAAATACGTCACATACAAAAATCGACTTAGTAATTCACAATTACTTGTACCAAAATATTTTACCAATATATAAATCACAACAAATTGTATTTATAATAATTCATTCAATTTCAATTGTTTCTTTAAACAATAATTTCATCCGAGTAATGATGCAATTTGATTACTCAGACCGTATCTCATTTAATCACATTTCAATGTGATACGTAAATTTTACTTCCAAAATCGTCTGTGAATTTTTCAAGTAATTTAATTAACTCGTAACGTTATACGATTAATTAAATGATCAATTAAGAGTGTTGCCCTATAGGTATGACCTAGGGGGTCAACTGATCACCACCGTCGCACGACAAGTAATGTCAAACTCTAGTCACCAATCATTACCGATATATGTTGACTAGTTGACAGTAAAAATACTTCCCAATTGTATTCTTTAAAATGAGATTTAATAATGATATTTAAATCATGTGATCGCACTATTGTTGAGGACACATTTCCCAACAATCTCCCACTTGTCCTCGACAAGTGTGCGTCACAAATTCTCTTATCCTATTACTATCTCCCACTCAATGCAAGGTGTCTTTCAGGTCGTACTTGCAAGTGATCATATCGAGAGTGGTTTCCTCGATCTGGAGAATAACTGATTTGACCGGACTTATCTATCATAGATACTTTCCGAGCGTGGCCACGCATTTCCAGTTCATTACTCCTCGAATGGCCCTGAGATATTGTTATAACCCTGACTAGGGGTGGACAATTCCTATCGCACTCATTCCCTTCGACTAGCCACAGCCATCATAACCCAAAATATGCCCATTTGACCCCATTTATGAAGGTCGTAGTAATACAAATCAAAGTTAATCTGAAACTGTGCCATCTTAGGTGAATAGTCTTTAGTCAAAAGAATCGACTCATTTGAATACTATAGTAGCTCTCGCCACGACCAGGCTGTATAAATTGCCAGAACTCTATAAACGGTCATAAGGCCCGACAAAATGTTCCTAACAGTCTGCCTATGTGATCGACTAGTCATCTCACATGACTCTATGGCACTTGAACTTGCCATCAATCGCATCACACTCTAGTCACTTCGAGACGTCACCTCATACAAGTGACTATGGGCAAATACTATGTTAATCCGTGTTCACTTTAACGGGGTTCAATTGTCACTACAACCCGTTTGGATGTAACAATGTATAAATTAAAGATAAAAGACAAATGTGATTATGAACATGAACAAAAACAACACTTTTATTTCATTTCAAAATCTAACATAGACTTGGTACACGTTTAAGTCCCATGGACGCCATATGTCCATCATGTTTAGCCTGCGATAAAGGCTTGGTGAGCGGATCGGCTATGTTGTCATCCGTCCCAACCTTACAAATCGCAATTTCCTTTCTTTCAATGAAATCTCTTATTACATGATATTTTCTAAGTACATGTCTAGATCTATTACTAGACTTTGGCTCCTTAGCTTGGAAGATCGTCCCACTATTATCACAATAGAGAGTGATGGGATCATTGGCGGTAGGTACTACTTTTAGACCTTCCGTGAATTGCCGATCCAAAAGCTTCCTTAGCAGCTTCCGATCCGCAATGTACTCGACCTCCGTTGTAGAATCCGCTGATTCTGACTTCCTTGAAGCTTCTCCAGCTTACGACACCACCATTGCGCATAAAAACGAAACCAGCTTGTGATTTCAAGTTATCTCTATCTGTTTGAAAACTTGAGTCCGTGTATCCATTAACACGCAACTCAGTGTCTCCTCCAAACACTAGGATAGAATCCTTAGTTCTTCTCAAGTACTTAAGTATGTTCTTGACAGCAATCCAGTGACTCTCACCTGGATTTCCTTGATATCTACTCGTCATGCTCAAGGCATACGAGACATCAGGACGTGTGCATATCATGGCATACATGATTGATCCAACAGCGGAAGCATAAGGGATCAACTTCATGCGTTCAACATCATGGGGTTCGGAGGGAGATTGAGTCTTGCTCAATATCGTCCCGGTTACCATAGGTACCAAACCCCTTTTGGATTTGTCCATGCTGAACCGTCGAAGAATCTTATCAATATAAGACTCTTGACTTAGTGCCAATATCCTCTTGGATCTATCTCTATGGATCCGGATACCTAATATGCGTTGTGCCTCTCTTAAATCCTTCATTTGGAAGTGGATACCTAACCACTTGTTAACAAAAGACAACATTGGAATATCATTTCCAATGAGTAGTATGTCATCGACATACAAGATTAGGAACACAACATTGCTCCCACTGAATTTCATGTATAAACATGGTTCCTCAACACTTCGAGTGAAACCATTTTCCTTTATAACATGATTGAATCGATGATTCCAACTTCTAGATGCTTGCTTAAGACCATAAATGGATCTCTTAAGCTTGCACACTTTGTTAGGATTTTTAGAATCAACAAAACCTTCGGGTTGTATCATGTACACCTCCTCTTCTAAATGCCCATTTAGAAAAGCGGTTTTGACATCCATTTGCCATATTTCATAATCATGAAATGCGGCGATCGCTAACAAAATCCGTATGGATCTTAGCATGGCTACGGGGGGCGAATGTCTCATCATAATGGAGACCTTGGACTTGGGTAAATCCTTTTGCCACTAGCCTAGCTGTGTAGACATCGTCATGTCTTTCTATGCCATTCTTGACTTTGAATATCCATTTGCATTGAAGGGGTCTTGCCCCTTTAGGCAAATCTACCAAGTCCCAAACTTGGTTTTCATGCATAGAATCCATTTCGGATTTCATGGCTTCAAGCCATAAGGAGGAATTTGGACTAGAGATTGCGGCCTTGTAGGTGGCGGGCTCGTCACTTTCCATAAGCAACACATCGAGTGTTCCATCTTCCTCGATAAGTCCCACATATCGATCGGAATGGCGAATTACTCGACTCGTTCTTCTAAGTGGAGGAGGGACAACCGCGTTAGACGACGAAGGAACATCTTCTTGCGTCTCTACCTCGGTTTGTGGCTCTTGAACTTCATCAAGTTCAAAATTTCATCAGGTTTGTAGAAGTAGTAACCTCGAGAGGTCAAAGGATAACCTACAAAGATGCATTTTTCGGATCTTGGGGCAAGCTTATTGTCGGGTTTAGCCTTGACGTAAGCATCACATCCCCAAATTTTCATGTAGGATAGATTAGGAACTCTTCCTTTCCATGTTTCAAATGGAGTCTTTTCGGTGGCTTTAGTGGGACTATTATTTAAAGATAGAATTGCAGTTTGGATTGCAAATCCCCAAAACGAGTTCGGTAACTCGGTTTGACTCATCATGGATCGAACCATATCAAGTAGGGTTCGATTTCTCCTTTCGGCAACACCATTGAGTTGTGGTGTTTCGGGTGGAGAAAGTTGTGATATAATACCACAACCTTTCAAGTGTGAATCGAATTCAAGACTAAGGTATTCTCCACCACGATCAGATCGTAGTGCCTTAATCCTTTTGTTCAATTGGTTCTCCACTTCGTTTTGAAATTCCTTGAATTTCTCAAACGCTTCACTCTTATGTTTCATTAAATAGATATACCCATATCTACTTAAATCATCGGTGAAGGTTATGAAGTAGTCATAATTTCCACGAGCGGTGATAGTCATTGGTCCACACACATCGGTGTGTATGAGTCCCAATAGCTCACTAGCTCGTGTCCCTTTACCACTAAAAGGATTACGAGTCATTTTGCCAAGTAGGCAATATTCGCATGTACCATATGATTGATGATCAAATGGTGTAATCACATTAGTCGAAATTAATCTTTTGATGCGATTCTCGTTTATGTGACCTAATCGACAATGCCAAATGAACGCTTCACTTGGGTCACTTGATTTGAGTTTCTTTGATTGAATGTTATAGATATCATTAGTTGGATTTGAGGTCTCTACAATGTAAATGCCATTGATAGAGGAAGCTTGGCCTATAACCAAGTCGTTCCTTGAAATAGTACAACGATTGTTCTTAATGACAAAACAAAAACCGTCCATGTCTAGCATGGCGATTGAAATAATGTTTTTAGAGAGTGTAGGCACATAAAAACAATTATGTAAATACAACTCAAATCCATTAGGCAAAGCTAAAACATAAGTTCCTTTGTATTCGGCCGCTACCTGAGCTCCATTTCCAAGGCGTAGATCCACATCTCCCTTGCTAAGCCTCTCCACATCTCTTAAACCCTGTAAATGATTACAAAGGTGAGAACCACAACCGGTATCTAGTACCCATGTCGTAGTGGAAGTATAATTTATATCAATAACATAAATTTCTTTAGGAATTTTACCTTTTGGAGTGATGATTCCTTCCCTTATATTTCGCAAATATACGGGACAATTCCTAAGCCAATGTCCCATGCCATAGCAATAATGGCACTCATCATTTACTTGCTTGAAGTTTTTGATTTTCTTTCCCTTCTTCTTGAACCTTTTGCCCTTGGAAACAAGAACTTGATTGCTTGAGCTCCCACTAGTTTTGGCATCTTTATCTTCCAGAGACAAAGACCCTATAGATTGTATGAGGTAGTCTTCCTGAGACGGACTCACACGAGGTCTAGTAGTAGTGGGTGGTTTAGAAGAGGTGATGAAGATAAGGTTTCCATCCGAACCTATCCCAAAATGAAGTTCTCTAGTAGTGTCGAAATCATTGTTGGAGCAAATGTCGTCAAGAACATTGTGGTAAGACTCAATAGTTATTGGTGCGGTAGCGTTTGATGGATTCATTGTAAAGAACTACAAATATGGAGGAAAAGGAAATATTAACATTTGTCTTTTTAAATCATACTTGCAAAATTTGACAAGATATGAATATTTAAATAGTGATCTCTACCCAACTATTGTAAATGATTCCAAGACCCAAATTCATATCAACTTAGGCACGGGGTAGCCGATGAAACCTTTATCAATATAACTCGGTGGATTAACCTTTTAATCGATTCCACTTTTAGAACTCTTGGTCGATAAAATTACTCTAATATTTATCTATAGCCCAAAACACATCAGCAAGGGCACGGGGTAGCCGATGAAACCCTTATCAATAACTTTTGTTGAGTTCAATCCAAATTTCGAATAAATGTGTCCATTATCCAAACCCACATTAACTTAGGCACGGGGTAGCCGATGAAACCCTCATCAACATGAATTCGGTGGATAGACATTTATCACCCACTTCCCCTACGTAACAAGGTTTATACCCCGGGGTAGCCGAGTGCACTCCCTCGCGAAATAGGTTTTCATGGTTTCTACTATTTGGTAAGGCTATGTCTCAATTGATTGTTTTAGCGAGAGGTCATGTCAATTCATTATCTATCACGTTTTAAGTGAACTAAAGCGGTGAACTACGATAAATTTAATTGACACGGTCGATAAACTCGATGAAAGAAGATGCATGTTTTAGTTATGGCGATTTAGCGATGCATGCGACATAAAATAAAATGCAAGCATAAAAATAAATAAATCCTAGTATGGCCTTTCCTAAAATAGAAAAACTATTTAACTATTACATATTCGGAAACCAAATACATTGGTCCCTTGAACTTCGGTTGTGGCACGCATCTCGAGGTAACACCGTCTTTATGTATCGCCATCTTGAAGAAATCCGACTTTGGGAACTCCGAGATAAATAAAATTACATAATAAATTACATAATTTCCTATTATACATATATAACTAAAATAAAATAAATCTATTAAATTACAAAACGGTGATACGAGATCACAAAAATTACAACCGAATCGATATTCCCATACATTTCGGGAAATACCAATTAAAATCTAAGGCCATACTAAGTAAAATTAAATAATTCAAAAATTACATAAATTAAAATTATGACAATCATAAAGAAAATGCAGCATTATAATATGTATGAACATGCTCAATTTTATGCTAAATCGCCTTTAGTTAGCCAATATCGTATATTACTTGGTTTTTGCGGATTTGCGTGATTTCAACATTTTATAATCACAAAAATTACATAAATTCATATTTATGCATAAGTTAATTACCCTAACCTATTAGGACTCAAAATTTAGTCTTCACTAATAATTTGACCATAATTAACTCATATATATAAAATTGTTCATTAATGGACTAAAAATTACAAAAATAAGCTATAAACTTCAAATAAATCACAAAATTTCAAATAAATTTGAAATTTGAAATTTAAACTCATGAACATTCTGGAAAAATAACATGACACTCATAATGTTCAAAAACTTAGGTTAAAAATTTCGAAATTTTTCCGGAAAAACAATGTTGCGGTTTATCGGTTTTTAATAAAATAATCATAAAAACATGAAAAAAATTTTATTCATCAACTTTTCAATTTTAGATCTTAAAAAGATAATAAAATGCAACATTTGACGTTTTTCCTTAGTCATAGATTATGTTTTATTAATTTTTCACTAATAATGTCACTATTTATGCTATTTTTCTTCAAAAATCCATAAATCATGCAAAAAGACTTCACTATAGCCCATTATTTTACACACATCTTGTAAAATTGCATGTGACAACATATTAAATTTCTATGACCAGATTCGAAATTTAAATCATATTAACCTATTTTTCACCTAAATCCGAATTTAATAATGAAAAATCCATTTTTCGAGCATAACAAATCCAAAAATTATGAAAATTTACAGGTTATCTCAAAATAATATGTGTGACAACATATCCAAAAATCACTGGAAAATTCGAAGTATAGCTAATTATAGACCAAAAATGACATTTTTACTCATAAAATCACATTTAAATGCCATTATTGTATAATATGAACAATAAAAATCCGTAAATTTAACCAAAATATCCTAAAACATTTTAGGACCAGAAATTTTAATATGCATGAATTAATTTCGGGATATATCATAATAACACAAATTTTACATGTTTTATATGTTAATCTTTATAACTCGGAAAAACTTTTAACCGATTTGCATGCAAACAACCATGGCTCTTGATACCGATTGATAGAAAAGTAGATCTATATACTTACATATTCATATATATGTTATAAATTAATTTGTCATAAAATTAATAAAGGTCTTATGCATGCAAACTAATTAGCAAAATAAAGAAGAAATCATCCTTACATTGTAATTTCGGTTCTTATGGGCACAAAAGAGATCTCCTTCTCTTTTGTTCTTGAGCTTTCCATTTGGATGAACAAGGACCCAAGTGTAGGATCTCTCCCAAGGAATTATACCCAAAGCTTACTCTTAATTAAAATTAATATTATAAGTACTAGATAATATTAATTCTTGTAGAAAAATGACCCAAAAATATTTGGGTTTTGCTCTCAAAACCGGTTGAGAGAGAGGAGAATGGAAGGTGATTTTCTCTTTCTAAAATCTTTATTTTTGATAAGTTGGAATGAATGAATAATTTTCACACTCATGCATGTAGTGTATATCAAAAATAAGACAAAAATCCTTTTGCCTTTTCTATGGTGAAACCGGGTAGGAGGGAAGAAGGGGGGAAGAAAAAGACCCAATGCATGCTCTTGTTTGCCTTCACAATGCAAACTAGGGTTGCATGGCTAGGCTATAATATAAATGATTGTGTTTTCCACTTATTTAAACAACACAATTTCTAGCCTAATTCCCTCTTAATTTCGGTACACTTATAATATGGGATCCATATTATTTTTGTCATTTGACTTATGTCACATGTCATATGTTACATAAATTTGTTGTGCATTTTTAACATATTAAAAATCAACGTATTATTAAAAATACGTCACATACAAAAATCGACTTAGTAATTCACAATTACTTGTACCAAAATATTTTACCAATATATAAATCGACTTAGTAATTCACAATTACTTCTTTGTGAAAGAAGATATTAGCTCGTCATTCCTAATGAGTAATGAGTTGTAAACATTCAAAGGATGATAGCTCCCACTAAATTCCATGTCTTCACATGATAATTTCTAAAGCTCCCACTTAATTCCACATATTTCGAAATTGATTACTCAATTGAAAACATTTCGAAAATTTGGAATGTATGTCGCTTTGCAAAGTCATTAAGATGACACCATATATGTTCTTATCATATCCTTTCAAAATTCCTATTTCGAAGAGGTCTCATCTTAACCTTATGGAAAGAGATTTTAAATCTCTAACACATTCATGTCATAATGATGTGTGGCAATGTCATTTATTAAATATAAGTAATATCTAATGCACATCCTTCAAAATATCCCTTTTAGAAGGAGGTTTAACCAATTCATTTTCATAATGAGGTTAAGTAATGACATCTGCGTGGTTTAAAAACTTTGGCTATTGAAGATATCAGTATATCAATCCTTGCAACCTCTAGTCATAAATATCGCTTATTACTAGGATGTTACATTGATTCATTTAGGCTCTTAAGTAAATCTCAAGGTTGAAACTATTGGTCAAAATTTTTCATAAACTAGTCAAAACTCTTGTTAAGACTTTACATTAGTCATTTTGTTCCAAAACTTTCTTTTGGTCTCCTTGTGTAGTTATCTTGAGAACACAAAACTTTCTTTTGGTCTCCTCGTGTAGTTATCTTGAGAGCATACTCTTAGGATTACTTCACTTGGTCTCTTTAGTTATATAGAACTTGCTTGAGACCATAGATCTCATCTATTGGGTATATTATATAAATAGATATACATTCATTCAAATCATTTTCTCTTGCGTAGATCTCATTTACACAATCTTATCTTGGTGTGAGTTGTGTCCTCATTCTTCTCTCACTCTATCTTTAGGATAAATACACTAGAGATTCAAAGATAGCATATGAGACACAAATAATGATGTTGAAGTTATAAGGAGAACTATCTCATAGATTGACTAATAGTTTTAGATTTCTTATGTGTACTTGGTGATTGACATACCTTTAAGAGAGTTCGTAGACTCAAGGTCACTTTTATGAATGATCATACACAAGCTATAAGCATGTGGACATATAATGAATCCCGTCATTATATTTGTCTATTAGATCACTTTAAGTTATATGTTTCTAAGTGTGGACAAGGCCCTCGGGAACTGCGTCCGCGGGATCCACACTAGGCATAATCGACCCGAGGTTCTTTCGAATCGAATTAAGACCAATTAGAGTCGCCACCAAGTTTTTTGGGAACTTGGAACCGTTCAAGTCAACTTTACACCTTTCATCGAAAAGCATAAAGCCAATCGACTACGAGTGATTAAAGATAAAGACTTGTACCCTATATCACTCGATTTGAATGACTCTCGTAATCCAATGGTATTTAGACGGATCCACATACCATAGATCTTGAGTAAGGGGTGAGGGTACGTGTTAGGAAGCCCATAAGGACACCCAACCCCGCCCGTCAATAACGGCCTCTACTAAGTCAAGTGTCGGAGTTCAAACAAGGTCATAGCTACTACGATATATGAAATGCAAACGTTGTTTTAACCCTATCATGTGACAACAATTTCTATGTCGTTTTAGATGCAACTAAACTAACTTTGTCAAAGTTGTAATTTAGCATGTGGGTTGATTGATCTAGCAACATTCAAACGAAACAAACAAGGCTTGATGGGGCATGGGGGAGCCGTTGGGATCTACCTATTACAAACCAGGCATTTCATGCCGACACAACAACAAATTAAAGATACAACTCGATCTAAATACAAAGCTACACACACGACACAATACATGGCCGTTTGGCCTTGAAAACCGTGCACAAGGGGGGGTGACTCACGGCCTACATGACACACGGCCTTGGGTCACTCCTCGTAATGCGTGCTTTCACTTAATCCCATCGAATTAGACATAGGGCTACGCACCAAAGCATGCATTAGCATAAACCGGGCCATGTTGCTTTAAACAACATGCGGTTTACTACGCTCCTACAAGCATTGGGGAACAACCGTCTAACCAAATAAGACTAAGGTTTTTTTTGAAGAGGTTTTGACCCGTAAAAAAGAAAACTAACTCGAAAGATTACAACTCGATAAACAAACTATAAATTACAAGCTACAAAACAACAAAGAACAAATGATAAACAAGGAAAGAGAAACGAAATAAGAAAGACAAAACACACGGCCAACTCACGGCCCAAACCAACGGCCACCCTCACGGCCAAGACAAGGCCAACCTAGTTCCTAAGTTAGGTTCATTAGTTAGATCGAATGATTGCAAAACGGATTAGAAAACGAGTTAGAAAACAAGTTATAAAACAAATTGATCGATTGAGAAGAAACGCGCAAGTGTGTTATTCTACACGGCCTAAGGGTCCAATTAGGTCAGATATCATAAGATTAATGCTTACTCGTCGAGTGTTAATAGGAAGGTTCTAATCACGCACTCCTATGCTAGCGAGAAATCAAGTGATGAGAAAGATGCGTTCAATTATTTACAGAATTGTTAGTTGATTTTTAAAGCTATGTCGATGTACCCTAATGTGTCTAATTAGGTTATTAAATTAATTTAATGTCATCTAAATACGTCATAGGTTAACAATCAGAGGTTAAACTAACATACAACGGGTCCTAGGGTATGTCGATTTGGCGAAACAATAAGGGGGTAAAGCGAAGAGCGAAGTTAGACAATTGTTTTATTTATGCCCTACCTTGAACACGAGGATATGTAAATGAGACGGGGGTGTACGACCGACTGAAGTAGCGGTTTATTTTCCCATCTCAAGTCAACGCGGGTGTTCATGGTGGTACTTTAACTCATACTCGGACTAACTAGTTTCATAGTTAATTAGAACAAACGATAAACAAAACGAAAACAAACAAAAATAAGACAATAAAAAAACAAGCATAAAACAAAAGAAATAAAAGGGAAAAGAGGAGGATTTGATGCACCCTCAACCTACATGTATCGTTGACACCGTCTTGGGTCGTAATCGATGGTAGATTTTATCTCGAGAGGCCGTCGTCGACGAAGAATAAAGCAAACACGCGTTTTGGAAACTTTCTGGACAGCGATTTTCAAACGATGATATCTCCCTCGTTTCACGACGAAAATTCGATTTAAAAGATGTTTTGGAAACTAGAAAGAGAGGAGAACAGGGATCTTAAAGCAATCCCTGCTCGTTTTGGGTTATTGGGCACGAAAAACGAGCACAAACAGAACTGGACAGACAAGAATAAATCATGTAAAAAAGCAGAGTGTATAACACTCTGTTTTTCGAGGGATTTCGTGTACTCTCAAGGGCAATTTGGCTCGTAAATCTTTGTCTAATGTGTAGATGGATGTTATGTGGTTAATTAGGAACAAGAAACTCGAGTTTTGATGGAGGTTTGAAGGAGGAACGAATTGTTTTTCGAAGAGGACACACAAACAGTTTCAGTTTGTATGTCGGTTTTGTGGAGGGTTTTTGAGAGGCAATTAGGGTTTGTTTCTGAGGTTTAAAGCTTGTGGGTGATGGTTGGATGTATGGAAAACTTAGAGGAATGAATGTATGGTGAAGGGGTGGTATTTATAAGGAGTTAAAGTAGGGTAAAAGAGGGGGAGAGGCAGTCGGGCCTGTTGAGCATAGCTGCTGTCCAGCAGCTTTTGGAGGGTTTTCTAGGGTTCGTTTGGCGGGTTTTCTTGGTGATTAAGGTAAGGTAATATGGGTAGGATATTAGGGTATGGGTTAGGGTTAATGGGCACGGGTTTTGGTGGTGTTTGGAGCGGGTTTTGGACTCGGGTTTCATCACGCAAAACAGGGGGTAGGCTGTTTGTATGCGGGCTGTTGGGGCCTGTTTTGGACGAGAATTTGGGCCGTGGATAGGGGGTTCGAACTGGGGTGGATGGGTAGTGGTCTAGGTTGGTTAGTGTACTCGAGATTCGTGCCAATTCGTAAAGGAAACGGGCTCAAAAACCGAGCTAAAATCGAGCTCAAAAACGCATGTTCAAAACGAGTTCTTTTCAATTTTCAAATCGATTTTTCAAATCAATTAACACATTAAAATAAATGATTTTTCAAACCAAATATACTCATAAAATGATTTTTCAAATCAAATATTTATTTTATTTTCAATAAAATAAACTTAGGAAAATAAATTCAAAATAAGATAAAATAAATTGAAATCACTTAAAAAAACCTTTAATTTAAATATCATTTAAATTAATAAAATACTCCGTCGACAACGCTCATTCTACATCGTAAAACGAGCCCAAATAATGACAATGACAACTAAAGAATACATGTGTCCTATCATCATCGGGTGTTTGTCGGGTTCTCTATAAATTCCAATATCGACGGATACGGGTATCTACAGAGCCCCCACTTTGACTGAGGCTTGGACAAGGCGAAAGTCAAAGTATACCCCAGGTCCCTCTCGACCTGAGGATTCTGCGCGTCGTTTATAGTCCATTAGACTTGCGTATATAAGCTCGCCAGCCATAAGAAGAGATCATACCTGAAACTTCGTTGGGGATTGACTCTTGCTTCTGTTGTGTCAAATTATCATCGTTGGTCGTCGACCCATAAAATGCATATATGGTGGATTGAGCCTTATCCTCAGGCGCCTACGTATCCGTTTCTGACGGAATCAAACCCGCGTCGTAGTTCGGCAACTGCTGACACATGCCCAAAGTTTATCATCTGCTGGCGTATATCCAAAATTCATCATCTGCTGACGTTTGCCCAAAATTTATCATCTGCTGGCACTTGTCCGAATGGGACGGGACTTTCCAAGGAGGTTGCCGCCACTTTCATCATTTGCTTTCAGCTACGGAATTCTTCCATTTCATACTCTTGTATTGAATTGAATTCTTGGTGGATGTCATCCTTCGCATCTTGATAATGGTCTCGAAGCCACCCGCGAGCTCCGATTTGCATAATGGCTCTAAAGTCGAAGACTTTAGAGCCCCCAGTTGAATCATATCCTGCTATATTTGAAACATAAGAAATGTACGAGCAATAATCATCACTTAAGCACATTTGGATCATCGATCTTGAAATTGGACCATTTGAAATACTGGGTCATCGACCCGAAAATTGAATTTGAAAATTTTGAATGATTGGGTCATCGACCCGAATTTTGAATTTGAAAATTTTGAATGATTGGGTCATCGACCCAAAATTTGAACAACTTGAAAATTTTGAATAATTGGGCCATCGACCCAAATTTTGAATTTGAAATGAATCACTTGGATGCTGGGTCGTCGACCCAAAAAAATTGAATTCGAATTTTTGAATTTTGAAAGATTGGATCATCGACCCGGAAAGATTCTACTACTTGGATCATCTATCCACAATTCGCAAAAAGTTTTTGAAATTTTGAAATTTTAAAATTTTTGAAATCGAGCCTTGACGGGTGAGCATGCAATACGACTCAGACACTTCGTATGACTCGTAAACAACGTGGGCATAGCCCGCTACCGTAAAACAAAAAAGGAAAATAAAACCCTAAGTGTGCACGAGTTTAAATTCAATTATTGACTTGCTGGGGGTAGAAATGTAAATTGGCCATTCTGGTGCCAAAAGATGGCAAATGGGAATCACAAGGTCGTCGGACTTGGGACGGAGATATCGTATGTCGTGGGCGTGCTCCCGAGGGCACATGGGGATCAAGATCACTTGGCATTGACAAGGTGGATTAAAACTCACGGAGCAACAACGTTGGCTTCGCCCAGACACTAAACACAGACTGATTTTATTAGAACACTTAGACATCACACATCACTCTTGTTGGGAACATTCTGTCACTCTTCTCCTCGCCTCCGTTCTTTTCAGCGAGTTTTCATCATTTCTTGCCACCGCCTTCTTTCTTTTCAGCGGGCTTTTAATATTTTTCTTCCACGCCTTCTTTCTTTTCAGCGGGTTTTTCATATTTTATGTTCCCAACACAAACCCACATCTATGTGACTCAGCATCTTTGCCTAAACCGTTAGATAAAGCTCATTCTGAGACTTGATACTATTCATCAGAAACTATATCCTTATCCTAGCCTACATCGAGTGCTAAGACCGACTAAACAAAGGTGGCTTCATTTGGACTTGGTTAAGATCCGTAAGAAACCGACAAGATGACAACTTGGTTGAGGAGTGGATTGAATCCCTTATTCTGAAGGACTGCCTACGTATTCGCGTGGAGCGAAATCAAATCCGACGTAGTTCGATCATGGTGCATAAACTTGGCATTTTGATTGTGTGTACACACTCGAAGGTTTCACCTAAGGTATCATGTCGTATCTCATTCTAGCCTGTAAGGTACCGTTAAATCCCGTGTTTGGGGTTAGGTGTAAAAGGCTTGGATCTTTTGGGATGTGGAGCTTGGTAATAACAAGTTGGAATGGCTAACCATCATTCTGAAGGTTTGTTTTGTGATGCTAAGGCTAAGGGCTATGGCTTATAACGTGGTTGGAAATGGTGTCTCAGGTTTGATGAAACCCGAGTACAAAATGGGTTGGGAATCGATGTGGGTTCAAATTTCCATGTCTGGATCCTAAAGGCTAGGTATAACAACACAAGCGGAATGATTCTCAAAATTCCCGACTATCCCCTTGTAACTGTCTCAGGAAGGACTTAGGGGTAAAGAGGTTACTACTTAAGCTTTTGGGCTTCGCCCAATGAACTTAAACTATGGGTACTTGACTTAACTTCTGGCTTCCGTAACTTCGACATTCAACCAAAAGCGTTCTGCAAAGACTTCAACATCTTTTTTTCTTTTCCTTTTTCTTTCATCACTTTTCTTTTTTCATTTTTTCATTTTTTTCATTTTTCCAATTTTTCTCTTTTTCTCATTTTTTCATTCTTTTTCATCTTTTTTTTTTTCTCTTTGAAAACGATCTTCTATTCATTCTCTTAGTCATAAATGGATATACCTTGAAAACTGGGCTTCGCCAACTAATTTGGGTAGGAACTAACAATTCCTTGTTAGAACGGGTTGATATCTTCTCTCTTCGAGATGGGATGATTTTGTTGGGGAAAAGGCTTGCCTTCCATCATCGATAGGGAAAACAAGGAGCTAGTCCGGGTTTGTCATAGAATCATCTAAAAGCTTGTGTTAAGCATTGGTTTTGATGGAGGTTTTCTACCGCCAGACATGGAATAGGTAAGGGAATCAAACACGGAATCCTATTGTACCTTACGTTTTGAAACGGGACATATTTCTACCCCAGGGATGCCTTTGAGTGTGTTGTGTGTTTTATCATGTTTCGGAATGATTGAAGATTGGAAACAAGACATATTTGGAAACGAAACTGCGACTTTTATTGGAATAACAAATGCTTAACAGACTCGAAGGAACGATTCCTAGGACACACCCTAGGTCATCGCGGAACAAACGACTCAACTTCAGTAAAAGAAAGTCCTAGACTCGACTCGACTAAAATAAGAAAACAGATCCCGACTCATAATTTCAAATCTGGTCATGAGTTTTCCCTTGTTCAGCTGTCAGCTTAGATGCTCGGCTCTGATCCTTGATCCCTTTGATGGTCTGCCTCTATCCCGAAGTAGTCCTCTGAGGATCTACACCAGTGATGAAGGTTGGTGAATCGAAATGTCTTTTATTAACTTCGTTAATAAGAGGAGTACATTCTAGAGCGAGACTCCCGATTTGAATTTCATTCTTCGGGTTTGGCAAGAATTCAAAGCAATCCACAAATATTTTCCCGATAAACACCCCTTTCAAGTGACATGGGCGGATAAGATGAGAATAATCGACATTGTCTTCGACAGAAACAGAGTTGGCGTGATCGGCAAATGGATTGGTGATGTTATTGGGTTTAACAGTTGGGATTGGGAGTGTTCCGTTCTCAATCATATCTTGAATTTCGTGCTTTAGTCTAAAGCACCTTTCGAGATCGTGTCCCTTCCCTTGATGAAAGGCACATGAGGCATTCGGTTTGTACCATTTGCCTTGTTGTTCAGTGGATCCGGAGTTGGACCAATGGGCTTCAACTTTCCTTGGGCCATGAGCCTTTGGAGGGCATAGGCGTAAGTGCACCCGATATCGGTGAATACCCTCGGAGCTTGGCGCGGAGGCCTTTTTGACTGTCCATCTAAGAGATTGACAGTTTCAACAAAGTGGGCCGCCGCGGGTGCTTTTGCTTTAGATGACGAAGCCCCTTGGTATCCCTTTGGCTTCTCAGCTTCAGCAATTCGGACATCGTCCTCTACCTTTATCTCGATCCTTATCAATTCTTTGAAAGAACCAAAATTCTGGTATTTCAGAGCATTACGGTAAACAGGTAGTAAATTCTTCACGAACTTATCTACCATTTCAACTTCATCAGGCTTCTTAGCTAGTTTTACGCTTTCAGCGCGCCATCTTGCGAGGAATTCAGTAAAGCCCTCTTTCTCCTTCTGTGTCATCACTTCCAAAGTCCTTATGTTGGTTTGAATCTCAACATTATCAGCATAGTGCTTGCAGAACTCCACCGTAATATCTTCGAAAGTGGGGAAGTTCTTGAGGTCAAGATTATAGAACCACGCCTTTGGGTGTTCACCCAGAGATTGGGCGAAAATTTCGGAGAGAGCATATCGGCAGTACTCCTTGGTGCTAAGTACCCTTTATAGGCCTTAACATGGTGGACTGGATCTTCGGTGCCCTTGAACTTTGGGATGTCAGTGAGTACCATGTTCGTGGGCAACTTATCCTGAACTGGGGCATAGGCCCTAGCATTCTCATAGTGAATGTTCTTCCCCTGGGAGAGCTTCAAACGGTCTTCGATGAACTTGAACCGTTTTTCCAGATCAGTCAGTGGTGGAGGGGAATCTTCACCCAGCTTGGATTCGATTGCATCCATTCGGGTCATCATGAGGTTCACGGCCTCAGTAAGCTTGTTATGACATCTTCCATTGCTTGACGTCGGGTTTTTGGCCTTTCTACAAGAAAACCCCGTCGAGTCAATATTTAAAGTAAGAGCCCCTACACACTTAAGGACTCGACCCCAACTTGACTCAAACAAAGACTCGACTTGAGATTGATTAAACAAGGGTTCGACTCACGGTTTGATTTAGACATCGGTTCATTTTAGACTCGACAAAACGACATGACTCAAACTGTCATAACTCGATTCTAAACTGGACTCGGTGTGGCCAAACCCGTGATTGGACTAAGATAGCCCATAGGTTCGGGTGAAACGCCCTAAATGGCCTAGCTTGGGCGTTTTTTGTGGACTATCCTAGACCAAAAGGTCGACCAACATGACTCAAGGCTCAAGAGGTGAGCTTGGGTGACCCAACAAGGTCGTGTTCTAGACTCTTAGAACGAAACACACCCGGCCTAACACGGCCATGACCTGGACACGACTTGACGCAATTCATGCTTGGTTGAGGTTCAAGAGGCATTTTGGATTGGTTTTGAAAAAAACGAAAGATTGATTCGAAAATGAGATTTGAAATGGGCAGCATGCCGGCTATAAAAGCTCATTTTGGGCCGAAAATTCTAGTCCTATTTGGGCAGCATTCCGCGTTTTTAAAACCATGCTATTTTGAAAGTAAGTTGTTCAAAAGTTCGGTTTTGAAAAGGACATGGGAAATTTCGAAAAGACTCGGGAAAACAATTTGCACATTGTCATTCTCATGTTACAAGGATGTATGCTCCTAGACATCTCTAAGTCTCGGCAAGTCTTCTACAAGAAGGTCTATGCCCTCCATCCTTTTGCGGTCTTATAGAGCAAGGTGTCTTAAGGTAGAGTACCTAGAAGATCGTCCCCACCATCAAGAACCACGCGAGGTGAAGTGGAAGCGAGCAATGTGCAGCTTCCTAGCATAGTGGGACGTCGCCCCCCACGCATCACGAAGAAACGCTGGGACGGCCCGGGCAAGTCCTTAAGGGTTTATGCATGAATCGTAGCACTATGAGTAATGTTTTACTTTCCAACACTTTCTTTTCAAGTTTCACCTCGGAGGAAAAGCCCTAGAAACAAAGTGTAACTAGTCCTCTTTTCCCCAGCAGAGTCGCCAAACTGTGGACAAGGCCCTCGGGAACTGCGTCCGCGGGATCCACACTAGGCATAATCGACCCGAGGTTCTTTCGAATCGAATTAAGACCAATTAGAGTCGCCACCAAGTTTTTTGGGAACTTGGAACCGTTCAAGTCAACTTTACACCTTTCATCGAAAAGCATAAAGCCAATCGACTACGAGTGATTAAAGATAAAGACTTGTACCCTATATCACTCGATTTGAATGACTCTCGTAATCCAATGGTATTTAGACGGATCCACAAACCATAGATCTTGAGTAAGGGGTGAGGGTACGTGTTGGGAAGCCCATAAGGACACCCAACCCCGCCCGTCAATAACGGCCTCTACTAAGTCAAGTGTCGGAGTTCAAACAAGGTCATAGCTACTACGATATATGAAATGCAAACGTTGTTTTAACCCTATCATGTGACAACAATTTCTATGTCGTTTTAGATGCAACTAAACTAACTTTGTCAAAGTTGTAATTTAGCATGTGGGTTGATTGATCTAGCAACATTCAAACGAAACAAACAAGGCTTGATGGGGAATGGGGGAGCCGTTGGGATCTACCTATTACAAACCAGGCATTTCATGCCGACACAACAACAAATTAAAGATACAACTCGATCTAAATACAAAGCTACACACACGACACAATACATGGCCGTTTGGCCTTGAAAACCGTGCACAAGGGGGGGGGGTGACTCACGGCCTACATGACACACGACCTTGGGTCACTCCTCGTAATGCGTGCTTTCACTTAATCCCATCGAATTAGACATAGGGCTACGCACCAAAGCATGCATTAGTATAAACCGGGCCATGTTGCTTTAAACAACATGCGGTTTACTACGCTCCTACAAGCATTGGGGAACAACCGTCTAACCAAATAAGACTAAGGTTTTTTTTGAAGAGGTTTTGACCCGTAAAAAAGAAAACTAACTCGAAAGATTACAACTCGATAAACAAACTATAAATTACAAGCTACAAAACAACAAAGAACAAATGATAAACAAGGAAAGAGAAACGAAATAAGAAAGACAAAACACACGGCCAACTCACGGCCCAAACCAACGGCCACCCTCACGGCCAAGACAAGGCCAACCTAGTTTCTAAGTTAGGTTCATTAGTTAGATCGAATGATTGCAAAACGGATTAGAAAACGAGTTAGAAAACAAGTTATAAAACAAATTGATCGATTGAGAAGAAACGCGCAAGTGTGTTATTCTACACGGCCTAAGGGTCCAATTAGGTCAGATATCATAAGATTAATTCTTACTCGTCGAGTGTTAATAGGAAGGTGCTAATCACGCACTCCTATGCTAGCGAGAAATCAAGTGATGAGAAAGATGCGTTCAATTATTTACAGAATTGTTAGTTGATTTTTAAAGCTATGTCGATGTACCCTAATGTGTCTAATTAGGTTATTAAATTAATTTAATGTCATCTAAATACGTCATAGGTTAACAATCAGAGGTTAAACTAACATACAATGGGTCCTAGGGTATGTCGATTTGGCCGAAACAATAAGGGGGTCGAAAGCGAAGAGCGAAGTTAGACAATTGTTTTATTTATGCCCTACCTTGAACACGAGGATATGTAAATGAGACGGGGGTGTACGACCGACTGAAGTAGCGGTTTATTTTCCCATCTCAAGTCAACGCGGGTGTTCATGGTGGTACTTTAACTCATACTCGGACTAACTAGTTTCATAGTTAATTAGAACAAACGATAAACAAAATGAAAACAAACAAAAATAAGACAATAAAAAAACAAGCATAAAACAAAAGAAATAAAAGGGAAAAGAGGAGGATTTGATGCACCCTCAACCTACATGTATCGTTGACACCGTCTTGGGTTGTAATCGATGGTAGATTTTATCTCGAGAGGCTGTCGTCGACGAAGAATAAAGCAAACACGCGTTTTGGAAACTTTCTGAACAGCGATTTTCAAACGATGATATCTCCCTCGTTTCACGACGAAAATTCGATTTAAAAGATGTTTTGGAAACTAGAAAGAGAGGAGAACAGGGATCTTAAAGCAACCCCTGCTCGTTTTGGGTTATTGGGCACGAAAAACGAGCACAAACAGAACTGGACAGACAAGAATAAACCGCGAAAACAGAGTGTATAACACTCTGTTTTTCGAGGGATTTCGTGTACTCCCAAGGGCAATTTGGCTCGTAAATCTTTGTCTAATGTGTAGATGGATGTTATGTGGTTAATTAGGAACAAGAAACTCGAGTTTTGATGGAGGTTTGAAGGAGGAACGAATTGTTTTTCGAAGAGGACACACAAACAGTTTCAGTTTGTATGTCGGTTTTGTGGAGGGTTTTTGAGAGGCAATTAGGGTTTGTTTCTGAGGTTTAAAGCTTGTGGGTGATGGTTGGATGTATGGAGAACTTAGAGGAATGAATGTATGGTGAAGGGGTGGTATTTATAAGGAGTTAAAGTAGGGTAAAAGAGGGGGAGAGGCAGTCGGGCCTGTTGAGCATAGCTGCTGTCCAGCAGCTTTTGGAGGGTTTTCTAGGGTTCGTTTGGGGGGTTTTCTTGGTGATTAAGGTAAGGTAATATGGGTAGGATACTAGGGTATGGGTTAGGGTTAATGGGCACGGGTTTTGGTGGTGTTTGGAGCGGGTTTTGGACTCGGGTTTCATCACGCAAAACAGGGGGTAGGCTGTTTGTATGCGGGCTGTTGGGGCCTGTTTTGGACGAGAATTTGGGCCGTGGATAGGGGGTTCGAACTGGGGTGGATGGGTAGTGGTCTAGGTTGGTTAGTGTACTCGAGATTCGTGCCAATTCGTAAAGGAAACGGGCTCAAAAACCGAGCTAAAATCGAGCCCAAAAACGCATGTTCAAAACGAGTTCTTTTCAATTTTCAAATCGATTTTTCAAATCAATTAACACATTAAAATAAATGATTTTTCAAACCAAATATACTCATAAAATGATTTTTCAAATCAAATATTTATTTTATTTTCAATAAAATAAACTTAGGAAAATAAATTCAAAATAAGATAAAATAAATTGAAATCACTTAAAAAACCTTTAATTTAAATATCATTTAAATTAATAAAATACTCCGTCGACAACGCTCATTCTACATCGTAAAACGAGCCCAAATAATGACAATGACAACTAAAGAATACATGTGTCCTATCATCATCGGGTGTTTGTCGGGTTCTCTATAAATTCCAATATCGACGGATACGGGTATCTACACTAAGAACAAGCATTTAAACATGAATTTTAGAACAAAAGGATAAAATGATAAAACGGGTGACTTGGGTTGCAAACCAAGTCACCATTATCCAAAATACAACCAATTATCCAAAATACCTTTCCATGTCGAACACGGAAACTTAAGGTTCTAAAAATCCAAAACATAATTTGATAGAAAAGTAGATCTATATACTTACATATTCATATATATGTTATAAATTAATTTGTCATAAAATTAATAAAGGTCTTATGCATGCAAACTAATTAGCAAAATAAAGAAGAAATCATCCTTACATTGTAATTTCGATTCTTATGGGCACAAAAGAGATCTCCTTCTCTTTTGTTCTTGAGCTTTCCTTTTGGATGAACAAAGACCCAAGTGTAGGATCTCTCCCAAGGAATTATACCCAAAGCTTACTCTTAATTAAAATTAATATTATAAGTACTAGATAATATTAATTCTTGTAGAAAAATGACCCGAAAATATTTGGGTTTTGCTCTCAAAACCGGTTGAGAGAGAGGAGAATGGAAGGTGATTTTCTCTTTCTAAAATCTTTATTTTTGATAAGTTGGAATGAATGAATAATTTTCACAATCATGCATGTAGTGTATATCAAAAATAAGACAAAAATCCTTTTGCCTTTTCTATGGTGAAACCGGGTAGGAGGGAAGAAGGGGGGAAGAAAAAGACCCAATGCATGCTCTTGTTTGCCTTCACAATGCAAACTAGGGTTGCATGGCTAGGCTATAATATAAATGATTGCGTTTTCCACTTATTTAAACAACACAATTTCTAGCCTAATTCCCTCTTAATTTCGGTACACTTATAATATGGGATCCATATTATTTTTGTCAATTTTGACTTATGTCACATGTCATATGTTACATAAATTTGTTGTGCATTTTTAACATATTAAAAATCAACGTATTATTAAAAATACGTCACATACAAAAATCGACTTAGTAATTCACAATTACTTGTACCAAAATATTTTACCAATATATAAATCACAACAAATTGTATTTATAATAATTCATTCAATTTCAATTGTTTCTTTAAACAATAATTTCATCCGAGTAATGATGCAATTTGATTACTCAGACCGTATCTCATTTAATCACATTTCAATGTGATACGTAAATTTTACTTCCAAAATCGTCCGTGAATTTTTCAAGTAATTTAATTAACTCGTAACGTTATACGATTAATTAAATGATCAATTAAGAGTGTTGCCCTATAGGTATGACCTAGGGGTCAATCGATCACCACCGTCGCCGCACGCACGTAATGTCAAACTCTAGTCAGCCAATCATTACCGATATATGTTGACCAGGTGACAGTAAAAATACTTCCCAATTGTATTCTTTAAAATGAGATTTAATAATGATATTTAAATCATGTGATCGCACTATTGTTGAGGACACATTTCCCAACAAATTTAAAATAAGACAATAAAAAGCGAAGCTCCATGAAAGCTATTCCTAGCTCCTTGATGGTTTCTTAAGCTTGCTTTTCTTTTCCTTTGTCTTTGTTTGGTGGAGGCCCTATTTACAATAAAAAGGGAGATACATTATCACAACTTTGGATCATAATACCATAGTTGAATTAGAAACATAAAAGAAAGGATAGTCATTTACCTACTGGAGTAATCTTTCCAGCCTTAATATCACCAAGGTATTTGGAATAATTTCTTTTCCAATGTCCCATACCATTACAATAATGACATTTATCAAGAGGACCCTTCTTGATTTTTGAAGTGCTAGCATCATTAGCCTTAGCTTTGGTGAAAGTGGGAGCTTGCTTCTTACCCTTCCTCCCATTCCTTTTGAACTTCCCCTTACTCTTTGTGCTTATGTTAAGCACATCCTTTGGAGGGTTCACATTTAACCCCATGTCCCTCTTGGCTTGCACAAGTACCTTGTGCAATTATTCAAGAGACACATCCTTGTCTTGCATGTTAAAATTCACCCGGAATTGAACATACGCTTTGACTTTGGACAAGGAGTGTAGAATCCTATCTACAATGAGTTCTTTGGGGATTTCAACCTTTTGAATTTTCAAGGTCTCGACAAGCTCCATAAGTTTGAGCACATGAGGGCTAACCTTTTGGCCCTCTTTGAAGTCGAGATCAAAGAATGCCGCGACCGCCTCATATTGGACGATCCGCGGAGTTTGTGAAAACATTGTCACAAGCTTGGAGTAAATCTCATTAGCGTTGCCCATTTTAAAGGCTCTCCTTTGGAGATCCGCCTCCATCGCAAATATCAAGACATTTTTCATTGCGGCGGACTCCTTTTGGTAAGCCTCATATGCTTCCCTAGTGGCGGCGGTCGACCTAGTAGTAGGTTCGGGTGGAGAGGCCTCGGTAAGGTAACGAAGCTTGTCGTCACCTTGGGCGGCTAATTTGATTTGGGCATCCCAATCGGAGAAATTTGACCCATTCTTTTCAAGTTTACATCGATCCATGAAGGATCGGAGCCATGATGAATTAGCGAGAGGCGTGGCATTAGGGGTTGGTGTTGCCGTTTGTTATGAGAAAAAGAAGTGGTCTACAAAACAAAATAGAAGGAGTAAAACAAATGTCGTTTTAATAATAATACTCGTAAAAATTATAATTTAAACAAGTTATATGCATTTTTCTAGTGACCTCTACCCAACTAGATAAATGATGCCAAGACCCAAATTCATATCAATTTAGGCACGGAATAGCCGATGGAACCCTTATTAATATAACTTGGTGGATTAACGTTTAATCGATTCTACTTTTAGAACTCTTGGTCGATAAAATTACTCTAATGTTTATCTATAGCCCGGAACACATGCGACTACGGTCACGAATACTTCGTTGAGGTCAATCCAAATTTCGAATAAATGTGTCCATGATCCAAATTCACATTAATTTGGGCACGGGATGGCCGATGAAACCCTCATCAACACGAATTCGGTGGATAGACATTCATCACCCACTTCCCCTACGTAACAAGGTTTGTACCCCGGGATGGCCGAGTGCACTCCCTCGCGAAATAGGTTTTCATGGTTTCTACTATTTGGTAAGGCTATGTCTCAATTAATTGTTTTAGCGAGAGGTCATGTCAATTTATTATCTATCACGTTTTAAGTGAACTAAAGTGGTGAACTACGATAATTGTAATTGACACGGTCGATGAACTCGATTAAATGATGATGCATGTTTTAGTTATGGCGATTTAGCGATGCATGTGACATATAAATAAAATGCAAAACATAAAATAAATCCTAGTATGGCCTTCCTAAAATAGAAAAACTATTTAACTATTATATATTCGGAAACCAACTCCATTGGTCCCTTGAACTTCGGTTGTGGCACGCATCTCGAGGTAACACCGTCTTTATGTATCGCCATCTTGAAGAAATCCGTCTTTCGGAACTCCGAAATGAATAAAATTACATAATAAATTACATAATTTCCTATTATACATTTGTAACTAAAATAAAATAAATCTATTAAATTACAAAACGGTGATACGAGATCACAATAAAATTACAACCGAATCGATATTCCCATACATTTCGGGAAATACCAATTAAAAACTAAGGCCATACTAAGTAAAAATTACATAATTCAAAAATTACATAAATTAAAATTATGACAATCATAAAGAAAATGCAGCATTATAATATGTAAGAACATGCCCAATTTTATGCTAAATCGCCTTTAATTAGCCAATATCGTATATTACTCGGTTTTTACGGATTTGCGTGATTACAACATTTTATAATCACAAAATTACATAAATTCATATTTATGTATAAGTTAATTACCCTAACCTCTTAGGACTCAAAATTTAGTCTTCACTAATTATTTGACCATAATTAACTCATATTTCTAAAATTTGTTCATTAATGGACTTAAAATATAAAAATAAGCTATAAACTTCAAATAAATCACAAAATTTCAAATAAATTCAAAATTTGAAATTTAAACTCATGAACATTCTGGAAAAATACCATGACACTCATAATGTTCAAAAAACTTAGGTTAAAATTTCGAAATTTATCCGGAAAAACAATGTTGCGGTTTATCGGTTTTAACTAAAATAATCATAAAAACATGTGAAAAATTATATACATCAAATTTTCAATTCTAGATCTGAAAAGGATAATAAAATGCAACATATAATATTTTTTCTTAGTCATAGAGTATGTTTTATTAATATTTCACTAATAAAGTCACTATTCATGCTATTTTTCTTCAAAAATCCATAAATCATGCAAAAAGACTTCAATATAGCCTATTATTTTACACACATCTTGTAAAATTGCATGTGACAACATACTAAATTTCTATGACCAGATTCGAAATTTATCTCATATTAACCTATTTTTCACATAAATCCGATTTTAACAATGAAAAATCCATTTTTCGAGCATAAGAAGTCCAAAAATTATGAAAATTTACAGGTCTTCTCAAAATAATATATGTGACAACATATCCAAAAATCACTAGAAAATTCGAAGTTTAGCTAATTTTAGTCCGAAAATGACATTTTTACTCATAAAATCATATTTTAATGCCATTATTGTATAATATGAACAATAAAAATCCGTAAATTAACCAAAATATCCTAAAAACATTTTAGGACCAGAAACTTTAACATGAATGATGATTTTCGTGATATATCATAATAACACAAATTATACAAGTTTTATATGTTGTTCTTATAACTCGGAAAAACTTTTAACCGATTAGCATGCAAACAACCATGGCTCTTGATATCGATTGAAGGAAAAGTAGATCTATATACTTAACATATTCATATATGTTTTAATTTAATTTGTCATAAAATTAATAAATGATCTTATGCATGCAAACAATAAACAATATAAAGAAGTAATGTTCATCTTACATTGGAAATTCGGTTTATATGGGCACAAGAGATATCACCTTTCTCTCTTGTTCTTGTGCTTTCCTTAGTGGAAGAACTAAGATCCAAGTATAGGATCTCTCCCAAAGCTTTATACCCAAAGCACACTCTTAATTAAAATTAATATTATAAATACAAGTACAATATTAATCTTGTAGAAAAATTGACCCAAAAATATTATAGGACACTTAATATTTTCGGTTTATGGGAGGAGGAAGAAGGAAGCTTTTTATCTCTCTAAAACTCAAATTTTAGATGAATGAATAATGAATACTACAACAACAATGTTATGTATTGTTTATCAAAATATTAGGCAAAAAACCCCTTTGATTTTCCTATGGAAAACCGGGTAAGGGAAGAGGAGGGAAGAAAAGAGTGAGCCAATGCATGCAAGAGTTTATCTTCACAATGTAAACTAGGTTGCAAGGCTAGTCTATTAGGGAAATGATTGTGTTTTCCATTAGCATAATCAAACACAATATTAGCCTAATCCTCCTCTTTATTTTCGGCACATTCATAAAATGGAATCCATTTTATTTTTGTCAATTGTCAATATGTCACATGTCATATGTTACATAAATTTGTTATGTATTTTTAACATATTAAAAATCAACGTATTAATAAAAATACGTCATATACAAAAATCGACTTAGTAATTCATAATTACTTGTACCAAAATATTTTACCAATTATAAATCACATCAATTTGTATTTATAATAATTCATTCAAATTTAATTGTTTCCTTAAACAATAATTTCATCTGAGTAATGATACAATTCGATTACTCAGACCGTGTCTCATTTTAATCAATTTCAATGAGATACGTATATATTACTTCCGAAATCGTCCGTCAATTTTAATTAAATTAATTGACTCGTAACGTTATACGATCAATTAATTGATCAATCAAGAGTGTTGCCCTATAGGTATGACCTAGGGGATCAACTGATCACCACCGTCGCACGACAGTAATGTCAAACTCTAGTCAGCCAATCATTACCGATATGTGTGGACGGTTATTGACAAGAAAAATTACTTCCCAATTGTATTCTTTATAATGAGACTTAAACATGTGATCATTATGATCAACAGTCGTGATCGCATTATTGTCGGAGGACACATATTCCAACAGTACCTTCATGAGATTGATGAATGAGGTACTTAAATCTTTCTTGGGCAGATTTGTTGTGGTTTATCTTGATGATATATTGGTGTATAGCAGGAGCATAGATGATCATTTTGAACATTTGAGGCAAGTTTTCGAAACATTGCTAAATCAGAAACTTTATGGGAAGCGTGAGAAGTGCTCTTTTCTTGTGGAGAGCGTGGTTTTCTTGGGATACGTAGTGTCCAAGGATGGTGTCTCAGTTGATCAATCAAAAATTGAAGCAATTCGATCATGGCCAGAACCTAAAACTGTTAGTGAGGTACGATCTTTTCATGGGCTTGCTTCATTTTATCGTCGATTTATTCGAGATTTCAGTACCATAACCAGCCCTATAACGGAGTGTTTGAAGAAAGGAGGTTTTAATTGGGGTGGGGCTGCTAAGCAAGCTTTTGAAACGATTAAGGATCGGTTGTGTACCGCTCCTATCTTGGCTTTACCCGACTTTACCCAACCTTTCGAGGTCGAGTGTGATGCTAGTGGCGTGGGAATAAGGGCTGTTTTAATTCAAGGGAAACGTCCTATTGCCTACTTCTCGGAGAAATTGGGTGGAGCTCGATTGAATTATTGCACTTATGATAAGGAAGTTTTATGCTATTGTGCGGGCTCTTGATCATTGGAGTCACTATCTTCGTCCTAACCATTTTATATTACATTCCGACCACGAATCCTTGAAATATATTAATGGGCCGCAGAAGTTAAATCAAAGGCACGCAAAATGGGTGGAATTTTTACAATCATTTAACTTTTCATCCAAATATAAAAATGGGAAGAGTAATGTTGTAGCCGATGCTTTATCTCGTCGTTATACATTGCTGTCCACACTTGATGTTCGTCTTTTGGGCTTTGAAACTTTGAAAGATTACTATGTTGAAGATGGAGACTTTGGTGCAATATATCTTGAGTGCGAATCAGGAGCTAAGGGAGAGTATTTGATTCAAGACGGTTTTCTTTTTAAAGGAAATCGACTTTGTGTTCCTAAGCATCCTATTCGGGAACTACTTGTAAGGGAGGCTTACGGTGGAGGGCTAGCTGGTCACTTCGGGGTGGCTAAGACCGTGGAGATCTTGAAAGACCATTTCTTATGGCCACGATTGCAAAAAGATGTTCACAACATCGTGGGTAAGTGTGTTACTTGTCTAGTTTCGAAAAGCAAGTTCAAACCGGGTGAATATACTCCCTTGCCAATTCCGGTCAGACCTTGGGACGATGTTTCTATGGACTTCATTGTTGCTTTGCCACGCACTCAACGAGGTAAGGATGCTATCATGGTGGTGGTTGATCGTTTTTCTAAGATGGCTCATTTTGTTGCTTGCCATAAAATCGATGATGCTTCTAATGTGGCTGATTTGTACTATCGGGAAATTGTGAGGTTACATGGAATTCCAAAGACTATTGTGTCGGATCGGGATTCTAAATTCTTGAGCTACTTTTGGAATACATTATGGAGAAAAGTGGGTACAAAGTTGTTATTTAGTACCTCTCACCATCCTCAAACGGATGGGCAAACCGAAGTCACAAATCGTACTTTGGGAACTTTGTTGCGTGGGCTTGTGAGCAAGACACAAAAGGATTAGGATCTCAAGCTTTCTCATGCCGAATTTGCTTATAACAGGTCGCCTACTCATGCTATGGGTCATTCGCCGTTTAAAATTGTATACGGTATTAATCCTTATCTTCCTTTGGATTTAATTCCGTTGCCTAAAGATGAGTTGGTGCATAAAGATGCCGAGTCCAAGTTAAAAGCAATGTTGAAGCTCCATGAGCAAGTTCGGGCCAGAATTGAAGCCGTGAATGCAGCCTATAAACGCAAGTCAAACAAAAATAAGAAGCCAAGGGTGTTCGAGGTTGGAGACTTGGTTTGGGTGCATTTGAGAAAGGAGCGATTTCCAAGCAAGCGAAAGAATAAGCTCATGCCTAGAGCGGATGGTCCTTACAAGATTGTGGGTCGAGTTAACAACAATGCTTACAAGGTTGAACTTCCCGGTGATTATGGTGTTAACGCCACTTTTAATATTGGTGATCTCTCTCCTTACTTGGATGACGATGGCCTAGCTGAATTGAGGTCAATTCCTTTTCAAGGGGGAGGGGATAATGCGAACACTCAAGGTGATGGTCTAATGTTGGCTCGTAATTTTCAGCCGATAGGTTCCAATTATCCTTCTTTTGTTGCGTTGCTAAGTATGGTTTAGAGGGGCTGATGGTGGCACGTTTACCAAGGGGAGGACGGACCAAGTTTACATTTTTATCTTACATTTTCAGATTATGTTTACAATAAAATGTTAGCTTAAATTGGTGTTTGTCTAAGTTCAATAAACTAGTAGTTTTAATGATTGTAATTAAGTGAAGAGTGAATGATCACCTCTTCACCTTGCTAGCTTTGCACGGCTCAATGGGGCTATATAATGCCTCCAAGTTCTTGAATAAAAGTCATCCGGAAATTACAAACAAAACACTAGTGTTAAAATCGTTTTTTGCTTGGAAACAAAACTGGTTTGGTTGAAACGCGATTTCGATTAAACTCTCGAGTTGGTGATCAATAGGTCTTGGTCTCACTCACCTTGATCAAGTAATAGGTCTTGCTTGTTCAAACACTATCCCTTTTATTCACAAAAACCAGAACGGGTCGTACCTAGTACGTTCGGTTCGTCAAAAACAGTCCGCTATTTTAATAGTTCTTGTTGTCTTAATCAAACAGTTTCAGGTCTGCGCGTACCTAGTACGAACAGTCCTTTGCACTGTCCAATTCGTCCTTAATTCCACTGCTCAATTCGTATAACTTTTGCACAACTTCCCACAAACTCATCATTGCCCCCACCTCCTCGTTTCTCGCCCTCTCAAATCTCTTCCCTTATAACTCCAATCGTCCCACTCCATCTCCCCACAATCAATTCCAAAAAATTTAAAACTCTTCCAATCTCTTAAACCCTTCCTCTTCCTCTTCCTCTCATTCCCCAGCCGGAGTTTTGCCATTTTCGTCGGAGCTTTATCTCCACTTTACCAGGTATTCACCCTCATCTTTCCAATATTTTCTTGCATTGCCATGGGTAAATCTCGCGATGCCCCTTCATCTTCTACCTCAGCCACTTCGATGTCGGACCCCTTTTTTCCGTCTCGTAACCTCTTCACCCACCCCCACAATTGCGACTCTACTCTGACGACTGCCGACATTCCCTTAATCAAAGAACTATTAAGGCTTGGCGACGGCGTGAACATTATTATTCTCGTTCTTGGACAGAAGGCGGACGTATCCCGAAAGGGATGGATCTGTCTTTACCTTTATCCCTTTAAGTACGGCCTCCGTTTTCCCTTCCCTAAGTTGGTTCAGGACTTCCTCCGAACTAATGGCTTTGCCATGGTTCAAATTGCTGCGCATGTGTGGAGGGTTCTCATCTACTCTCTTACTGCCAGCCAGAATACTGGTAGCACCATCAGTTTGGGCGCTCTCGCACATATGTTTGAGATTCGTTCACTGGGGAGAGGCCAATTTTTATTCCGTGGCCATGGTGAGGCTCCCCTCAGGCATTTGTCGAAGTCGAAGGAAGAAAAGTGGTTTGAAGAGTTCTTCTACCTGAGGAAGGACTCTATTAAGCTACCTACTGACTACATCTTCGAAGACTGGGTTATAAATTTGAGTAAGCGGCTTTTCAGCTATCTTGCTAATTTCCACGTGCTCACTGGCTTACTTTTTATTTGTGTGCAGGTCCTTGCAATTTGATCCACCTGGGAGACCCTGCATCTGCTCGCAACAAGTTGTTCTACATAACCGCCTCTAACGGAAAGTTTCCTGACCTGCTCCCTGGTTTCTCTCCTGCTTCCTCCTCCAATCCCCAACAATCGTCTGACATCATGTCTTATGGTAAATTTCCGTAACCTGGATGCCTGATGCTTTTATTTGGTCTACCTGATACTCCCTGACGCCTGAATTCTTGCTGATGGCAAGTGCCAGAATTGATCCCCTAGAGGCCATCCTAAAGAGTGCTAAGAGGAAGAGGGCTGCTGGGAGCCCTGACACCTCTTCTGCCTCTAAGAAAAATGCTCCTGCTGTCTCCTTTCAATTGCCTCCTGCTCGCTCTAGTACTGTTCCCCCTACTTCGGAGCCTTTAGAAGTCAGCCCTCTGTCACGCCATCCTCCTACCCCTCCGTCGAGCTCTGCTGCCACTGGCGGAGGTATTACTTCCCATTTCCCTGAAGTATTTGGGAACGTGGACCAGGTCCCTTACTGGTGGAGACTTTCAAGCAGTTCTCTCCCAAGGAGATGGCTGAAAATGATGTGCACAACGCCTTCATAGTAAGTTTGCCCCTTCTGTTGCCTTTTGTTTTATCTATATTTTCTGCGCAAGGCTGAATCAGGTAGGTTAGAGAGTTAGCAGGGTTAAGTAGCTCTTTTATCTTGTGTGTGGCTGTAGGACAGGCTTAATAATATGAAAGAAAAAGGAAATAAAGAAAGCAAGTAAGGCAACCGTTTTTGTACGTGGAAAACCCTTGAATGGGAAAAAACCATGGGCACCAAGTCAGAAGAGGTTTCACTATAATTTTGAGGAGAATAATAGAATATTTAGCATAACAATGTATTTTTCTCTAAATGTTGGATAAGTATAGTTTGTGGTCTTGTCTGGTGTAGTAGGATATGGTAGAATGTGTCTTCAAATGGTCTTGAGTCCTCCTTATACAGAAATTTCCATATGGCTCTATGATCTTTCTCTTAATGGCGAAATATTCTCTCTTAATGATGCCATTAATTACCGTCTTCAATGTGCTTAATTTCCCGGATGATTGCTCCATAATAATGACCAAATATTCTCTTTAATTGCTGATTTAATTACCAAATTTATATGATAATTATTCCATATAATGCTCGTTGAGTTGGTCAAATAATATCCTTATATTTGACCGTTATCCTCTCCTGCCTGGTGCCAAGCCTGAATTATCTTGAGGCTTCTATCCTGAACGTCATGCCAGGGCATGATTGTACCCTGAACATATTGCGGGAATATCAGGCCTAACAATTGCCCCTTTATCTTCTCATTGTTGCTGAGTCAGGCAGTAATGAGAAGATAAACATCATTAAGTGACTTGCTTCAAATGGTTGTGTGTAATCATTGTAGAGAAACGGCTAGTTGATTTTAAATGCTACAAGTGTTTATTTACTGCAACTGCCTAAATAACTGCGTGCAACTTGCAGTAACCCTAGGTATTCACCGCACTATAAATACCCTTTTTACTTTTGTTTCTATATTCACCAAAAACCCGATTATTTCCTCTGAAATTCTTCAAGTTTCTTCTTCAATCTTCATCTTCAACTCTCGTTCATTTTCCCACAAATTTCTAGAAAATAAAACAATGGTTGTGAAAAGGAAATCAACCAGGGGATCACTTGCCTCTGGTACTGCTGATGTTCCAAACCCTGAGCAAACTTCTAAAAATAGATTTGAGTCTTCTGAAATCCCATCTGGTACTCCTGCTATGGAGATAATATCTATCTTCCATGGCGATTTTGAATTCAAGCCAACTAAAGCACTCAGCGAGCACCTTAGTCTTCCCAACCGTCTCAAACCTGAGTTTGAGAGTATTTTGAAGGATAAGGGAGTTATCCCTGCTGATGCTGAGGTTTGGATTCTTGAATATTACCAATTAGGGCAGACTGGGATTGTCCGGGCTGGTTCTGTATTCATGATTGGGCTTTTAGGGCTGGTCGCAAATTGCCTCTCTCTTCTTTGATGGTGGAAGTGATTAAGAAGATTGGTGTTTCGCCGTATCAGATCATGCCTTCAGTTTGGAAGGTGGTTCATACAATCAAATTTCTGTGTGTGAAGCATAACTTATCCTTCACTTTACGTGACCTGAAAAGTTGATATCTTTTGATGACCCATAGCCCTGGTAGGGTTAATTTCAAGGGTAGGCCCTCGACCACTTCTCTTTTCAGCAATTTGGACAGCGGTGCTGATAGGAATTGGGCTGCTGGTTATATGTTCATCAGGACCAATCTTGTTGGGCCTGACCTGGCGTATCTTAATTATGATGCTTGTGTTGCTGGTACCTTCCCTGTTACTTTGTTTTTCCTACACATATTTTGTTAATAGAGAAGGAAGGCAGAAGATATTTAAGAGAGTATACCTTGCTTTACACAGGATGATTGGGTATGCAATGTAGATTATCCTTCTGAGAGGGTAACTGCTTTTTTTGGCTCTTCCTTCCATTGAAAGGTCATGGCCATATTGTAGCAGGGCTGCTCATTTTCCACGTTGCTTGAAAGCTGAAAATGTCCCTATGGCTCTCATGCCTACTAAGCATGCTGAGGTTTCTATATCAGGTGGTAAGGTTTCTTCTCTTTTGGTCTTTTTCTCAGGGAAATCTGTTTGTAGTGACTTCATCCTTATTGTTGATATAGTGTCTCGTGTTGTAGCTACCAGGTTATCTTTTAGGCGTGGCAAGTTTGGCATGGCCAATCTAAATGCCAGGCTTGCTCAGATCAAGGAAGAGGGTTCTCAGGGTAGTGGTGGTCCTGGTACTGAAGCTGACAAGCCAATTGACCTGACTGATGTGGCTGATGTCCCGGACACTCCTGTTGACCCTTCTGTAACTGTTGAGACATCATCGGTAGCTCAAAAGTGAAAATAGGATGCGGCTGATATTGCTCCTCCTATTAGGGAAGTTAAGGCCAAGGTGGATAACATGGATGCTACTAGGGAGAAGTTCCAGGAACTTGTTACCTCCATCTCTCCTTCAACCCTGTCAATGGATCCTGTTGAATCTTCTACTAAGGCAGTTGCCATGGTGGATCTTGCTGTCAATCTTGTGACAGACACTCTTGCATCTCTGGGAGAGGTAGCTTGATTCTTCTTTTAGCCTGATTTTTTTCTTGGCATCTTCTTGATTTATGTTGTTGATAGTTTGGTTTTATCTCCATATCAAGGCTCTGATAACATGCCTTCTCAATGCTTATCAATCTACTTCACGGGTGGCTAGGGTCAATTCACTTGGCTCTGATATTGATAAGCTGAAGTCTGAGTGGCGACCAGAAGTAGCTGCTCTTTCCTTTTTTTGCTGTCGCCTTGTATATAGTTTGTACATTTTGGACTCTGTTTTATATTTTCGGACCTATTTTGGGCGAAAGCCCCCAGTTGGTTGTACATTATTGCACTTTGGTTGTATATATAAAGGCCTGAGTCCCTTTGCTGCCGGGTTGTATGTTATTCCTGCAGATTAGCTTAGAAACAGGTTTGGTAGGTGATGGTTTACGCCGTCATGCTGCCGAAATTTACACAGAATTTATACGCGTAAACATATCATACACATGGATTTAATTAGCGCAAAATGACCGGAAAATAAGAAAATAAATAAAGCTGAAAATGAGAAAAATTGTCCAGCAATGGGCGAAAATGACAAAAGTGAAAGATCATAGATCCATATTAGACTCTCTAATAAAAATTAATTTATCTCATAAATTGTTATTTAGGTGATCTATGTAACATGCATGCTAATATGAAAGCATAAAAAGAAAGTATAAGGAAAAACAATCTCCTTACATTGAATTTGTGGTAAAAAGGGCACAAACTAGTTCACCTTGCTAGCTTATTCTTGAGCTTATTCCAAATGGATGATCCTCCTTAAAAATCTTCAAAGAGAAGATCTCCTTCTTGTTGCACCCAATAACTAACCCAAAAATAATAACAAGTATTGAACTAGAACTTGTTAATATTGTACCCTTGATATTATTAATAATATTACTAACTAGTCTTAGTAATAATATATTTTTGCTAACAAACTTAGTAAAGATGAGTAATATTTTTAGAGAGATGTTGGAGAATTGTTCACATGCAAAGTATTGAGTGAAGAAGTGAGGTAGTGTAAATAAATGAACAATAGATGGAGTGAAAAGGAAGGGAAGTGGCGGGTGGAAATAGGAGTGTTGGAGTGGACAAACTTTGTCATATATTTTTATCTTACATCACATGCAAAATCTTGTATAAGATAAATTATGGTAGTATACAAAATAAGGTGAAATGATTATGTAAGTAATCATCCACTACTCTTATTTTACACGGTCCACTTGCCCATTTACGGGTCCATGTTGGTTCTTATATTTGTAGCACAAATCCGTGTAATTTTTATTTTAAACATCGTTTCATGTTTAAATACTTCCATAATTAATTTGTCCAATTCACTCCGTAAATATACGTGTACCACTACACACATTATTTACGTACTAATATTAATCACATTAATCAATTAGTACAATTTTAGTAAATTAATAGTTAATTAACTAAAACCCGTCTCCCAAAACTTATTATTCAATTATCGCATAATTAAATAATAACTGCCGCTCCTCGAGTTCGCAACTCGAAATCTCTCTAAAAATAATCGATTAACTTTTTAGTCTTTAAATCAAGGGACTAAATAAATTGTATCTCATACAATTAATTAGTTATCAATTGGGGTTCGTTCCTATTGGTGTGACCGAAAGGGATCAGTTGATCACCGCCGTCTCACGACAATAATGTCAAACTCTAGTCAGCCAACCGTTATCGATTTATGTTAATCAACTGACGAGGATCAAATAATTAAATATCTGATGATATTGCATTAATGAGATTTATTATGTTAACGCACTATTATGGAGGACACTAACTCGAACAATATCCCACTTGTCCGACACAAGGTGTGCGCTACTAATTCTCTTGTCCGTTTTAATCTCCCACTCAATGCAAGGTGTCTTTCAGGTCGCACTTGCACACGAACATATCGCGAGTGGTTTTTCTCGATCGGGAGTGTGACTACCTGACCGGAAAAATCTCTCACAGATTACTTCCGAGCATGGCCACGCATTTGTAGTCATTAACTCCTCGAGTGGCCTTGAGATATAGTTACCTAACGTGGGTGGACAATTCCTGTATGCCCTATCTATCCTATTGCACAACACAGCTCACCATGACCTAGTAAATGCCCTTTTGGCCTCCTTTCATGGCACGACCTAAGACAAAAACCAAAGTCACTCGAAAACTGCACTTGCTCAGATAATAGTCTCCAGTCAAAAGAATCGACTCATTTGAACATCTTAGAGATCCCCGCCACGACCACGCGTCTATAATAGAACTTAGGGACTCTCTAAATGGTCCCTGTCCGGCAAAGTGTCACACACTCTGCCTATGTAATCGACTAGTCATCACGTATGACCTTATGGTGTTGAACAACCATCAATCGACTTACAATCTTGTCACTTCGAGACGTCACCTCATTAAGTGACTAGGGACAAAATACAATGTTCATTTATTCACTTGAATAGTGTTCAACATTGTCTCCAAAACTTATTCAGATAAACAAGGTATTAAAATTTAGTCACACTAAATAAAAGATTCATAAAAGAATGAATACGAAAACAATGAATGTGATTATCATATATATAATAAAAGATACACTATCCAATTATTACATATCCATAATCTAAAGAAAATCTGGTACTCATCTCAATCCCATAGCGACGACATGACCATCATGCTTAGCCTTTGATAAAGGCTTGGTTAAAGGATCAGCAATATTATCATCTGTCCCAACCTTACAAATGTCAATTTCCTTCCTTTCCACATAATCTCTAATTACATGGTATTTCCTTTCAATGTGTCTAGATTTGTTACTAGACTTAGGCTCTTTGGCTTGAAAAATAGCTCCACTATTATCACAATATAGAGTGATAGGATCTTTGGCGGAATGGACTACTCCTAGCCCCTCTATGAATTGCCTAATCCAAACGGCTTCCTTGACCTCGGGCCTCGACGCGCGCAAGGTACTCGGCCTCTGTTGTAGAATCCGCGATAACGCTTTGCTTGAAGCTCTTCAGTAAACAGCTCCTCCATTTAGCATAAACACATAGCCGGATTGGGATTTCATGTCATCCCGATCGGTTTAGAAACTTGCGTCCGTGTAACCTCTTACACGCAACTCAGTTTCTCCTCCAAACACTAAGAACGAATCCTTAGTCATTCTCAATTACTTAAGGATATTCTTTACGGCTATCCAGTGACTCTCACTAGGCTTGGCTTGATAACGACTTGTCATGCTCAAGGCATACGCAACGTCGGGACGAGTGGAAATCATACCATACATGATAGACCCAACAGCGGAAGCATAAGGGACGGTCTTCATGTGTTCAATTTCCTTAGGGGTGGACGGAGACTGTGACTTGCTCAAGGTAATCCCTTGGCCCATAGGTAGAAATCCTCTCTTGGAGTCTTTCATATTGAACCGGTCAAGAACTTTGTCAATATAAGCTTCTTGACTTAATGCTAGTATCCTCTTGGACCTATCCCTATAGATCCGGATACCCAAGATTCGTTGTGCCTCTCTCAAGTCCTTCATTTGGAAGTGTTTCCCTAGCCACTCCTTAACGGAAGTGAGTGATGGAACATCATTCCCAATAAGCATTATGTCATCCACATATAGGACAAGGAATGCAACCTTACTCCCACTAAACTTCATGTATAAACACGGTTCTTCCACACTTCTAGTGAAACCGTATTGTTTAATAACATGATCAAAGCGATGATTCCAACTTCTAGATGCTTGCTTAAGACCATAGATGGACTTTTTAAGCTTACACACCTTCTTAGGGTTAGATGTATCAACAAAACGTTCAGGTTGTATCATGTACACCTCTTCTTCCAAAATCCCATTCAAGAAGGCGGTTTTGACATCCATTTGCCAAATCTCATAATCATGAAATGCGGCAACCGCTAAGATTATCCTAATGGACCTAAACATAGCGACTGGAGCGAAGGTTTCGTCATAGTGTAAACCATGAACTTGGGTGAAACCTTTTGCCACCAATCTAGCTTTGTAAACATCCACATGTTTATCCACGCCGAGCTTAATTTTATATATCTATTTACACTGAAGGGGTCGCACTCCCTCAGGTAAATCCACCAAGTCCCATACTTGGTTCTCGTACATGGAATCCATTTCGGACCGCATGGCTTCTAGCCAAAGCGAGGAGTCGGGACTAGACATGGCCGATTTGTAGGTAGTGGGTTCATCACTTTCAAAAAGTAACAAAACACCATCCTCTTCGATGTTACCAAGGTAGCGATCATGTGGATTTGAAATCCTACTTGACTTTCTAGGAATAATTACCGTTGCAGAGGAAGAGGGAATGCTATCCTCCACGTTATCCTCTACCTCATTCTCGGTTTGTGGCTCTCGAACTTCTTCAAGTTCAAATTTTCTCCCACTCTGTCTCCTAGAAATAAACTCCTTTTCTAGGAAGACAACATCACGAGCCACAAACACTTTGTTCTTGTGTTTATTGTAGAAGTAATAGCCACGTGTTTCCCTTGGATATCCTACAAAAAGACATTTGTCAGACCTGGGTGCAAGCTTATTGTCAGACTTGATCTTAACGTACGCTTCGCAACCCCAAATACGCATGAATGATAAATGAGGGACTTTCCCTGTCCATATCTCATTTGGAGTCTTATCGGCCGCTTTAGTCGGGCTTCGATTTAGTGAAAATACTGTAGACCAGAGGGCAAAACCCCAAAATGAACTAGGAAGCTCAGTTAGACTCATCATTGACCGAACCATATCAAGTAAAGTTCGGTTTATCCTTTAGGCCACACCATTTAATTGCGGTGTGCCAGGAGGAGTCCATTGTGATACTATACCACAATCTTTTAGGTGTGAATCAAATTCAATATTTAAATACTCACGACCACGGTCAGACCGTAGGGTCTTTATCTTTTTATCCAATTGGCTCTCTACTTCATTTTGGAACTATTTGAACTTGTCAAAGGCTTCACTCTTGTTCTTCATTAAGTAGACATACCCATATCTACTTAAGTCATCAGTAAAAGTAATGAAGTAGTGAAAACTTCCTCTAGCAGTGATGGTTAATGGTCCACACACATCCGTATGTATGAGAGCCAAAACCTCACTAGCTCGTGTCCCTTTTCCCGCAAAAGGTGAATGAGTCATCTTGCCTAGAAGGCAAGACTCGCATGTACCATAAGATTCGAAACCAAATGATTTGAGCACTTTTGATGAAGCAAGTCTCTTAATGCATCTTTCGTTTATCTGGCCTAAACGACAATGCCAAAGGTAGGATTCGTTTGGATCACCCTTTTTGAGCTTTTTAGTTTCCATATGATAAACGTCATTAACATCATTTAAAACATAAATGCCTCCAATTGAAATGGCCTTGCCATAAACCACATCATTAAAAGAAAAAGTACAACACTTGTCCTTAATCATAAAACAAAAGCCTTCCGTGTCTAACGCGGAAATGGAGATGATGTTCTTAGTTAAAGTTGGTACAAAATAACACTTATTTAAATACAACTCTAAACCACTAGCTAAAGTGAGCACATAGGTCCCCACGGAAACAGCGGCTACTCTAGCTCCATTGCCCATGCGGAGATCCACATCACCTTTTGCTAGTGCTTGCACGTCCCTTAAACTCTGCAAATGGTTACAAAGGTGAGAGCCACATCCGGTATCAAGTACCCAAGTGGAAGTACAAGCATAATTAACGTCTATCACATAGAGAGAGGAAATCATACCAATAGGCGTCACACGCCCTTCCTTGAGATCCTCCTAGTATTTGGGACAACTCCTCCTATAATGCCCCTTCCCATTACAATGGAAACATTCGGCCTCGGAGAGCTTGACACTTGTTGCCTTGGGATTGCCATTCACAACGGCCTTCCCCTTTCCCTTTTCCTTTCTTGACTCCAAGGGACATGTTCTTTAACTTCATGGTTAAAACATCTCCTTTTCACTCCCACTAGCTTCCATATCCCTCTCCGCTTGGGTGAGGAGTGCATGAATTTCATGGTAACTCTTATCCATGTCATTCATGTTGTAGTTTACCCTAAAGTGGGCAAACTTGGTGGGGAGTGAGTGGAGGATACGATCCACCACAAGAGTCTTAGGAATCTTACACCCTAGACGCACTAGGATGTCAACATATTCGACCATTTTGAGTACATGGGGACCAACCTTTTGGCCCCTCTCAAGCTTAGCTTCAAAGAAGCGTGCCGCCGCATCGTATTGAGGGACTTTTGATGTTTGTGAAAATATAGTGATCATACGAGTGAAAATCTCGTACGCATTTAAAGAAATGCATGATAGCTTGAGCTTTGGGGATATTGACCATATCAACACATTCTTGATATCATTCAACATCCTCACATAGTCATCATAGGCGGTCCGCACCGCCGATGAAGCTCTTGCACCGGGCTCGATTGGAGGAGCATCGGTCAAGTAAGTGAGCACATTGTCGGACAACGCGGCACTTTTGATGTTGGATTCCCATTCAAGAAAGTTACTACCGTCATCTTTTAAAATACATTTGTCCATTACCGACCTTAGCAATGAATCTTTGCCTAGTGAAGTAGTCGATGGAGTTGATGAAGTTGCCATTGCAAATTAAAATGCTACAACAAAAAGGAAAAATTAACATTCATTGTTTTTTAAAAATTACTTGTAAAAACATGTTTAGCAAGTTTTAGCATTTATATAATGACCTCCCACTAAATTATATAAATGATTCCAAGACCCAAATATTAAACAAAAATGAGCATCGCTTGGGCGAAACATCCCATAATTGCGTAAATTCGGTAAGTCACGTTGAGTAATTCTACCTCTAGAACTCTTGGTCGACGAATTTCCTCAAATTCATCTACTAGCCCCGGAACACAAGACCGTCTTATATCCCGTTGAGTCAAACCAATTTTAGCGTGTGATAACCGTTTACCACCCTACTTACCCAAGGTAAAAAGAGAACACCCCGCTTGGGCGAGCGTGGCTCTAATGAACAAGAGATTCATAGGTGTTACTAATTGGTAAGGCTAATCTCAATTTTAGTTATGTGAGAGATCTTGTCAATTTAGTCATAAATTCCTTATAAGTGAATTAATTCGGTGAATGTAAATGACGTGAATTGACAACCGCGAAAATAAAATGCATGTGAATGACGATTTTGGCATGCGCGAAAATAAAACAAGCAAACATGTAAGCATATGAATAAATCCTAGTATGGCCACCTAGTTTATAAAAACTAGTCTATTACATTTTGGAAACCAACTCCTTGGTCCCTTGCCTCTTCATTCCATAAGTGGCTCTTCCTTGTGGGATTTGGAACACCTTCCAAAAATAGACTCCGTCTCGTTGTAATCCGTCTTTTGGAAACGCCGGTAAAATAACTATTACAATTAAATTACATAGCTATTCCTACTATACATTAATTAATAAAATAAATGAAACTATTAATTAATTACAAACCGACGATACGAGATCGTATTTAATTACAAACAAATCGATATTCCCATTCATTTCGGGTAATAACGATTAAAATTAACTAGGTCATACTAGGTATAACAAGATAAATACTTTAAATAAATGACAATCATTCATTCAACTTAAATAAATATGCTTAAAATGCTGTAAAATGATGCCAAAATCGTCCTATCTATCATTCGTTGGTATCCATCTCGGTTTTTGTGGATTTAATCGATTTTTAACATGTAAAAATCAATAATCAACTCTTAAATCTCATTTAAGTACAAAGTAAGTGTCCAAACTGTTTTGAACCTCAAAATTAGTCCTCACTAATTTTATGATAAATTATTAGTTTGATTTGGTGATATTTTGCTAATTTAATCGATACAATCATAATATTTAAGTAAAAATCCAAAATAATTGAAAAATTACCCAAAATAATTGAAACAAAAATTTTTAGTATTCTGGAACACTCCCAAGAACACCAAAATGTCAGAAAAATTGCCCAAACAATCCGGATACATTTTATAAAGAAAAAGATCGATATTTATCGGTTTTTAACCACTAAAACCAATAAACATCAAAACAAAGTGAAAACACACATGCAAAATCACTTTTGACATTTAAATAATATTCTTAAATTTAAATAAATTTATCATGGGCAGAATCAAAAGTTTCGAAATTATGATTAATTAATTTGACTTTTATCGACTTTTATATCATAAAATCAATAAACATGCAAAAAATTCGAACCAACATTCAACTTTTTGCATAAAATCAGTAGAAGACATGCATGAACTACCATAAAAAATCCATGCACCTAATCAACTTTTAACTATTTTTAGTCAATTTTTAACTAAAATGCGATATTTTGACTCGGTTTTCTACCAAAAATCATTAAAAATAGCAAAATAACTTCAAAAATCACCAAAAAATACCACATACCTTTTAAGATCAGTAGGTATGCATGTCCCAAAAATTTTGTGCTAAAACCTCTTCTAACACAATTTGTGAGTTTTTATATATTATCTCATAATTCACTAGAATGCTTAAAATCAACATGCAAATTACAAGCCTAATCTCTGATACCACTTGAAAGATCATAGATCCATATTAGACTCTCTAATAAAAATTAATTTATCTCATAAATTGTTATTTAGGTGATCTATGTAACATGCATGCTAATATGAACGCATAAAAAGAAAGTATAAGGAAAAACAATCTCCTTACATTAAATTTGTGGTAAAAAGGGCACAAACTAGTTCACCTTACTAGCTTGTTCTTGAGCTTATTCCAAATGGATGATCCTCCTTAATAATCTTCAAAGAGAAGATCTCCTTCTTGTTGCACCCAAGAACTAACCCAAAAATAATAACAAGTATTGAACTAGAACTTGTTAATATTGTACCTATGATATTATTAGTAATATTACTAACTAGGCTTAGTAATAATATATTTTTACTAACAAGCTTAGTAAAGATGAGTAATATTTTTAGAGAGATGTTGGAGAATTGTTCACATGCAAAGTATTGAGTGAAGAAGTGAGGTAGTGTAAATAAATGAACAATAGATGGAGTGAAAAGGAAGGGAAGTGGCGGGTGGAAATAGGAATGTTGGAGTGAACAAACTTTGTCTTATATTTTTATCTTACATCACATGCAAAATCTTGTATAAGATAAATTATGGTAGTATACAAAATAAGGTAAAATGATTATGTGAGTAATCATCCACTACTCTTATTTTACACGGTCCACTTGCCCATTTACGGGTCCATGTTGGTTCTTATATTTGTCGCACAAATCCGTGTAATTTTTATTTTAAACATCGTTTCATGTTTAAATACTTCCATAATTAATTCGTCCAATTCACTCCGTAAATATACGTGTACCACTACACACATTATTTACGTACTAATATTAATCACATTAATCAATTAGTACAATTTCAGTAAATTAATAGTTAATTAACTAAAACCCGTCTCCCAAAACTTATTATTCAATTATCGCATAATTAAATAATAACGGCCGCTCCTCGAGTTCGCAACTCGAAATCTCTCTAAAAATAATCGACTAACTTTTTAGTCTTTAAATCAAGGGACTAAATAAATTGTTTCTCATACAATTAATTAGTTATCAATTGGGGTTCGTTCCTATAGGTGTGACCGAAAGGGGTCAGTTGATCACCGCCGTCTCACAACAATAACGTCAAACTCTAGTCAGTTAATCGTTATCGATTTACGTTAATCAACTGACGAGGATCAAATAATTAAATATCTGATGATATTCCATTAATGAGATTTATTATGTTAACGCACTATTGTGGAGGACACTAACTCCAACAAAGAGTGCCCAAAAATGACCGGACGGTGAGGAGGGCTACCCCCTAAAAAAATGTAAAAAAGAAATGAACAAGTTTGAAATAAAATGTGAAATGAGGAGTGAAAAGATTCCCCTAATAAAGAAAATAAAATGAAACGGGTAATTGTTCTTGTTTGGCGATAATGTAGATTTTGTCTCGAAAGGCTTGCCCGGGAACTTTAGGAAACGTAAAATCTGGTAATTCGTATGGAATTACCAAAATAATAATTTATTGGAATAGGAAATTATAACCGAAATATATTAGGAAATATCCAAAGCGGAAAACCACGGAAATTAGCCTGGGGAAGAGGCGCAGCAGGTGCTGCGCCACTTCCCCAACTGGTCAGACCTGACGGAAATTAGGAAACGGCTCTTAGTATAAATAGAGATGTCGGGGAGACTTTTATTCTTATAATTCCTCCATCTTTCTTCCGTCTATTTCATAAAAACTCTCATATATTCTAAAAAAATTCAAAATTATGGATGACTTCGAAAATCGTCTCAAGGATTGGACGAATGAGTTCACAAGTGTGGAGAAAAACGATATGGGTGCCTTCAATTTGGGATTAATCTTGAGTCTCAAACTAGTGAAGATAGTGAAACCTTCCTTGGATGCTTGTCTCGACTATTGGGACCCTAATTTCCATTTGTTTGCCTTTCCTGGAGGCGATATTTATCCTTTTCCGGAGGAAATAGATGCTATAGGAGGATGGGACCCAGAAAATGTTCCCGCCATACCTTCTAGCTCTCAAGGGTATAAGGGAAAATTTAGAGACTTGTTGGGACTGACTAAAGCTGAGGTCGGCCGTCTTCTAACCTCAAAAGAAGTTTGTATGCTTGACTTCATTGATCGATTTATAAACAAGGAAGGCCCTTCAATATCTTATGTCGCGAGACGTAGGGCGTTTGGATTCTATCTACTTCACTGTTATGTCCTTCAAGGACACGTTGATAAGGAGATGAGAGGGGATCCTCATTTCTTGTGCATAGTGGAACAGATGGAGCTGCGCAGGAGCCCAACGTACCTTTGCTTAGGAGAGATTATCTTGGGGCTGGACAACAGAAAAGCCAACCGCGAGCTTCCTTATTTGGGTAGTCCTATCATTCTACAGGTAAAAATCCGCCTTTTCTTTTTCTCTTTTTTTTCGTTTTTTTTCGTTTTATTTTTTATTTCGTTAGCCATATGGGGATTAATTCCCGTCATCCCTAGTAGGTTTGGCTTATGGAGCGATTGTGGCTGATCGAGCCCCAGTGAATGTTCCAGGATATCATGCTCGGTCGATTGTGATGAGGACCAGGCTCTACATGGTGGACTTTGCTCGGGTTTGCAACTATTGGGAGAACAAGTTGAAGAATGAAGGAGGCCTCTTGATCCGATGGATCGTGCCATGGTGGCATCTCAGGTTAGTCACCGGAGTTTCATCTTTAGACCCGACTCGGTTAGTTCGCATTCCAGGCTTGGAATTTATGGTTTGTATCTTCCCAGAGAGATTGATGCGGCAAGTTGGCGATAAGCAGATGATCCCTAAGCTTGACATTGTTTCTCAGACTGCATTGGCACATACGACAAAGATTCGTCGAGAGTGGGCCCTCAAGTGGGCTCAAAGGAACATGTGGTTTATACTTTCTTCTGTTGGCTCCTTGTGGGTATCTAATTCATATCTGCAATTGAGGAAGGCTGCTACTTCTGAAGAGCGCGAGAAATTGAGGAAACACGAGCCTGTTGACTACAAGATTCGCGAAGTAGCAAAGGAGAACCATAAATACTTGACTGAGGAGGAGGAGGAGGAGGTCGGATTCCGAGTCATTCATCCGAAGAAGAAACAGAAGACCGCTCCTGCCGCAGAGATGGTGGTGGACCGAAATGGTAAGGCGAGATCGCGAGAGAGACCTTTGGTGATTAGGTCAGAGATAGCAGAAGAGCGTCCGGCTCGTGGTCGAGATAAAAAGTATGACAAAAATGACAAAGGCAAAGGAAAGATGGAAGAGTAGCCTTAGTCGTAGTATTATTTATTATTATTATTATTATTTGTAATAAACGGCGGGGTTTTTAGAATCCTAGCCTAGCATTTATTTTTCATCATTTTATATTATGTGGCTTATTATTATTATTTATGGAAAAAAATGAATAAAAATATTAATTAGTTAAGAAACTATTGTCATTTTCTTTTATAATTCTTGTCGAATTTCAAATGCAAATGCAAATGTACTTCTTTTTACATTAAAATAGCGGGTTGCATCCTGTGAAAAGGATTGCGTACGTATTCACTAAGAAAATGAAATCAAACCCTTGCGCGTAGTTTGAGTAAATGTAAAAGAATAATTGTTCTAAGCAAGAGCTTGTAATGAACTAGGAAATAAGCATGTGCTTTACTTACTCCTAAAATACAACTCAATTTATTTGTTGATATGAGGATGACGAAATGTCAAAATGCGAGAGCAAGGTGACATAAGCTTTATTTTAGCGGGCCGAGGGCCATCTTATTTCGTGTCGCATGAGCGGCACGTGGGTGCTATGCGAGGCACGTGACTTGTCCTACATTAGGCATAATATCGCTTCAGTTTATCGAGGTTGGTTGGGTTAGCAAATTCATTCCCGTTTAGGTCTGTAATCTTAACCGCACCCCGGAGAGTATGGACTTGACTAAGAATGGTCCAGCCCAGTTGGGTTTGAATTTTCCACGTGGATCGACAGGTAGTAGAGCTCTGACTGATTTGGGGACGAAATCTCCTTCTTTGATGTTTCTGGGCTAAACTCGTTTGTTGAAGGCTCGTTTGATACGTGCCTGATATGTTTGCACATTATGCAATACGTGCAATCTTCTTTCATCCAAGAGGATGAGTTCTTCATATCTGTCCCTTTTCCAATCAGCTTATGGAATTTGACTTTTGAGCAGAATGCGTAAGGACGGGAATTCTTGTTCAACTGGTTGTACAGCTTTCATGCCATATGTTAGGTAGAAAGGAGTAGCCCTAGTGGGTGTCCTAACTGATGTGCGATATCCCCATAATGCAAATGGTATCTTGTTGGGCCAATCGCGATAATTATCGATCATTTTCTTGAGGATAGTGACGACATTTTTGTTAGCTGCCTCTACCGCGCAATTAGTTTGAGGCCTGTATGGCGAGGAATGGTGGTGTTTGATCTTGTATTTGGCCAACAATTGCTCGGTCTCAGCCTGGAAATGTGATCCATTGTCACTAATGATCTCATGTAGGCAACCATATCAACAGATGATATTGGTTTGTCTGAACTTTGCCACGTTCTTGGCTGTGAGACTAGTGTAAGATGCTGCTTCGACCCATTTGGTAAAGTAGTCGATAGCTACTAGAATGAAACAGTGACCTCTTGTTCCGGCTGGAGTTATTTTCCGATGATATCAATTCCCCAAGCAGAAAATGGCCAAGGAGATGTCATGGTGTAGAGTAGTGAAGGGGGAACATGTTGTACATTCCCGAAGATTTGGCAGTTATCGCAATGCCTGACATACTTGATGCAATCGGATTCCATCGTTGTCGAGTAATACCCTAGACGCGTGATTTTCTTTGCCATCATTGGTCCACTCATGTGAGGGCCACACTCACCATCTTGAAATTCTTCCATCACTTTTTGTGCCTGTGAATGATCAAGGCAGTGCAAGACTACACCAAGGGGTGTTCTTTTGTACAATTCTCCCTGCATGAGGAGGTATTAAGAGGCTAGCAGGCGTACGGCACGTTGTCCCCTCTTGTCCATATCTGATGGATATGTACCATTGAGCTTGATGTTTAGAATGGCTTGGAACCAAGGTTCCCCTGGATTTTCTTCCTCATCTGTAATCTGGTGCACATAGGCTTGTTCTGACCGTCGTTCAATGCATAAAGGCATTTCTACCATGTCGTCTGGCATGTTAATCAAAGATGCAAGTTTTGCAAGAGCGTCTGCAAATTGATTCTCTTCGCGGGGTAGCTTAAGATAAGTGACTTGGTCAAAGAATTGGGCAACTTGATCTATCCTAGCCTAATAGGGTGCTAGACTTTCACTTCGAATCTTCCAAGATCCAGTAATTTGGTTGATGATCAAGGATTTTGTCTTCATGAACTCGAAGATTCTTGATGCCTAAACTTACTGCCGCTTGTAGCCCGATGAGGCAAGCTTTATTTCTGCTGCGTTATTTGTCACCTCGAAGTCGAGTTTGACAGAGAGTGGTGTATGCTCACCTTCAGGAGAAATGAGCAACACTCCTATTCAAATCCTGTTAAATTCGATGCTCCATCAAAATAAAGATCCCAAGAGTCCACGTCAGTTTGTAGTATGTCCTCGTCTTGGAATAACCATGTGTCTACCACTTGGGTATCGTTGATGGGATTATCAGCGAAGAACTCAGCAACGGCTGGCCCCTTTATAACCTTAACAGGTACATATTTGAGATCGAACTCTGAGAGCATTAGGGTCCACCTTGCCAATCGACCATTGAGAACGAGTTTCTCGAAGAGGTATTTGACAGGATCTATTTTGGAATACACCTTGACAGAGTAGCTAAGCATGTAATGGCGTAGCTTCTTTGTTGCCCACACAAGAGCGAGGCACGTCTTTTCGAGAGGTATGTACTTGCATTCATACTCCAAGAACTTCTTACTAACGTAGTCGATAGCTCTTTCTTCTTTTCCTACGGTTTGTGCAAGCATAGCCCCCATGGCTGTTTCGGTCACTGTGAGATATAAACCCAGAGGTTGATCTCGTTGAGGAGGCATGAGCACTGGTGGCTTGGCTAGTATCTCCTTAATTCTGTCAAACGCTTTATGGCAATCGTCGTCCCATATGGTATGGTCTGTTTTCTTGAGCTTCTTGAAAATGGGCTCGCAGATCATAGTACGCTTCGATATGAATTAGCTTATATATTGCACCTTGCCTAGGAATCCTCTAACCTCCTTCTCTATTTGAGATTGTGGCATTTCAATAAGAGCCTTGATCTTGGATGGATCAATTTCTATCCCACTTTGACTGACGACATATCCTAGGAGTTTGCATGACGTTACCCCGAATACGCATTTCTGGGGATTGAGCCTCATGTTGTATTTTCGCAATCTTAGGAAGAATTTAAGAAGGTTGTCAATGTGCCCCTTTCTATCCTTGTATTTCACAATCATATCATCAATGTACACTTATACTTCTTTATGCATCATGTCATGTAGTAATGTCGTTGCGGTTCGTTGATATGTGGCTCCAGCATTGATTAGCCCGAATGGCATAACAGTATAGCAATAGGTGCCCCATTGAGTGACGAAGGTGGTCTTATGCATATCTTTTATGGCCATCTTGATTTGATTATATCCTGCATATCCGTCCATGAAGGACAACAACGCGTGGTCTACTGTATTGTCTACCAATATGTCGATATGTGGTAGTGGGAAATCGTCTTTGGGACTTGCCTTGTTTAAGTCTCTGAAATCAACAAAAACTCGAATTTCCCCATCCTTTTTGGGTACGGGTACTATATTAGCCACCCAGTCTGAATACTCGGAAACTTTGATGACCCGGATTTGAATTATTTATGAACTTCTTGTTTGATTTTAAGAGCCCATTCGGTCCTCATTCGACGAAGCTTCTGCTTTACAGGCTTGAAACCTGGCTTGATTGGAACTCTGTGTTCTGCAATATCCCTGTCGATCCCTGGCAAGTCTTTGTAAGACCAAGCGAAAACGTCTTTGAACTCGTTTAGGAGGTCTAAGAAATCGGCCTTTTCGGTCGGGTTTAAGGTGGTCCCTATCCTAAGTTCTTGGGGTTCTAGTTCGGTTCCTACATTGATGGATTCAGTGCTCTCTATAACTGGTGCCCCTTCCCCCTCTTGCAGTATTTCTTTAGCTATGTAAGGAGGTAATTCGATTGAGTCTGGGTCATGATCATCCTCATTATCTTCGTAAATAGAATTGCATTTAGAATAACACAAAGAGTAAGCAGAATCTGATTTATTCATATTAAATTTTGAAAAGAGTTGAAACAAAGAAGCCATCTATTCAGTAGTCAGTGGCGGTAAAGGGACAGCTTCTTGGACATTTCCCAGGCTACTGTTACTACTTGACGCTAAGCTAGGAGGAACAAGAGGATTTTGAGTGACGATAGGAGGAGACTCTCTAAGGCTTCTCTAGACTTAGACTCTGATTCCGACTCTGACTCGAATTCGTTGTCTTCAGGTTCTCCTCTCCTTCTCCAGTGGTGACTTTGAAGAACTTTACTTGGTTGTTCGTCAACTTGATCGATTTTCTCCATCCTTTATGCTGATCTGAATTGGCTTCGGTGATTAATGTTGTAGGGTTGAAATGGTCATCCTGAACTATCATGGTAATAATCTCGTCCTGTGTAGCTCTAACAAATCAGTCCTCCCCAAACAGAAGACTAACAGCCTGTTCGTCTGAACAAGGTGTTTGACGAGTTTTGACGGTAGGAACCGTTTATGGAGGAATGAAGTAACAATCGTGGAAGACCTCGATTCCAGCTAGTTGCGTTCCCTTGTAGTTCCAAGGTCCGGGAAACCCGTGAAAGTATTCTTGACTCCCCTCTCTGACGAAATATCCATTTAGAGTAGGGAGGTAAGATCGCATTTGGATTCCATGGTTCTTACGATTCTGAAACTGAGTGAGCATTTCCAACGCTTCTTCTTTCGTGGGTTTGTATCCCAATCCTAATGGTATCCTTTGAGAGTTTCCTTCTTTGAAAGGTGCAAAGGTATTCTTCTTGGCAGGATTTAAAGACACTCCCGAGAAGTATCCCTGAGACTTGAGTATGTGGTTGACCACTAAATTGGAGTATGGATTGAAGTATAGAGGCGCCAGTTCACTCTCTACAAGATTTATGCTATGAAAGCCCCCAAGCTCTTATACTGGATCCGTGACTACTTGTTGATTGCTTGACATCTTCTCTATTACTGCCTTGATAGGTGACGAAGTGATCGTCACTACTTTGCCATCTAGTGGGATCTTGATTTTTTGGTGCAAGGTGGATGTCACTGCTTTGGAAGCGTGGATCCAAGGCCTTCCCAGAAGTATGTTGAATGATGCTTCGATATCTACTATTTGAAAATTAACCTTTCGCTCGATCGGCCCTGTGGCTATGGTGGGGTTGACTAGTCCTACCACTTTGCATCGTGTTCCATCATATGCTCGACCAACTTAGTTAGTAGGAGTCCAAAGTGACTCTTTCATGCCCAACTTGTATGTTGTTTTCAATGGTATGACATTGACTGCAGTGCCATCATCTACCAATGTCATTGGCATGTTTTTCTTTAAGCATATGATGGTAATGTATAGAGCTAGGTTGTGACTGGCGCCGAAGGGAGGCAAATTCTCATCTGAGAAAGTAACTAGGTTACTTAGCTTGGTTGAATCTTGGAAGACCAAGTTGACTACATCGTTAGGCGTAGAGTTGTGTGCCACATTTAATTTAGCCATGGCTTACAGTAAAGCTTTGCAATGAGGAAATGAACTTGCTACTAGTTGCCAGACCGAAAGATCATCCTTTGTCTTATGTAGTTGCTTTAGTAAATGGTCAGTAGATGTGTCTTCGCCATCATTTGGTGTGATGACATTGGTATTAGTAACTGGACCATTAGTTATAGGACTGTTTAATTTTAAGAAACATTTTGATATGGACCCTCTGAGCGAGTAAGGTGGTCTATATCTTGATCTTCGCTAGCTTTGACTATCTCTTCACTAACCTTGACGAGATAGTGTTCAGTGAGGTATTCATCTTCATCGTCATCGGCCCATATTCCATTGACATTAGTAAGTTCTCTCAATCTTATAATCTCAGCTTCTAAACTGATTATTTGGTCGACTAGACCGTCAACTACGATGACTACCTCTTGCATTGTAGAATTTTGAGACAGATTTAGTGGCACGCTCTCCTTCGGTATGGTGCTTGGATTACGGAGGGATGCTACTATATTCTCCAGTTCTGAAACTTGTCTACTCACACGCTTTGCCCATGCAATAAAATCGGTGATGGTAGGAGAAATGGTGGAGTAACTCCCCTCATCTTCTAATACATGAATTTCGTCTTCGATTGGAGAAATAAGGTGTGAACAATCTAAGGTGGATTCTTCATCTGTAATCATCAGAACTCCAAGAGGATTATGAGTATTGTTAGGCTTACCTCCAGGAGGTAAAGGTAAACGACCATCTTCGATCATGTCCTAAAGGACGTGTTTCAGCTTGAAGCATTTCTCTGTATCGTGCCCTTTACCTCTATGATATTCGCAGTATGCATTTTCGTCCCAGAACTTAGACTTCTTTTCTGGGTCAGGTGTAGGTCCTATGGGTTGGAGTTTACCTTGTTTCATCAATCTTTTCAGAACATTGGAGTAGGTATCGCCAATGTTTGTGAACTTCCTTTGCGGGTTATTCTTCTTTGATGATTCGAGAAGGTTAACTTCATCAGTCTTGCTAGTAGAGCCATAGGAACGACTCGTTGAGCCTTGATATCCATGACCTAATGTTTTGGACAAGAGCCCCTTACGGATGGCATTTTCGATTCTTGTCCCTAGCACAGTTAGATCTTTGAAGATTTTTATGTTTTGGTACCTCAAGTGGTTTGCATAAATGGGTCTCAGGTTGTCCACAAATTTCTCCACAAGGGTTCCTTCATCTGGACGTTCGACTAATTGTGTGCTAGTCTTTCTCCACCTACTTAGGAAGTCGATGAAGCCTTATTTTTCATTTTGGGTAAGAACCTTAAGATTGCGCATGTTGACTTGGATTTCAGCATTATCCGCGTATTGTTTAGTGAATTCAATTGCGGCGTCATCCCAGGTGGCAATATTCTTATGCTCTAAAGAGTAGAACCATTGCTTGGGAATGGTATCGAGATATGAAGGAAATATCCTTAAGAACATCTCAGGTTTGATGCCTTTGATAGACATGTAGTCTTTGAAAGCACGAATGTGGTTCAAAGGGTTTTCATGCCCCTTGAACTTTGGGATGTCAGTCATGTTGAAGTTGGTTGGAAATTGAGCATTCACAGCCTCATACTTGCGATTATTTTCCCTGTAGATGTCATCTCCCTTGAGGTACATTAGTTGTTCCTCTAAGTATTGGAGTCGCTTTTCAGCTTCGGTAAGACCTACTGGATTTCTTGTGGCCCAATGAAGGGTGGAATATTATCATGCACAACTTCGCTAGGAATATCATCTTCTGCAGAAGGGTGTCTAGTTTCTACAGCAACAATTCGGCCTTCAATAGCGTTGAGGCGATCATAGGCTTGGTCTTGGCTTGTTTGGAGACGAGCAAGCGCAGCTAGGATTTGATCATTACCATTTGGGAGTTGACCGCTGACACTTGTGGTACTAGTTTCAGGCATCTTGGAAACTGGATAAGAGATCGACGACGAATCAAAACACGATCGACCATCCTAGCACACTTACTCAAGGAAAAGACTCGACTCGTGAACTAGGATTGTGCCACTTGTGTTAAGTGTGATTTGAAAATGACAAAGTTCGGAAATGTTTGTGCCACTTGTGTAGTTGTAGGATTGTGCCACTTGTGTAGTTGTAGGAGTGTTGACTCGAAGTGAGGTTTAGAAATGGGTTTTGAGGCCTGAATTTTGACTGGAGATTTGGACAGAGTTTCGACTCATTTTGCGCTAATTTGGACCATTTTCGAAAAAAGGTTTTGATTTAAAAAAAAATCGTCATAGTTTCGTTTTACGAAATGGTGATCACGTATGGTACAAGCATTTATACAGGCATTATAACAGTATGTTGAGTGCATTTAGAATGGTTTTGGCTTAAAAGGTGGCACTACAACAAAAACGCGGCATAGTGACGGTCATACCGACGGAAAAAACAAGCCGTCAGAAAACTCGGGATACTGACGGATTTTTGACGGAATTTCCGTCGGTATCAATTACTGACGGATTTCCCGTCACGAGTAATTGGCGCATTAACAAAGTCAATGGCGCTTAAAAACTTGTGACGAAATATCCGTCAGTATTTCCAGAATACTGACGGAAATTCCGTCATTGGCTGCCACACCCAACAGTGCATGACAGCTGTATGGCAATTGGGAAAACTGGCGGAAATTCCGTCAGTAAAACACAAAAACTGACGGAATTTCCGTCACACGTTTTATTTTTTTGAACACAGGTGTGTGACAACCTGTCACAATAATTGTCCCAGTGACGGAAATTCCGTCAGGATTTTGAAAAAACTGACGGAATTTCCGTCAGTAGTCTAAATTATATGACGTCTAAAATTGATGCATTATTGGTCTGGTAAAGTGCGCCTATGACGGAATTTCCGTATGTTTTTTAGAAATACTGACGGAATTTCCGTCAGGAATCCTATTTAACTGACGGGATTTCCGTCAGTCCTTCCTTTTATCTCAAACACGGGATCCATTCAATATCACTTTACCAATTTTCCCCCAAAATTACAAATCGCCAAACCCTCCTCCACCACCTTAAAACCCGACACCACCACCACCCTCCTCCACTTCCGGCGCCGCCACCACCACCAACAACACCACCACGCCGTCGCCATCATTATAAGGTAATTTTTTGTGTTTTTCTTCTTTTCTCCTTTCTCTTTTTCCTTTTCCTTTAATTTTTTTTATTTTTTTTTTCTCCATAGCCTCCCGCCGCCACCTCCTACTGCCGCCACCCCTGCCGTCGCCCCTCCTGCCGCCGCCACCTTTCCTCTTTCTCATCCTTCTTTTTCATTTTTTTTTTCTTTGTGGACTTAATTAGGTATTTGTCTTTTAATTTTTTTTGTTTAATTATCTTAATTGAATTAGAATATTAGTTATTGTTTTAATTATTGTTGAATTATTGCTGATGTTGATGCATGTTGACTTAGGATAGAAGCCAATTTTGTTTAAATGTTGATTGTGACGGTTTTAATGTATGCATCTAATTTTTTGTTAATTAGATTATTGTTAAATTTTGTGAAATGTTAATGTTTTTAAAATGATAATTAGACTAGATATGTAAATTGAAAAATTATTCATGTTAGTTTTTAAAATGATAATTAGACTAGATGATATGTAAAATGAAAAATAAATCATGTTAGTTTATGTTAATTGAAAAAGTAGTAATTGTTGTATGTTTTGTTTTTAATATTTTTAAAATTATTGTTTATATTGACCTAGTACCCACTCAAAAATTACTCACTAGGAGTAATTTTTGAATAGTCCCCATTTTGGGACTGTCTTTGTACGTTTTAAGTCACTTAGGTAGTAAACATGTGCTTGTGATTTGTTAATGAGAAAAGAGTTTGGTGACAATTCCTTTAATGTTCTCTAAATGCATATGTAGAGTAATTATTTATTCTACGTTGTGTATTTGGAGAACGGATGGGAATTGCTGCCGAATTTTTTTTCCTCATTAATAAATCACAAGTACATGTTTGCTAGTGACTTGAAACGTACATTGATGGGTTTAGGTTGGAGTGATATGGACCCAATTCAAAGAAATACAATATTTATATTGGTTAAAATGTTAAATTATTGTGTATTATTCTTGATTTTGATTGTTGTTAGGTTATTTTTTAATGACATATATAAATGTGTAGATACATAATAACATGAAAAGATTAGAACGGCAATGGATGTATGAAAGATTAAACGAAAAAAAGAAACCCAAGAAAGCATTTGCAGAGGGGGTGAAAGAGTTTATTAAATTCGCGGAAGGAAGTAGTGAGTACAAGAATTTAGGTGAAATGAGGTGTCCGTGTAAGAAATGCAAAAACTTAGGTTTTAAAAGGAAAGAAGATGTTCAAATTCATCTTTGGTCGTATGGTTTCGCGATAATTATTATGTATGGACATATCACGGTGAGAAACTACCTAGTACAAATGCTAGTGAGAATCCTTATCGTGAGTTCGTGGAAAATGCATTGCCTGATACTGTTGACCAAATTTTGGAGGATCGACTTAATCCTGATGACCTTAACGACGCAGTTATGAAACCCCGAACCCCCAAGTTTCTTCGTTCTTTAAAATGTTAGAGCAAGACGAACAACCGGTGTTTGAGGGAAGTGATATGAGTTTGTTTCAAGCAGCTGCTAGGTTGTTATCACTCAAATGTGAGAACAACATATCTCTTAGATGCGCTAATGGTTTTGTGTCGTTCATTGGTGACATAATTCCAAAGGAAAATTAAATGGCGCGCAATTTTAATGAGATTAAAAAAGTTTTGAAGGGACTCCAACTTCCCCATGAAAAGATTGATGCATGTATCAATGGATGCATGCTTTTCTGGGAGGAAAATTCTAATCTTGAAGAATGTACAAAGTGTCGTGCATCTCGGTATAAAGGTAAAAAGAATTCAAGTGGGAGGCGCATTCCATGTAAACCAATAACTTATTTCCCGCTTGCGCCAAGGTTACAACGACTATATGCAACCAAGCACATAACAAGTGAGATGAGTTGGCACTACAAAAACTCTCGATTAAGAGAAAAGGGAACAATGGCACATCCAAGTGTTGGAGAAGCGTGGAAGCATTTCGATAGAGAGCATCCAGATTTTGCAAGTGAACCCCGGAATGTTAGGCTAGGTTTGTGTACGGATGGATTTCAACCTTTTGGGCAGTTTGGGACGAAATACTTTTGTTGGCCCGTGATTGTGACTCCGTACAACTTACCTCCTTGGTTATGCATGAAGAGACAATTTCTGTTCTTATCTGTACTAGTTCTCAGTCCTAAGAACCCTAAGTCAAATTTAGATGTTTTCCTCCAACCGTTGATCAAAGAGTTGAAACAACTTTGGGAGACCGGCGTGGACACCTACGATGTCTCTAAGAAACAAAAATTTCAATTAAGGGCTGCATTAATGTGGACGATCAACGATTTCCCGGCATACGGCATGCTTTCTGGTTGGTCCACAAGTGGATATCGTGCCTGTCCTTATTGTCCAGAAAATGATCATAGATCTTTTTGGCTTAAAAATAGCAAAAAGGTTTGTTGGTTTGATTGTCACCGTGAGTTCTTAAGACCTGATTATCCTTTCCGCGACAATTGTAAGCAATTTCTTAAAAACAGAAAAACTGAGAATCGCATAGCCGCATCGAAACTAACGGGTGATGAAGTGTGGGAATCCGTAAAAGGCTTGCCTAAAATAGTTAAAGCTTCTGATCAAGAATTGAAAAGATTGAAAGATCAGAATGAAGGTTGGTGGAAACAAAGCATATTCGGGGAACTTCCCTACTGGAAAACGTTGTTGATTCGACACAACTTGGACGTTATGCACATTGAGAAAAAAAATTTTGAACAACTTATCAACACCATCATGGATGTACCTGGTAAAACTAAATTTGACCCTAAGGGTAAAGAAGACTTTAATGAACTTTGCTATAAACGGCCCACATCATCTAGGTTTGTTTTATCAACCGCGGAGAAAAAGGCTCTATGTGACTGGGTTGCTAATTTAAAATTCCCGGATGGTTATGTGTTAGATTTGAGTCGGTGTGTTGACCATAAAAAGATGGTGTTACATTCCATGAAAAGTCATGATTGTCATGTCTTTATGGAACGATTAGTCCACGTTGCCTTGAAAGAGTTTCTCCCGACAGGTCCTTGGAATGCAATAACTGAGATAAGCCAATTTTTTAGAGACCTGTGTACTTCTACGATTAGAGTTGATTCTATGGAACGTCTGGAGTCAAACATTGCGGAGATAATATGCAAGTTAGAGAAGATATTTCCCCCGTCTTTTTTCAATTCCATGGAGCATTTGCCTCTTCACCTACCTTATGAAGCGAAAGTTGGAGGACCTGTTCAATATCGATGGATGTATCCATTTGAGAGATTTCTTAATCATTTAAAAAAAAAAGATTGGCAACAAAGCTCGGGTGGAGGGTTCAATATGCAACGCTTTTTTGTTAGAGGAAATTTCAAATTTATGTTCTTTTTATTTCGAAGATCACATTGACACAAAAGCAAAAGACTTAGATGTTGGTGTAAATTCCGATGACCAGTTGAAATCTAAGTTACCCGAGTTATTCAATGATGACATGGGAACTACAACCGGGAAATGTATACAGAGGTACTTAACTGAGAAAGAGTATGAAGAAGCTCATTTTTATGTGCTAAGGAATTGTGGAGATGTTTTAGAGACTTATGAAAAGTAAGTTAACACTTCATCATTACTCAATTGGTTTTTAATTATCAAATTAGATCGAATTTATAGGTAATTAATACATAACTAAAACATGCTTTCCCTACTTATAGAGAATTTGAGACACATATCAAAATCAATTTTCCTGATGTCACATCCTCTAATGATGTTTGGGCATCACATGACAAAAGTTTTCCGAAATGGTTCCGAAATCAAGTAAGTGATGATACATTTTCTTTGAAATTGAACTACACATTTAGATTTCTTATTAGATATTGAAAAAAAATATAACAACTTAATTAACATTGTTTTATTTATAGGTTCATAGATTGAAGGATCATCTAATAATAGCTTTAGCATTGCGTCCTAGTAACATGGTCAAGTCTTGGAGACGGTATTCCATCAACGGATATAAGTTTCGAGCTTTTAAGGAGGGAGTTGATGTTTCGAAGTCTATGTTAAGCAATGGGGTTTCTGTGAATTCAACTGAAGGGTTGGACTACTATGGAACCCTAAATGAAGTAATTGAGCTTTCTTATTATGCCGAGCAAAGGGTTTAAAGGGTTATATTGTTTAAATGTGATTGGCTTGATAGTTCTCCACAAGGACTTAGTATCCATACGGTTTATGGACTTGTAGATGTAAACGAGAAAAAGAAACTTCGTGGACATAACCCATTTGTGGCAGCTTTTCAAGTCGATCAAGTTTGTTATGCTCCTTATCCAACCATTAAGAAAGGTAATCACGTATACAGTGGTCCGCGGTTTTTAAAACCAAGGCAAGATCACAAGTTGATGCTCCTATTGAAGAAAGTGTCTTTCAAGAAGATGTGGTTGTGAATGATCACTCAATTTCACCGATTTTGTTGGAAGATATAGAGGATGAAGATGTATACGAAGTGGCAGTGGAAAGAGGTCAAGGGGAATATGACAGAGACGTTGGAGAAGAAGGGGATGAAGATGAAGTTGAAGAACTTATTAGATACGAAAATGAGGAATCAGAGGAAGAAGTAGGAGTGCTTTTTTCAGAGGATGAACTTGTTTTGATTTATAGTGATAGTGATAGTGAGGAGGACTAGTTGTAATTGTAGAATTATTAATACATTTGTAAAAAAATTTAAAGTTTAAACATTCAATAAAATTTGCCCTCCGTTTTTTATTACTTGTCGTTCTAGCCTATTTGGTTTTTTGTTTTATACATGTCGTTTTAGCTTAACATCAATAGTGTGTTTCAATTTCCAAGTTTTGGTTATAAGAAACCTCTCAATTCAACCAATAAAATGCATTAAAGAAGAGGCAAGTGGTAATTAGTTCACAGTTTTCCATAGTTAGTGTTTGTTTCAATTGTTTATATATACCCTGCAGAAATGGTTGTTTTGAACTAACGTTTTCTCTTTGAACTAACAATTTGAATTGTTTTCATGCAGTGATTATGCCGAACATTTTTCGCCGTTATTTTGGGAGCAATAATAATGCATCTCAACATGATCGGGAGGACGAGGAGGTTGAGGATGAGGTGGATCCGAATCGTCCATCACAGAGACAGGAGGAGATGCAGGTGACTCTCTCATCGGCCCGTGTTCGGCGAGATCATTTTTGGTAAGTTTATGTTAATTTTTTTATTTTTAAAACTTAACATTTACAGTTTTAATTTCAAATATTTATGTGTTTTTCAGGTGGGATGACGAACCAATCAAGAAATATGTTACTTGGTCGTTCACTCGTAACACAGGAGATGAGTACTTCACTAGGTGGGGTGAAGCGAGTAACGCACAGCGTCAGAAGATGTAGAATTACTTTGCGGTAATTATGTATTTCAATAATAATTTTCTTAAGTTTATAAGAATTTTCTTGAGTTTATAATAATATTCGTAAGTTTTATATAACTAATTTCAGACTTGTTTTTGAAACAGACTCGTGTAAGATCCATCGATCCTGGCTATGATCCTGTGCCTGAGTGGCAGTCGAGGGTAACGAGGCAGATTACCACTCTTATTAATGGACTAAAATATAATAAGAAACCGCCAAAGTGGGTGCCTGTTACTTGGTGGGAGAGACTTAAGAATAGGCCACAAGATCCTACTTTTCCAAACATTCGAAAATCAACACGGCAAATAGGAAGTCGGGTGGTAAAGATGGGAAAGCATTGGGCACTCACACTCTTGGTCGGAAGAGTTGCTCCGATGCTTTGAAGGAATTGGTAAGTATTGTTTATATTGCTTTTAAAAAGTGGTTAATATATATGATTGACAAATATATACTTGATTTTACTTGTTTCCATACTAATTTCAGGGTCAAGAGGCCACCCCCCACAAGTTGTTCACGAAGACGAAGAAAAATAAGAAGGGCGAGTGGGTTAACCCTCGAGCGACTGCGATTGAGGTAAGTTTCTGTATTCAATTTAATATTTATTTTTATTACAAAGAACGATAATATCTTTCTTATAAAGATAGGTATATATATATATATATATATCATTTCTAACGATTTTCTCTTTTTCCAGCGTCATTTCCAAGCGGAGATGAGTCAACCATTGCCACCTGGACAATCTCCTGACGAGATTCGGGCGTACTACAAGGCTGTAGGAGGCTTTGACGAGAAGAACCGGATGTTTGGGACCGGAGATAAAGGGGCCGAAATATGGTATGATCTTCCTCCTAACAAAGCTGGTCGACAGTCTTTCTCTTATGCTTCTAGCATGATTTCACAGCTTTCCGCCCAAATGAATGATGAGCGAGCCGCTCGAATTGCTCTTGAAAGACAGGTTCGTGAACAAGCTGAACAAATGGCGGCAATGAAAAAGGCTTGGGCTGATATGCAAGCATCTCAACCCCCAAACACGTGTTCACAATTTCCTCCACATAGACGGGATGACTTTGGGGGTGGTGATGACGGGTTTGGAGGTAGTGGTAGTTTTATTGAGCCTATAATAAGTTAGAGCCTTCAGGTTAGAGCCTTTAGGTTAGAACCTTTAATTTGGTTAGTATTGTCGTCTAGTAGGGAGTATGAAAAACATGGTAAGACAATTCTCTTTTGTGTTTAATTAGTAAGACAATGTACGAATTTGACTATCTTTTTATGTAAAACATTTTGCGTTCAATTCTCTTTTGTTGTTGTAACATTTTGTTTCTGACCTAAATCCATGAGTTATCTACTTTAGAAAATCTGTTTTGGTGCCCACATCGATGCGTGGGGGGGTTTTCTAGATGAGCGAACTTCGGGACGAAGTTCATTTTAAGGGGGGAAGAATGTAATACTCCGTATTTTATATCGCTAATTGAGTCGAGTTAATTGTTTAGTTGTATTGATATCGTAAGATCGAGTTATTCGTAAACTTGTTAAGACGGGTTTAACTGAACGAAGTCACGTTAACTAATTCTTTTACCAACCACGCTGACCCATGACTTTTACCCATTTACCCAGGCACGTTTACCCATGACCCATTTACCATCTAACCTAATCTTAACCTAATTCTACCCTAACACTACAAAACCCTACTCCCTCACCCGCCTACCTCATTTCAGCGGCATATTTCCCAACCTTCACGCAAATCGACAGAGAGAGAGAGAGAGTGTGTGGGTGTTGACGGCGCAGCAAGGAAGGCCTTAGGGTGGTTGTCGACGTCCATAGGCAACCCTGGTGGCTGTCGTGGTGGCAGAAAAGGTATGAGTGCAACCCTTTCCTTTTGTTTTCGTTTTTCTGTCGGGTTTTGTTTGTTGTGGCGTGACTCAGGGAGGTGATGTTGGTGGTTGGTGTCGGGGATATGGTACTGGGTGGTTTGTGTCACCCCTATTGGTGGCGGTTAGGGAGGTTTTTAGCGGCGGATTTGGCGGCAAGAGGTGTTATTGACAGGGACAATCAAACGGGTATTAGCAGGGATTTTCAGGCGGGTTTAGATGGTTAGGTTGGGGTGGCACCACCGTGGACTCGGGGGAGGTCGAAACGGCGGTGCCAAGGCGTCTGGGTGCGTGGTTTGACGGCGAGCAGGGCTGTGGTGGTTTGGCAGGGGTTAGGTGATGGCTGCGGTGGTTGTGAGTCGAGGACAGGAGGGGCGTTTGGTGAGGCACGGTGGTGAACCAGGCCAAATGCACGGTGTTGTATCATGAAGGGAAGGCGAATGTCGTAGCCGATGCTTTAAGTCGGAAGTCTATCCATGCCCTGATCAGTGCCAGATCCAGGGTGAGGATGTTTGGTGAGCTAAGGAAGATGGGGATTTACATGATCCGACGAGGTGAGACCGTTGGAGTTATGACAGTTGAGCCGGAGTTGTACGAGGAGATTCGAGAGCTACAGAAAGAGGATGCTAGAATCCAGAAATGGCGCAATGAGGTAGAGCAGGCAGGTGCAGAACCTTACTCTAAATTCAATATCCATGCAGATGGGAGCTTGACGTTTGGACAGAGGTGGTGTGTGCCAGCTAACGAGGAACTGAAGAAGAAAATTCTCACTGAAGCACATGCTACTCCTTATTCTGTACACCCTGGAGGGGATAAGTTATACAAGGACCTCAAGAAGACGTTTTGGTGGCCTAATATGAAGAAGGAAGTCGCTGAGTTCGTGTCTCGATGTTTGACATGCCAGAGGGTGAAGGGTGAGCACAAGAGACCACATGGGAAAGTTCAGCCGCTAGATGTGCCAGAGTGGAAGTGGGAGATTATTTCCATGGACTTCATCGTTGGGTTGCCTCGGACTCAAAGAGGTAACAACATAATCTGGGTGATCGTCGACAGATTGACCAAGTCAGCTCACTTCATTCCCATGAAAGATACTTGGAGTAAGGCTGAGTTGGCTAAGGCTTATGTTCAGTACGTGGTAAAGTTGCATGGTGTGCCTAAGGATATCGTCTCCGACAGAGATTCCAGGTTTCTATCCAAGTTCTGGCAGGATTTGCAGTCATTGATGGGTACTCAACTGAAGATGAGCACCGCTTTTCATCCCGCTACTGACGGTCAGACAGAGAGGACTATTCAGACCCTCGAGGATATGTTGAGAGCTTGTGTTCTAGAGTTTGGCGGATCTTGGGAGGACAGAATGGGGTTGATCGAGTTTTCTTACAACAACAGTTATCACGCTAGCATTGGGATGGCACCTTTGAGGCGCTTTATGGTAGGAAATGCAGGAGTCCTGTGTGTTGGGATGATCGATCAGACGCTGTTATTTTGGGGCCAGAGATGATTCAGGAGATGGTTGAACAGGTACAGATTATCAGGCAAAGGATGAGAGCTTCTCAGGACAGACAGAAGAGCTATGCTGACACTAGGAGAAGTGACATTTGTTTCGAGGTGGGAGAGAAGGTACTACTCAAAGTGTCGCCGATGAAGGGAGTTATGAGGTTCGGGAAGCGAGGAAAGCTGAGTCAGAAATTCATCGGACCTTTTGAGATTTTGGACAGAGTTGGAGAGGTGGGCTATCGTTTAGCTTTGCCACCAGCGTTAGCCAGAGTTCACAATGTCTTTCATGTTTCCCAGTTGCGGAGGTACCTGAGCGATCCATCACATGTGTTGAGTCCTGAGGTGATCGAGGTGGATGAGCAGTTGTCCTATCTGGAGACACCTAAGGAGATTTTGGACAGGAAGGTGAGGAAGACCAGGAATGGAGAGACAGCTTTAGTGAAAGTCTTGTGGACTAACCACAATGTTGAGGAAGCTACATGGGAGACTGAGGCTTCCATGAGGGAAAGCTATCCACACCTGTTTGCATGAGGTAAGTTCCGGGACGTAACTTTCTTTTTAGGAGGGTAGAATGTAACATTTTGTTTCTGACCTAAATCCATGAGTTATCTACTTTAGAAAATCTGTTTTGGTGCCCACATCGATGCGTGGGGGGGTTTGCTAGATGAGCGAACTTCGGGACGAAGTTCATTTTAAGGGGGGAAGACTGTAATACTCCGTATTTTATATCGCTAATTGAGTCGAGTTAATTATTTAGTCGTATTGATATCGTAAGATCGAGTTATTCGTAAACTTGTTAAGACGCGTTTAACTGAACGAAGTCACGTTAACTAATTCTTTTACCAACCACGCTGACCCATGACTTTTACCCATTTACCCAGGCACGTTTACCCATGACCCATTTACCATCTAACCTAATCTTAACCTAATTCTACCCTAACACTACAAAACCCTACTCCCTCACCCGCCTACCTCATTTCAGCGGCACATTTCCCAACCTTCACGCAAATCGAGAGAGAGAGAGAGTGTGGGTGTTGACGGCGCAGCAAGGAAGGCCTTAGGGTGGTTGTCGACGTCCATAGGTAACCCTGGTGGCTGTCGTGGTGGCAGAAAAGGTATGAGTGCAACCCTTTCCTTTTGTTTTCGTTTTTCTGTCGGGTTTTGTTTGTTGTGGCGTGACTCAGGGAGGTGATGTTGGTGGTTGGTGTCGGGGATATGGTACTGGGTGGTTTGTGTCGCCCCTATTGGTGGCGGTTAGAGAGGTTTTTGGCGGCGGATTTGGCGGCGAGAGGTGTTATTGACAGGGACAATCAAACGGGTATTAGCAGGGATTTTCAGGCGGGTTTAGATGGTTAGGTTGGGGTGGCACCACCGTGGACTCGGGGGAGGTCGAAACGGCGGTGCCACGGCGTCTGGGTGCGTGGTTTGACGGCGACCAGGGCTGTGGTGGTTTAGTAGGGGTTAGGTGATGGCTGCGGTGGTTGTGAGTCGAGGACAGGGGGGCGTTTGGTGAGGCACGGTGGTGAACCAGGCCAAATGACGGCCCTGGTTCGACTCGCCGGCGGCAGTCGACCAGGTTGGGGTCGGTTGTTGGTGGTGGGGTCGAAGAGGGGAGCAGGCCTGGTGGTGGTCGTGGTGGTTCAGGCGGCGCGTGAGGGGTGTGGACGAGAGTGAAGGCGCGGGTTGTAAGAGTCGGGTTGATGGGATTATTCAATGTTTGTTTCGATTCTCTTGATCGTATAACTCGTTTTATCTTTTATTTATCGTATTCTTAATTAGCTAATTTAATTCCCGAGTTATTTAAAATGTTTAGAGACGGGTTTGAGTCGGGTTTGTTAAAATGGAAAAGCTGTTAGATCGGGAAAGTTTCCATTTAAGGAAACATTCCATTTTCAGAAGTTTCTATTTTTAGTAACTTTCTATTTTGGGAACGGGAATGGTTTAAGTAATTGTTTATCATTTATTTATCTTTCAGAGGGCGAATTTGTTGTGGAATATTACCGAGCACCCGACTATTTGATCTGCAAAGATCGAGGTAGGGAATACACGATTGAGTTCTTACGATTATAAAGAGTTGGCATGTTCGGTGATTATATGACATATCTGATTATCTTAATTATCTTGTTGAGCATTATTGTTTCATACGTTTCATACATTGCATTTGCATCGGAGTTGGAGTTGGAGGAGATGAGATTATTGCGATTAAGGCCCGAGCGGGTTCGCAGACTTGCCCTGGTGTCCTCAACAAGGAAATGGCAGATCGGCTACGGTCCATAAATAGTCTAGGGGATCGGTATGGTGGGCGTTCCGGGATGTGTGTGATGGAGTTGAATGGAGGATCATAGCATTGCATTCTTTATTATATCGTATTACTTACTCAACCTCGCGGTTGACCCTGTGTATTCGTGTATGCCTGTGATGATCCATTTATTGGGGAGCAGAGTGACAGGTTGTTGAGATAGTGGGAGCTGGCAGGGGGAGAGCATGGATCACCTGACTTAGAGCTAGCCCACTTTTATTTCTGTTTAGTTATCAGACTTTATTTCCAGTTTGAGACATGTTTCATTTCCATTGTAAACATTTATAAACTTTTAATTTAAAGTACTGTTTATCTTTCCCTTTGTTATCTACTGCCTCGGGTTTCCGAGATGGTAACACCCTTCTTTATCTGAGGAGTCCTAGTTCAGGCCCTTAAATAAATGGAGGTGTTACAAAGTGGTATCAGAGCGAACGATCCTCAGCCCTAAACCAATGAATCCAATGAATATAGGAAGAGTCTAAATAAAATGAACCCCGGGACAGAACTGTTAGGAGCACACTAAAGGTAAGGGATGAGTTAGGGGCCCCCTCACACCGAACCATTGGCCCTATCAGTTTGACCCGGGAACCCTGAGTGCAAATGAGAGGAAGGGTAGAGAAGCTGCATGATGTTGAGCATGACTTCATATATCGTTGCCTAAGTGTTAACTGATTGATATATTAATTATTGCATAAAAGAGTTGGTGGGAGGTAGTGGCATAATACTTTGCATGTTTTAAAGTTGATTCATACTTATATCTCTATAAAGTTTGTGTTAGAAGACTATGTCTAGTGATATGCGGTTATATGATCCCTAAACCATGCTAGATAAACAAGTAGGGTAAGAAGTGATAGAATTGGCTAGAGTTGCCAAGGTGATTTTGTGTTGCAGCTAATTCCTAAAATTCTCTTGTAGTCATGCCTTTAAGAAGGAACACGGCTGTAAACATCACCCAGGAAGAGTTAGACCAGCTACTGGCTGAGAATGAGGCCCTAAAGGCCAAAAGAATGGACCCTGCTAAGATGAGTACAATAGTGGCGAGGCATAACCCTACCATCTTCACTGGAGAGGGGTAACCTCACATGTTGGGAGATTGGTGTCGGGAGTTCACCAACCTATTCGAGCTGATAGCTTGTCCTGAAGAGCTGATAGCTTGTCCTGAAGAGCTGCAAGTAGACCAGGCTGCCCACTACCTCAGGGCTACAGCTGGGGAATGGTGGACTAGGAACAAGGCGGACATTCGACATGTTGCTAGGGATATTGAGGAAGGATACGTGTCTTGGTTGGAATTTCAAGTGATACTAACGGACCAGTTCATGCCAGAGTTCAGGAAAGGTAAGCTGAGGGAGGAGTTCGATACGTTTAAGATGACAGAGGACATGATGGTGGACACATACCATAGGAAGTTCCGACTGTTGGCTTCATATATCGATGAATTTGCTAAGAACGAGACCATGCTGGCTATGAGGTTTGAGAGGGGACTGACGGTGGATATCAAGAAGAGGCTCACGGCAGCTCCACCTACCACCGTTCAGGACATCTATCTGAGGGCTGGTGCTGATGAGAGGCTCTCCGAGCAGATCAAGGAGGATAAGAAAGGAAAAGCTGAGAAGAGGAAGCCGGAAACTGTCAGTGATAATACTGGGGCCAAGAAGCCGAATTCAGGCAAGTTCGGTGGATACTCCACCAATAGTGCTCCTGGGGGGATGAGGAATCAAAGCGGAGGCAGTTTCAGAGGTGCTAGTATTGGAGGTAATACGTCCAGGGTCACTTGTTTTGGGTGTGGGAAGGTGGGGCACAAGAGATTTGAGTGCCGGAATTCTGGAGGAAACCAAACTGGGGGTTTCCGAACACCTACATCTGGGTTCAGTGGGTCTTGGACAGCGGGATCAGGGTACAACAACTACCGTACTCCTAACACTGGCTATGGAGGAGGTGCCCGATCTGGGGCAAGTAACAGTTATCAAGGAAGCTACAACAACTATCAGAACCGTAGCCAGCAAAACCGGCCACTGGGGTGGTAACTTCCGAGAGGAACCGAACGAGGGGAACAAGCAACCCAATACCGCTTCATCGAGTCGATGGGAGCTAAGTCCAAAGGGTGGCAAGCTCTTTGCCATGGGGAAGGAAGCAGCAAAGGAGGATGCCCATGTCGTGACTGGTACATTTCTTGTCAACTCTAAACCCACCTTTGTGTTATTCGATTCTGTGCCACACATTCATTCATATCTAGGGAGCACGTTAGAGCCTTGAACCTTACTACATATGATAGAGTGGTCGATTCTGTTATAGTACCCTCGGGAGAGTCTGTGCCTTGTGATAGAATCTATACCAGTGTACCTATTCAGATTGGTGAGGTTGTCTTTCACTGTGACCTTATGGAGTTTCCATTGGGTGGGTTCGAGGTGATTCTAGGGATGGATTGGTTGGGAAAGTACAAAGCTTTCATTGACTGTTACCAAAATAAGATATCTCTGAGAGGACCTAAGGGAGTCAGAGTAACCTACAAGGGATACATGGTCAAACCCAAAGTCAAATTTATTTCTGTAAATACCCTAAAATCGAGTCTGAGGAAGGGAGACCAGTTGATCTTGTGTCAGATATGGGATAGAGAGTCTGAGACCCCTAGGATTTCTGACATACCTGTGGTGAGAGACTTTGAGGGGGTATTTCCGGAAGAGATTCATGGGCTACCACCTAAGCGTGACGTTGACTTTTCCATTGATCTAAAGCCGGGAGCTGGACCTATTTCTAAACCACCATACCGTATGGGACCAAAAGAGATGGAAGAATTGAAGAAGCAATTGGATGAGTTGGCTGAGAAGGGTTATATTCGACCCAGTGTTTCACCTTGGGGAGCACTTGTCCTATTTGTCAAGAAAAAGGATGGAAGTTTGAGGCTGTGTGTGGATTACCGAGAGTTGAATAACGTGACTATCAAGAACCGATATTCATTGCCAAGGATCGATGATTTGTTTGACCAATTGAGTGGGAAATTTGGAGTGTTCTCGAAGATTGACACGAGGTCGGGTAATCATTAAGCGAGGATAAAGAACGAGGATATCCCTAAGACCGCATTCAGAACCAGATATGGACACTATGAGTTCGTGGTCATGCCCTTCGGCTTGACCAATGCGCATTGTGTTTATGGACCTGACTGATGAATCGGGTGTTCAGTCCTTACCTGGACAAGTTTGTGGTTGTATTCATCGATGATATTTTGGTTTACTCCAAGAATGAGGAAGAGCATGAGGAGCATCTGAGGATAGTGTTGAGAACTCTGGCAGAGAATCAGTTGTATGCCAAGTTGAGTAAGTGTGAGTTCTGGTTGAAGAAAGTTGCCTTTCTGGGGCATGTGATTTCCAAGGAAGGGGTGTCAGTGGATCCTAGCAAGATCGAGGCCGTGACTAGATGGCAGAGCCCAAAGAATGTGGGCGAAATTCGAAGCTTCTTGGGACTAGCTGGATACTACATGAGGTTTGTCAAAGATTTTTCGAAGATAGCAAAACCATTGACATCCCTAATGAGGAAGGAGAACAGGTTTGTTTGGGACGAGAGTTTTGAGAAGGCTTTCTTAACACTTAAAGAGCGCCTAACCACAGCTCCTGTCCTTGCTTTGCCAGATGGGAATGATAACTTCAAAGTTTATTCTGATGCTTCCAAGAAAGGGTTGGGGTGTGTGTTGATGCAGAACGGGAAGGTAATCGCGTACGCTTCTCGACAGTTGAAGACCTATGAGGAGAATTACCCTACCCATGATCTAGAGTTGGGGGCCGTGGTATTTGCTCTTAAGTTGTGGCGACATTATCTCTATGGAGCGACTTTCAAGGTATTTTCTGACCACAAGAGCCTGAAGTATATCTATACTCAGAAGGAGCTGAACATGAGACAGAGGAGATGGATCGAGTTGATTAGCGACTATGACATAGACTTACTCTATCATGAAGGGAAGGCGAATGTCGTAGCCGATGCTTTAAGTCGGAAGTCTATCCATGCCCTGATCAGTGCCAGATCCAGGGTGAGGATGTTTGGTGAGCTAAGGAAGATGGGGATTTACATGATCCGACGAGGTGAGACCGTTGTAGATACGACAGTTGAGCCGGAGTTGTACGAGGAGATTCGAGAGCTACAGAAAGAGGATGCTAGAATCCAGAAATGGCGCAATGAGGTAGAGCAGGCAGGTGCAGAACCTTACTCTAAATTCAGTATCCATGCAGATGGGAGCTTAAGGTTTGGACAGAGGTGGTGTGTGCCAGCTAACGAGGAACTGAAGAAGAAAATTCTCACTGAAGCACATGCTACTCCTTATTCTGTACACCCTAGAGGGGATAAGTTATACAAGGACCTCAAGAAGACGTTTTGGTGGCCTAATATGAATAAGGAAGTCGCTGAGTTCGTGTCTCGATGTTTGACATGCCAGAGGGTGAAGGGTGAGCATAAGAGACCACAGGGGAAAGTTCAGCCGCTAGATGTGCCAGAGTGGAAGTGGGAGAGTATTTCCATGGACTTCATCGTCGGGTTGCCTCGGACTCAAAGAGGTAACAACATGATCTGGGTGATCGTCGACAGATTGACCAAGTCAGCTCATTTCATTCCCATGAAAGATACTTGGAGTAAGGCTGAGTTGGCTAAGGCTTATGTTCAGTACGTGGTAAAGTTGCATGGTGTGCCTAAGGATATCGTCTGCGACAGAGATTCCAGATTTCTATCCAAGTTCTGGCAGGAATTGCAGTCATTGATGGGTACTCAACTGAAGATGAGCACCGCTTTTCATCCCGCTACTGACGGTCAGACAGAGAGGACTATTCAGACCCTCGAGGATATGTTGAGAGCTTGTGTTCTAGAGTTTGGCGGATCTTGGGAGGACAGACTGGGGTTGATCGAGTTTTCTTACAACAACAGTTATCACGCTAGCATTGGGATGACACCTTTTGAGGCGCTTTATGGTAGGAAATGCAGGAGTCCTGTGTGTTGGGATGATCGATCAGACACTGTCATTTTGGGGCCAAAGATTATTCAGGAGATGGTTGAACAGGTACAGATTATCAGGCAAAAGATGAGAGCTTCTCAGGACAGACAGAAGAGCTATGCTGACACTAGGAGAAGTGACATTTCTTTCGAGGTGGGAGAGAAGGTACTACTCAAAGTGTCGCCGATGAAGGGAGTTATGAGGTTCGGGAAGCGAGGAAAGCTGAGTCAGAAATTCATCGGACCTTATGAGATTTTGGACAGAGTTGGAGAGGTGGCCTATCGTTTAGCTTTGCCACCAGCGTTAGCCAGAGTTCACAATGTCTTTCATGTTTCCCAGTTGCGGAGGTACCTGAGCGATCCATCACATGTGTTGAGTCCTGAGGTGATCGAGGTGGATGAGCAGTTGTCCTATCTGGAGACACCTAAGGAGATTTTGGACAGGAAGGTGAGGAAGACCAGGAATGGAGGGACAACTTTGGTCAAAGTCTTGTGGACTAACCACAATGTTGAGGAAGCTACATGGGAGACTGAGGCTTCCATGAGGGAAAGCTATCCACACCTGTTTGCATGAGGTAAGTTCCGGGACGTAACTTTCTTTTTAGGAGGGTAGAATGTAACATTTTGTTTCTGACCTAAATCCATGAGTTATCTACTTTAGAAAATCTGTTTTGGTGCCCACATCGATGCGTGGGGGGGTTTGTTAGATGAGCGAAACTTCGGGACGAAGTTCATTTTAAGGGGGGAAGACTGTAATACTCCGTATTTTATATCGTTAATTGAGTCGAGTTAATTGTTTAGTCGTATTGATATCGTAAGATCGAGTTATTCGTAAACTTGTTAAGACGGGTTTAACTGAACGAAGTCACGTTAACTAATTCTTTTACCAGCCACGCTGACCCATGACTTTTACCCATTTACCCAGGCACGTTTACCCATGACCCATTTACCATCTAACCTAATCTTAACCTAATTCTACCCTAACACTACAAAACCCTACTCCCTCACCCGCCTACCTCATTTCAGCGGCACATTTCCCAACCTTCACGCAAATCGAGAGAGAGAGAGAGAGAGTGTGGGTGCTGACGGCGCAGCAAGGAAGGCCTTAGGGTGGTTGTCGACGTCCATAGGCAATCCTGGTGGTTGTCGTGGTGGCAGAAAAGGTATGAGTGCAACCCTTTCCTTTTGTTTTCGTTTTTCTGTCGGGTTTTGTTTGTTGTGGCGTGACTCAGGGAGGTGATGTTGGTGGTTGGTGTCGGGGATATGGTACTGGGTGGTTTGTGTCGCCCCTATTGGTGGCGGTTAGGGAGGTTTTTGGCGGCGGATTTGGCGGCGAGAGGTGTTATTGACAGGGACAATCAAACGGGTATTAGCAAGGATTTTCAGGCGGGTTTAGATGGTTAGGTTGGGGTGGCACCACCGTGGACTCGGGGGAGGTCGAAACGGCGGTGCTACGGCCCTGGGTGCGTGGTTTTGGCGAGCGGGGCTGTGGTGGTTTAGCGGGGGTTAGGTGATGGTCTGCGGTGGTTGTGAGTCGAGGACAGGGGGCGTTTGGTGAGGCACGGTGGTGAACCAGGCCAAATGGCGCCCCTGGTTCGACTCGCGCCGGCGGCAATCGACAGGTTGGGGTCGAAGAGGGAGCAGCCTGGTGGTGGTCGTGGTGGTTCGGGCGGCGCGTGAGGGGTGTGGACGAGAGTGAAGGCGCGGGTTGTAAGAGTCGGGTTGATGGGATTATTCAATGTTTGTTTCGATTCTCTTGATCGTATAACTCGTTTTATCTTTTATTTATCGTATTCTTAGTTAGCTAATTTAATTCCCGAGTTATTTAAAATGTTTAGAGACGGGTTTGAGTCGGGTTTGTTAAAATGGAAAAGCTGTTAGATCGGGAAAGTTTCCATTTAAGGAAACATTCCATTTTCAGAAGTTTCTATTTTTAGTAACTTTCTATTTTGGGAACGGGAATGGTTTAAGTAATTGTTTATCATTTATTTATCTTTCAGAGGGCGAATTTGTTGTGGAATATTACTGAGCGCCCGACTATTTGACTAACGAAGATCGAGGTAGGGGAATACACTGATTGAGTTCTTACGATTATAAAGAGTTGGCATGTTCGGTGATTATATGACATATCTGATTATCTTAATTATCTTGTTGAGCATTATTGTTTCATACGTTTCATACATTGCATTTGCATCGGAGTTGGAGTTGGAGGAGATGAGATTATTGCGATTAAGGCCCAGGCGGGTTCTGCAGGACTTGCCCTGGTGTCCTCAGCTGCGAGCTGGCAGATCGGCTACGGTCGATATATAGTCTACCGGGGATCGGTATGGCTGGGCGTTCCGGGGATGTGTGTGATGGAGTTGAATGGAGGATCATAACATTGCATTCTTTATTATATCGTATAACCTACTCAACCTCGCGGTTGACCCTGTGTATTCGTGTATGCCTGTGATGATCCATTTATTGGGGAGCAGAGTGACAGGTTGTTGAGATAGTGGGAGCTGGCAGGGGGAGAGCATGGATCACCTGACTTAGAACTAGCCCACTTTTATTTCTGTTTAGTTATCAGACTTTATTTCCAGTTTGAGACATGTTTCATTTCCATTGTAAACATTTATAAACTTTTAATTTAAAGTACTGTTTATCTTTCCCTTTGTTATCTACTGCCTCGGGTTTCCGAGATGGTAACACCCTTCTTTATCTGAGGAGTCCTAGTTCAGGCCCTTAAATAAATGGAGGTGTTACAAAGTGGTATCAGAGCGAACGATCCTCAGCCCTAAACCAATGAATCCAATGAATATAGGAAGAGTCTAAATAAAATGAACCCCGGGACAGAACTGTTAGGAGCACACTAAAGGTAAGGGATGAGTTAGGGGCCCCCTCACACCGAACCATTGGCCCTATCAGTTTGACCCGGGAACCCTGAGTGCAAATGAGAGGAAGGGTAGAGAAGCTGCATGATGTTGAGCATGACTTCATATATCGTTGCCTAAGTGTTAACTGATTGATATGTTAATTATTGCATAAAAGAGTTGGTGGGAGGTAGTGGCATAATACTTTGCATGTTTTAAAGTTGATTCATACTTATATCTCTATAAAGTTTGTGTTAGAAGACTATGTCTAGTGATATGCGGTTATATGATCCCTAAACCATGCTAGATAAACAAGTAGGGTAAGAAGTGATAGAATTGGCTAGAGTTGCCAAGGTGATTTTGTGTTGCAGCTAATTCCTAAAATTCTCTTGTAGTCATGCCTTTAAGAAGGAACACGGCTGTAAACATCACCCAGGAAGAGTTAGACCAGCTACTGGCTGAGAATGAGGCCCTAAAGGCCAAAAGAATGGACCCTGCTAAGATGAGTACAATAGTGGCGAGGCATAACCCTACCATCTTCACTGGAGAGGGGTAACCTCACATGTTGGGAGATTGGTGTCGGGAGTTCACCAACCTATTCGAGCTGATAGCTTGTCCTGAAGAGCTGCAAGTAGACCAGGCTGCCCACTACCTCAGGGCTACAGCTGGGGAATGGTGGACTAGGAACAAGGCGGACATTCGACATGTTGCTAGGGATATTGAGGAAGGATACGTGTCTTGGTTGGAATTTCAAGTGATACTAACGGACCAGTTCATGCCAGAGTTCAGGAAAGGTAAGCTGAGGGAGGAGTTCGATACGTTTAAGATGACAGAGGACATGATGGTGGACACATACCATAGGAAGTTCCGACTGTTGGCTTCATATATCGATGAATTTGCTAAGAACGAGACCATGCTGGCTATGAGGTTTGAGAGGGGACTGACGGTGGATATCAAGAAGAGGCTCACGGCAGCTCCACCTACCACCGTTCAGGACATCTATCTGAGGGCTGGTGCTGATGAGAGGCTCTCCGAGCAGATCAAGGAGGATAAGAAAGGAAAAGCTGAGAAGAGGAAGCCGAAAGCGTCGGTGATAATACCGGGGCCAAGAAGCCGACCAGGCAAGTTCGGTGGATACTCCACCAATAGTGCTCTGGGGGATGAGGAATCAAAGCGGAGGCAGTTTCAGAGGTGCTAGTATTGGAGGTAATACGTCCAGGGTCACTTGTTTTGGGTGTGGGAAGGTGGGGCACAAGAGATTTGAGTGCCGGAATTCTGGAGGAAACCAAACTGGGGGTTTCCGAACACCTACATCCGGGTTGATGGGTCTTGGACAGCGGGATCGTGGTACAACAACTACCGTACTCCTAACACGGCTATGGAGGAGGTGCCCGATCTGGGGCAAGTAATGTGATTATCAAGGAAGCTACAACAACTATCGAACCGTAGCGCAAAAACCGGCCCATTGGGGTGGTAACTTCCGAGAGGAACGAACGAGGGGAACAAGCAACCCAATACCGCTTCATCGAGTCAGTCTGGAGCTAAGTCCAGTGGCAAGCTCTTTGCCATGGGGAAGGAAGCAGCAAAGGAGGATGCCCATGTCGTGACTGGTACATTTCTTGTCAACTCTAAACCCACCTTTGTGTTATTTGATTCTGTGCCACACATTCATTCATATCTAGGGAGCACATTAGAGCCTTGAACCTTACTACATATGATAGAGTGGTCGATTCTGTTATAGTACCCTCGGGAGAGTCTGTGCCTTGTGATAGAATCTATACCAGTGTACCTATTCAGATTGGGGAGGTTGTCTTTCACTGTGACCTTATGGAGTTTCCATTGGGTGGGTTCGAGGTGATTCTAGGGATGGATTGGTTGGGAAAGTACAAAGCTTTCATTGACTGTTACCAAAATAAGATATCTCTGAGAGTACCTAAGGGAGTCAGAGTAACCTACAAGGGATACATGGTCAAACCCAAAGTCAAATTTATTTCTGTAAATACCCTAAAATCGAGTCTGAGGAAGGGAGACCAGTTGATCTTGTGTCAGATGTGGGATAGAGAGTCCGAGACCCCTAGGATTTCGACATACCCGTGGTGAGAGACTTTGAGGGGTATTTCGGAAGAGATTCCCGGGCTACCACCTAAGCGACGTTGACTTTTCCATTGATCTAAAGCCGGGAGCTGGACCTATTTCTAAACCACCATACCGTATGGGACCAAAAGAGATGGAAGAATTGAAGAAGCAATTGGATGAGTTGGCTGAGAAGGGTTATATTCGACCCAGTGTTTCACCTTGGGGAGCACCTGTCCTATTTGTCAAGAAAAAGGATGGAAGTTTGAGGTTGTGTGTGGATTACCGAGAGTTGAATAACGTGACTATCAAGAACCGATATCCATTGCCAAGGATCGATGATTTGTTTGACCAATTGAGTGGGGCTGGAGTGTTCTCGAAGATTGACCTGAGGTCGGGTAATCATCAACTGAGGATAAAGAACGAGGATATCCCTAAGACTGCATTCAGAACCAGATATGGACACTATGAGTTCGTGGTCATGCCCTTCGGATTGACCAATGCGCCAGCTGTGTTTATGGACCTGATGAATCGGGTGTTCAGTCCTTACCTGGACAAGTTTGTGGTTGTATTCATCGATGATATTTTGGTTTACTCCAAGAATGAGGAAGAGCATGAGGAGCATCTGAGGATAGTGTTGAGAACTCTGGCAGAGAATCAGTTGTATGCCAAGTTGAGTAAGTGTGAGTTCTGGTTGAAGAAAGTTGCCTTTCTGGGGCATGTGATTTCCAAGGAAGGGGTGTCAGTGGATCCTAGCAAGATCGAGGCCGTGACTAGATGGCAGAGCCCAAAGAATGTGGGCGAAATTCGAAGCTTCTTGGGACTAGCTGGATACTACATGAGGTTTGTCAAAGATTTTTCGAAGATAGCAAAACCATTGACATCCCTAATGAGGAAGGAGAACAGGTTTGTTTGGGACGAGAGTTTTGAGAAGGCTTTCTTAACACTTAAAGAGCGCCTAACCACGCTCTGTCCTTGCTTTGCGGATGGGAATGATAACTTCAAAGTTTATTCGATGCTTCCAAGAAAGGGTTGGGGTGTGTGTTGATGCGAACGGGAAGGTAATCGCGTGCACGCTTCTCGACAGTTGAAGACCTATGAGGAGAATTACCCTACCCATGATCTAGAGTTGGGGGCCGTGGTATTTGCTCTTAAGTTGTGGCGACATTATCTCTATGGAGCGACTTTCAAGGTATTTTCTGACCACAAGAGCCTGAAGTATATCTATACTCAGAAGGAGCTGAACATGAGACAGAGGAGATGGATCGAGTTGATTAGCGACTATGACATAGACTTACTCTATCATGAAGGGAAGGCGAATGTCGTAGCCGATGCTTTAAGTCGGAAGTCTATCCATGCCCTGATCAGTGCCAGATCCAGGGTGAGGATGTTTGGTGAGCTAAGGAAGATGGGGATTTACATGATCCGACGAGGTGAGACCGTTGTAGATACGACAGTTGAGCCGGAGTTGTACGAGGAGATTCGAGAGCTACAGAAAGAGGATGCTAGAATCCAGAAATGGCGCAATGAGGTAGAGCAGGCAGGTGCAGAACCTTACTCTAAATTCAGTATCCATGCAGATGGGAGCTTAAGGTTTGGACAGAGGTGGTGTGTGCCAGCTAACGAGGAACTGAAGAAGAAAATTCTCACTGAAGCACATGCTACTCCTTATTCTGTACACCCTAGAGGGGATAAGTTATACAAGGACCTCAAGAAGACGTTTTGGTGGCCTAATATGAATAAGGAAGTCGCTGAGTTCGTGTCTCGATGTTTGACATGCCAGAGGGTGAAGGGTGAGCATAAGAGACCACAGGGGAAAGTTCAGCCGCTAGATGTGCCAGAGTGGAAGTGGGAGAGTATTTCCATGGACTTCATCGTCGGGTTGCCTCGGACTCAAAGAGGTAACAACATGATCTGGGTGATCGTCGACAGATTGACCAAGTCAGCTCATTTCATTCCCATGAAAGATACTTGGAGTAAGGCTGAGTTGGCTAAGGCTTATGTTCAGTACGTGGTAAAGTTGCATGGTGTGCCTAAGGATATCGTCTGCTGCAGAGATTCCGATTTCTATCCAAGTTCGCGCAGAATTGCAGTCATTGATGGGTACTCAATCGAAGATGAGCACCGCTTTTCATCCCGCTGCGACGGTCGACGAGAGAGGACTATTCGGACCCTCGAGGATATGTTGAGAGCTTGTGTTCTAGAGTTTGGCGGATCTTGGGAGGACAGATTGGGGTTGATCGAGTTTTCTTACAACAACAGTTATCACGCTAGCATTGGGATGACACCTTTTGAGGCGCTTTATGGTAGGAAATGCGGAGTCTGTGTGTTGGGATGATCGATCGACACTTTGTCATTTTGGGGCCGAGAGATTATTCAGGAGATGGTTGAACAGGTACAGATTATCAGGCAAAAGATGAGAGCTTCTCAGGACAGACAGAAGAGCTATGCTGACACTAGGAGAAGTGACATTTCTTTCGAGGTGGGAGAGAAGGTACTACTCAAAGTGTCGCCGATGAAGGGAGTTATGAGGTTCGGGAAGCGAGGAAAGCTGAGTCAGAAATTCATCGGACCTTATGAGATTTTGGACAGAGTTGGAGAGGTGGCCTATCGTTTAGCTTTGCCACCAGCGTTAGCCAGAGTTCACAATGTCTTTCATGTTTCCCAGTTGCGGAGGTACCTGAGCGATCCATCACATGTGTTGAGTCCTGAGGTGATCGAGGTGGATGAGCAGTTGTCCTATCTGGAGACACCTAAGGAGATTTTGGACAGGAAGGTGAGGAAGACCAGGAATGGAGGGACAACTTTGGTCAAAGTCTTGTGGACTAACCACAATGTTGAGGAAGCTACATGGGAGACTGAGGCTTCCATGAGGGAAAGCTATCCACACCTGTTTGCATGAGGTAAGTTCCGGAACGTAACTTTCTTTTTAGGAGGGTAGAATGTAACATTTTGTTTCTGACCTAAATCCATGAGTTATCTACTTTAGAAAATCTGTTTTGGTGCCCACATCGATGCGTGGGGGGGTTTGTTAGATGAGCGAAACTTCGGGACGAAGTTCATTTTAAGGGGGGAAGACTGTAATACTCCGTATTTTATATCGTTAATTGAGTCGAGTTAATTGTTTAGTCGTATTGATATCGTAAGATCGAGTTATTCGTAAACTTGTTAAGACGGGTTTAACTGAACGAAGTCACGTTAACTAATTCTTTTACCAGCCACGCTGACCCATGACTTTTACCCATTTACCCAGGCACGTTTACCCATGACCCATTTACCATCTAACCTAATCTTAACCTAATTCTACCCTAACACTACAAAACCCTACTCCCTCACCCGCCTACCTCATTTCAGCGGCACATTTCCCAACCTTCACGCAAATCGAGAGAGAGAGAGAGAGTGTGGGTGCTGACGGCGCAGCAAGGAAGGCCTTAGGGTGGTTGTCGACGTCCATAGGCAATCCTGGTGGTTGTCGTGGTGGCAGAAAAGGTATGAGTGCAACCCTTTCCTTTTGTTTTCGTTTTTCTGTCGGGTTTTGTTTGTTGTGGCGTGACTCAGGGAGGTGATGTTGGTGGTTGGTGTCGGGGATATGGTACTGGGTGGTTTGTGTCGCCCCTATTGGTGGCGGTTAGGGAGGTTTTTGGCGGCGGATTTGGCGGCGAGAGGTGTTATTGACAGGGACAATCAAACGGGTATTAGCAGGGATTTTCAGGCGGGTTTAGATGGTTAGGTTGGGGTGGCACCACCGTGGACTCGGGGGAGGTCGAAACGGCGGTTCTACAGCGTCTGGGTGCGTGGTTTGACGGCGAGCAGGGCTGTGGTGGTTTGGCAGGGGTTAGGTGATGGCTGCGGTGGTTGTGAGTCGAGGACAGGGGGGCGTTTGGTGAGGCACGGTGGTGAACCAGGCTAAATGACGGCCCTGGTTCGACTCGCCGGCGGCAGTCGACCAGGTTGGGGTCGAAGAGGGGAGCAGGCCTGGTGGTGGTCGTGGTGGTTCAGGCGGCGCGTGAGGGGTGTGGACGAGAGTGAAGGCGCGGGTTGTAAGAGTCGGGTTGATGGGATTATTCAATGTTTGTTTCGATTCTCTTGATCGTATAACTCGTTTTATCTTTTATTTATCGTATTCTTAGTTAGCTAATTTAATTCCCGAGTTATTTAAAATGTTTAGAGACGGGTTTGAGTCGGGTTTGTTAAAATGGAAAAGCTGTTAGATCGGGAAAGTTTCCATTTAAGGAAACTTTCCATTTTAAGAAGTTTCTATTTTTAGTAACTTTCTATTTTGGGAACAGGAATGGTTTAAGTAATTGTTATCATTTATTTATCTTTTTGAGGGCGAATTTGTTGTGGAATATTACCGAGCGCCCGACTATTTGACGATCGCGATCGAGGTAGGGGAATACACTGATTGAGTTCTTACGATTATAAAGAGTTGGCATGTTCGGTGATTATATGACATATCTGATTATCTTAATTATCTTGTTGAGCATTATTGTTTCATACGTTTCATACATTGCATTTGCATCGGAGTTGGAGTTGGAGGAGATGAGATTATTGCGATTAAGGCCCAGGCGGGTTCTGCAGGACTTGCCCTGGTGTCCTCACCGCGGTGGCAGATCGGCTACGGTCGATATATAGTCTGGGGATCGGTATGGTGGGCGTTCGGGATGTGTGTGATGGAGTTGAATGGAGGATCATAGCATTGCATTCTTTATTATATCGTATTACCTACTCAACCTCGCGGTTGACCCCGTGTATTCGTGTATGCCTGTGATGATCCATTTATTGGGGAGCGATTGAGTTGTTGAGATAGTGGGAGCCGGCGGGGGGAGAGCATGGATCACCCGACTTAGAGCTAGCCCACTTTTATTTTCGTTTAGTTATCGACTTTATTTCCATTTTGAGACATGTTTCATTTCCATTGTAAACATTTATAAACTTTTAATTTAAAGTAATCGTTTATCTTTCCCTTTGTTATCTACTGCCTCGGGTTTCCGAGATGGTAACACCCTTCTTTATCTGAGGAGTCCTAGTTCAGACCCTTAAATAAATGGGGATGTTACAAAGTGGTATCAGAGCGAACGATCCTCAGGCTTAAACCAATGAATCCAATGAATATAGGAAGAGTCTAAATAAAATGAACCCCGGGACAGAACTGTTAGGAGCACACTAAAGGTAAGGGATGAGTTAGGGGCCCCCTCACACCGAACCATTGGCCCTCTCAGTTTGACCCGGGAACCCTGAGTGCAAATGAGAGGAAGGGTAGAGAAGCTGCATGATGTTGAGCATGACTTCATATATCGTTGCCTAAGTGTTAACTGATTGATATGTTAATTATTGCATAAAAGAGTTGGTGGGAGGTTGTGGCATAATACTTTGCATGTTTTAAAGCGATTTTTGAATTTTCGCCATTATTTTGAAATTGGCGAGTTTTAAATTTTCACTATATGTTTTTGTTTGTTTTCGAGGAAATGACAATATTTAATATTGTCAACGAAAATTTTGAAGTCTGTTGTGGGAAATTGGGCCAAAGCCCAAATTTCGCTGAAAAAGAAAGGGGAGGCCTGGTTTAGGCGCGAGCCACCTAGCGATACAAGTCGGCTTCCCTATTTTTTGTTAAAAAGACGCGAGGTTGAGTAGCGGATGAACATTCATCTTCAACCTCGAAAATTCGCCCAAAATCGCCATTGACGGACCTTCAAGCTTGCTTTCATCCGTGCCATTGTCAACAAATGTCATCTCAAGGTAAGTATTTCCTCTTGAATCCTTTCAAATTTGTTGGTTGTTAGCTAGATTGAATTAGGGCAGATTTTGCCCTAAAAATCGAATTGGGCGTTTTTGCTTGAGCCACTTTCGAGTAAAATTGACGTTTGCATTAGGTTAGAAACCTGTTTAGGAGTATAGGGGTGCTTTTAGTTCGCATTTTGGTCCCCGTTCCCGCTCTCTAGGTTCGAAAAACGTGATTGAGGCGAGAAACCGTCTCATTTCACAATGCCAAGTTTATTTGCTTTGGTAGTGGGTCCCACTAGGTTGCATTGTAGTTGGGAAAACCCGTGTTTGCCATTTAAGGACCTTCATTGGATGTTTGTGGGCAAAATTGAATTTTTTGCCTTTTTACGTGATCTTACGTCCGACAAAATAAGCGTTTGTTTGGGCTTGAATTGAGTCAGTCTGCCTTGAAATGGACCTTATTGGTATTTTAGGTCACCTTGAGGCGTGATAAAATCACGTTTGCCTTTTTGCGGTCGTTTTTGAATTTTTGACCGGCTCGGGCTCAAATTAGCGTATGAATTGCCTTTTTGAACCGTAGAAAAATCCCCATTGTGTCGGGAATGTATTTTGGGTTGTTGGCGGACCTTGTATGCGTCTTGAAATGTCGTTTTGTGGTTTTGACTCGTCTTTTGCTTGAAAAGAGGGGCGAGTCGTTTTTGTGTTGTTTTTTTTTGTGAATGGTTTGGGGCGGGATTGCCCCTTGTTTTTCATTTGCAGGTTGTGTTTTTTTGCTTTTGGGTTTACCCATTTCATGCCGTCGTAATGCCGAAATTTCGGCTGACGTTTTTTGTTTTTTTTTTTATTGCAGGATATTATTTGGGTCTTATGGGATCCGTTGTTGAGGCTTTGGAGGAGGAAGTCGATCCCGGAGGAGGAGAGTCGACTGTTTTTTGTTACAGGCTTGGTTGTGTTTCTCCCTGGCGGCCTTTGTCCGGCCAACGATCGGGTATCAATCGTTGGTCGTTGTCTGTAGAGATTCGGATAGGCGGCCAATATGGCTGGTTTGTCCTTTTCGTCGTGGCTCATGGATAGGATGACTGATGATTGGGGGTCAGTACGAGTGTGTTATCCCCTGTTGTTGACCTTGACCGTAGTTGAATTCGGCTGAGTGGGGTTTAACATCGGGGTAGCATACTAAGCTACGGTCCTCGGTTGTCGTGTCGTCCGAAATCTGCAAGACATTGTCTTCCTTTTTGTCATGGAGCAGGAGTGAGGGGTTATCGCCTTGGTAACCTCCTCTGCTTTCACTGTTGCTCCTCTGTTTCCTGTTGCTCCCTTTCTTTTCTGACCAGAAGGGTAGGGAGTGCTTAGTTCGGTAGGTGGCGAATAGCCCCCAGTTCGTTGTCTTAGGCCAGTGTATGTATGATAGACGTTTGTTTTAGGCCAGTGTCTGTATGATAGACGTTTGTGTTAGGCCAGTGTCTATATGATAGACGTTTGTTTTAGGCCAGTGTCTGTATGATAGACGTTTGTTGATGTATTTTGCGTAAGGCGGTTTGTATATATGTGTTTTTGGATTGTGGTTTGTTTTGTGATTTTCGGCTTTTTTTGTGTTGTGTTTCGGAGGAGCGTTGTTGGCTGTCGACTCTCCTTTTGCTTTGCACCAGTTCCTGCATCGTTAGTGTAGAAAACAGGCAACAGATAGCATGTACGCATAAACGTAAACACGTAAAAGCATTTGATTGAAAATCACGTAAAGCATTTGTTTGAAAAATCAAAATTAACCAAGATGACTTGAAGTTTAAAATTGAAATTTTGAAAATGAATTTTTGAAAATTCCGTGGCGAAATCGCCACGTTTGGAATTCAAAAGGAATTGATTTGAAAATTTGAGCAATTAACTCGTGTCGTGAATTAAATTGCATCGAAATTTTGAAAATGACTCGAAAAATATAAAAAAAACTCAAACCGTCAGGAATGAATTTTTAGAAATGATGTTTTTGCGAGTACATTTGGCTTTTGAGGTCAAGACTCGAATTTGTGAGTGCTTGAATTTTGGAGGAAAATTGATGTCGTGTTATCAATCTTCGGTTTTGATTTTTGTTTTGCGACTAGCCCTTCCCCCCTTAAAAAAAAGAAAGAAAAATCCGTATTTTTAAAGCTGCATCATGGAAGCCGTGTCGGATTTCGTAAAAAGCGAAAACAAGGAAATGTGAGTGTGAAGAAACACAAAATTTCCTGAATCATCCCGAAGAGGTGCGAGGTTCCTGGCGGGAGGTTTGAGGTGTCAGGAGAAAACACATGTTGAAAAAGATAAGTCAACAGCGGGAATCCTGGAGAAGCCTCAAAGAGGCGCGAGCGTCTTGGCGATGGAAGCCGGCTCTCCTCTTTTTCTGAAAAATGCGCTGATCATTTTATATAAATAGAGACGTTTGCGCTTCATTGTTTCAGCATCTGAAACACAAAAACATCTCTACAAAACCTCCTCTTCTTCCACAAAAATATTTCATGGATGCTTTTGAGAACGCCTTGCGACAATGGTGTCGGGATTTGTCGCCTCCCGAGAGGTATCAACTCGATTACATGGGAGTTGGTCAATTGTTGGTGCTCCGTCAAGTCAAGGTGCAACCTTCGTTTCTTGAAGCAAGTTCTCGGTTTTGGGATTCGAAACATCATGTTTTCGTTTTCCCGAAGGGCGAGATTTGTCCTCTTGTCGAAGAAGTTGGAGCCATTGGTGGGTGGCCGGGTTGTACTCCGGTGCTTCCTCCGACTCGGTTGTGTTACAAGGAGAAATTCCGTTCCATGTTGGGCTTATCAACAAGCCAAGTCAACTTTCTTCTTGCTCCACATGGTGTGGAAATGTTGGCTCTTATCAACATCTTCTCGAATCGGTTAGATGCTAATGTCTCGGAGGTGGCTAGGAGAAGGGCTCTTGCATTTTGCCTTGTCCATGTTTACCTCTTCGTTGATGTCTTGAAGAAGAAGGGGCCAAGATGCCATGGTAGCATGACCCTTATCCATGTGATTGAGCAAATGGAGCATGGTAGAGATCCATCATAGTTGGTGCTTGGAGAGATTATCCAAGCTTTGGACAAGGAAGGCTCTTGTGGAGAAGCTCCCTCTTTTGGATCGCCAAGGATCCTCCAAGTGTGGCTATTGGAGAGGCTAAGGTATGTAGAGCCTCCGGTTAATCCTTCTTCTTATTCCTTCCGTCACCTTACTATGAGGAAGAAGTTGTACCCGGATAGTTTTGCTTCCACAGAGGCCTATTAGGCCGCAAGGTTGGCGGAGGAGGGTGGTCCTCATATCCGTTGGGTGGTGCCGTGGTGGCACTGGAGGTCCTTCACGGGGTTGCCCGCTTCGGGTGCTAGTCCTCGTTCTTTGATGGTGGTGGGTTTGAAGGTTGTTTCCTTCATTTATCCCGAAAGGCTCATGAGGCAAATGGGGCTCCAACAAAAGGTGCCCGCTCAAGATACTCTTGTTCAAGAGAATGTTTTCCTGAACTCCGAGCTTTTGGAATTCTTTGAAAGATGGTGGGCCACTCGGCCGTTTTGGGAGGTGCCAAACCCCGCTGCCACGACATGGGTGACTCCCGCTTATGTCAAGTGGTCACGTGCTCCGTCCTTGGAAGAGAGATCCAAATTCCGTAAGGACGAGGTTGTCGACTTGAAGTATCGAGAGGTTGGCAAGGCCAACCGTGCCTTCTTTGAAGAGTATGCTGAGGGGGCTACTCCCAATGTGATGAGACCACCGAAGAGGAGGAACTCCGGCCCCAAGAGTATGGTAGGCCGTGCATTGGCTCGTCTTGGGTCGAACATGGGGTCTTGTGCTAGACCGGAGGCCGTCGTCGTCTTAGATCCGTTTAGGATCCGTTCCGAGGAGGAAGTCCATGCTAGGCGGGCCAACAAGAAGAACAAGGGGAAGATGTACCCCGAAGGAAAAGGTAAGGGTAGAATAGAAAGTGAAGACCTCCATTACCTGCTTTATTATTATGTTGTATTATTGTTGTGAGTTTGTATTATGTTGTACTAGCTAGTTATTGTGTGTTTTGTGCTAGTTTTACTATGTGAGGTGTGTTAGTGGACACCTTAGCTTTGACAAGTTGTAGACTCGTCGAGCTTTATTTGTTGTTGAAATTGTAATTCCTCCCATTATTAATTAAATAAGAGGATTGCTCGTGTCGAAAATTGTGAACACTTGTTTCTTCCATCCATTTTGCGAAGGCAATTTTGAGCCGTCCTAAACGTTTGCACTTGGGAAAGTGGTATTTTGTGGAAAGAGAGAAAGGCTCATTTTTGTATTTTGTGGGGAAAGGGAATGGTTTTCCCTTTTCTCTTTTTTTTTATGGGGATGTTTTGTATGTGGGGATGGTTGTATCCTTCTTGTGTAAGAAAGGACTGCCTACGTATCCACCTGAAGAGGTGAAATCAAACCATGATCGTAGTTCGAGAGGTTTTGTGAATTTTGAATTGGGTTTTGTGGTTGTATCCCGCAAGCATAAAAGGGACTGCCTACGTATTCACCTGAAGAGGTGAAATCAAACCATGCTCGTAGCTCAGGGGTTTGGTTTTTGTAGTGCAAATGGACGTTGCCTTTGACGGATCAAAGGACATTCGAAACGGGCAAGGTGCCGTAGCTTAGACTCGATAAAACATGCAATTTCAAATCAGAACATATTGAGGAACTTGACTTGAAAAGGGTTGAGGTTGGTGCTAGTTGCGAAACTAGGCTAGGTTGTTTGTTGATAGGGTTTAAGGGTAGTATTTCTTGAGTTGGTCTAGGTACTGCGTATGCCCAGCGGAGTCGCCAATCTGTGGACATGGGCCCACCTGCGTATGCCCAGCCGATCTGTGGACAATGGCAGCGGTCTTTTTGAAAGCCACGCTCGGCGGCGTAAAGGTGCTTTTGACCGGATCGTTTTAGATCGGTCGGTTTCGTCTCGGTAAGGGTCTCGAAACGATTAGAGATGTTCGGAGTCGCAACCAAGCATTTGTGGGATGCCTGGAACCCGTTCGAATGCCACTTTATACCTCGGTCAAATCGAAGCACAAAGCAGCGTTTTGACATAGGTACTAAAGATAAGGAAATCGTCCCTCTTTAGCATCCTATCTCTAGAATGACTCTCGTACGCCCTGGATAAGGTCGTCCACTATCCAAAGTTTCTGAGTAAGAGGTGAAGGTACGTATTGGGAAGCCCTTTAATCAGACGCCCAATCCCGCCCGCGTTTAGCGGCCTCTACTGATCGATCTTGGTTGGTTGGGTTTGTAAAGTCCTCCCCGTCTAGGTCACTCAGTCTCACTGCGCCCCCCGAAAGTATTTTCTTGACCAGGTACGACCCAGCCCAGTTAGGTTTGAATTTTCCCCTCGGATCGACGGGTAACAGTGCTCGGACTGACTTGAGGACCAAGTCGCCCTCCCGGATGTTTCGGGGTTTGACCTTCTTGTTGAATGCCCGTTGTATACGTCGTTGGTATAGCTGGACGTTGTGCAAGGCGTTGAGTCGTCGTTCGTCTAGAAGAGTGAGCTGTTCGTACCTTCGATGGGTCCATTCCGCCTCAGGGACTTGACTCTCCAGTAGGATGCGTAGAGATGGGACCTCTAACTCTACCGGTTGAACCGCCTCCATACCGTATGCTAGGTAGAAGGGTGTGGCGCCTGCCGGTGTTTGAATGGAGGTTCGGTATCCCCAGAGTGCGAATGGGAGTTTGCTCGGCCAATCGCGGTAGTTGTCTTGCATTTTCTTGATGATCGTAACAAGAGTCTTGTTCGCTGCCTCCACCGCTCCGTTGGTTTGGGGACGGTAGGGGGATGATCGATGTCGTTTGATCTTGTATTTGTCCAGCAAAGCTTGAGTTTCCGCCCGAAAGTGAGAGCCTTGATCGCTGATGATTTCATGGGGTACCCCATATCGGCAGATGATGTTGTTTTGAATGAACTTGGCCACTTGTTTGGCGGTCAAGATCGCATATGATATTTGTGCTTCCACCCATTTGGTGAAGTAGTCGATGGCGACGAGGACGAAGCAATGCCCCTTGGTGCCTACCGGGTTGACTTTCCCGATGATGTCGATGCCCCAGGTTGAGAAAGGCCAGGGTGACGTCATGGTGTATAAAAGGGATGGTGGTATATGTTGTATGTTGGCGAAGATTTGGCAATTGTGGCAATGTTTGACGTAGTTACGGCAATCGGCTTCCATGGTCGTCCAGTAGTAACCTAGCCGCATGATTTTCCGTGTAAGCATCATCGCACTCATGTGAGGGCCACATTCTCCGTCGTGAACTTCTCCCATGACTTTCTTGGCTTTGTGATGGGCAATGCAAAGGAGGAGAATTCCTTGGGGTGTTCTTTTGTAGAGTTGATTTTGGTTTATCACGAATTGTGATGCAAGTAAACGGATGGCTCTTTGTCCTCTTTGATCAGAGTTGGGAGGGAATTCGTTTTTGGTTTTGTAATTGAGGATGGCTTGGTACCAAGGTTCATCATTGCTTTCCTCGTCGTCGATAATGGCACAAATGTGCGCTGGCTCGCTCCTTCTTTCGACAAACAGGGGCATCGATGTCATGTCGTCAGGTATGTTGACGAGCGCGACAAGTTTGGCCATGGCATCAGCATATTGATTTTCCTCTCGCGGCAAGTGGAAGTAGTCGATTTGGTCGAAGAATTCGGCCTCTTGACTGATCTTCGCTTGGTAGGGAGCTAAGCTGTCAGATCGGATCTTCCATGATCCGGATACCTGATTGATGATGAGTGAGGAATCGCCGTGGACCCTCAGTCTCTTGATGCCAAGTGTGATGGCTGCTTGTAGGCCGATGAGATATGCTTCATATTCAGCGGCGTTGTTGGTGACGGCGAAGTCTAACTTGACCGAGATCGGAACATGTTCTCCCTCTGGTGATATTAGAAGGATTACTACCCCGAAGCCTCTCAGATTAGATGCACCATCAAAGTATAGGTCCCATGCGTCGGAGTTGGCACAAAGGATGTCTTCGTCAGGAAGTGACCAAGTGTCGGTCGTTGGATCCTCGTTGACGGGATTTTCGCTAGGAAATCGCGGCGCTCTTCCTTGATAACCTTGAGAGGTACAAACTTGAGATCGAACTCGAAAGCATGAGTGTCCACCTAGACGACCTTCCGTTTAGTACGGGTTTTCGAAGATGTATTTGACTGGGTCCATCTTGGAGTAGATGTGGACCGAGTAATCGAGCATGTAATGCCGCGACTTCTTTGTTGACCATACTAGGGCAAGGCATGTATTTTCCGATTAGGTATACCTCGTCTCGTACTCAATGAACTTTTTCTTGATGTAGTAGATGGCTCGCTCCTCGTTGCCAACTGTTTGTGCTAGCATCGCTCCCATGGTGTGTTGTTACTGATCGGGTATAGGGATAGAGGAATCCCGGTTGAGGTGGCATGAGGACAGGAGGTTTGGATAGGATTTCCTTTATCTTGTCGAATGCCTTCTCGATCGTCGTCCCAATCGGTGTGATCGGAGGCGCGAAGCTTCTTGAATATCGGTTCGCAAATCATAGTGAGCTTGGCGATGAACCGGTGATGTCTTTGGACTCGACCGAGAAATCCTCGAATCTCCTTCTCGTTCTTAGGCCGAGGCATTTGTTGAAGGGCTTTGATCTTGGTTGGATCAATCTCAATGCCTCTTTTGCTGACGACATGTCCCAAGAGTTTTCCGGAGCTAACCCCGAATGCACACTTCTGAGGATTTAGTCTCATGTTATACTTCCGCAGACGAGCGAAGAATTTCCGGTGGGCATTGATGTGGCCGTCCCGTTCTTTTGATTTGACAATCATGTCATCGACATATACCTTTGCCTCCTTGTGCATCATATCATGTAGGAGAGTGGTAGCGGTTCTTTGATAGGTTGCTCCGGCGTTGATGAGGCCGAAAGGCATGATCGTGTAGCAATATGTACCCCACTGTGTAGTGAACGCAGTTTTGTGCATGTCCTCCTCAGCCATTTTAATCTGGTTGTATCCGACATACCCGTGCATAAATGATAGGAGAGCATGTTCGGCGGTGTTGTCTACCAGAATGTCAACATGTGGCAAAGGGAAGTCGTCCTTTGGACTTGCCTTGTTCAGATCCCTGAAGTCGACGCAAACCCGAATTCTTCCGTCTTTCTTCGGTACGGGCACAATGTTGGCCACCCAATTCGAGTATTCAGACACTTTGATGAACCCAGCCTTGAACTGTTTGTCCACTTCTTCTTTGATTTTTAAGGCCCACTCAGGATATCTCTGTAATTTCTCTGTCAATCCCAAGCATATCTCTGTAAGACCAGGCGAATACGTCCTTGTATTCGTGGAGGAGGTCAATGAAATGTTGTCTTTCCGAGGGGTCCAAGGTTGTCCCTATCCTAAGTTCTTGAGGTGTATTGTCGGTTCCTACGTTAATAGGCTCGGTTTCCTCAATGATGGGGGTTCTGGTTTCCCGTTTGTCAAGTTCTTTGGCTAAGTGAGGTGGGTAGTTACTCAAGTCAAATTCCTCATGATCATTCAGAATTGCATTGCAGTTAAAATGAGACGAGTCATAAGCAAACTTAGCGTTCATTAAGTTGACACGAGCGAAAAGCTCGGAAAGGACAGACATCTCGTGGTATGTCAGAGGCGACACAACAGAGGAAGTGGCCCCTGGAACAGGCTCCAGGTTGTCACTTTTCATTGAAGTGGGGGTGACCTTAGTAGACTCAGCCTCTGAACCAGCCACGACCTTGTGATAAAACAGTGGGAAGGGGACCCTGACTGGGACTTCCGGAGTATTAGGAGCTATAACAGACTCTGACTCCGACTCAGACTCAGACTCGGATCCTTTAGCACTTTCCTCCTTGAGCATAGGGCCTTCTCCAGTTGTGATCTTGAGAATGCGGCCTTGGCGATCGGTCCACTTGATGGTTTTCCTCCAGCCTTGGGTGGCTTTCTCTGGGTCAGTGTCGGAGATCAAGGCGGTTGGATCAAACTGATTATCTTTCAGGGCGATGTTGATGATGTCCTCATAGTCGAGGCGTTTGATGTTATCTTCCCCAAAGAGTAGTGTGACAGCTTGTCCGTCGAGGCATGGTGACGGTTTGGACTCGGTTGATGCAGCTTCGATGTTGTCGGGAATAAAGTAGCAGGCCTGGAAGACTTCCACTCCCGGGTATCTAGCCTTTTCCACAGAGTCATAGATAGGCTCCGGAAAACCGTGGTAGAGCTCGGACTCTCCCTCGGGGACAAAGTATCCGTTGAGAGTCGGGTGGTAGGGACGGAGGATGACTCCGTGCTTCTTGCGTTTTCGGATTAGGAGGTTCATCTCCTGGATGTCTTTGTCAGTAGGCTCGTATCCCAGTCCAAAGGGAATGTTGGGGACCTTAGCCCGCTTCAAGGGAGGCAATGGGTCCTTTAGCGGATTGAGCGGCAAACCCGGGAAATAACCCTGGCGCATCATGATACGGTTGATCGTGAGGTTGGCGAACGGGTCACATTCGAGGTTGTTAGTTCATCGATTATGGCGTTCACGGCTTGGAAACCCCACATTTCATTGTCGTCCTCCTCAATGGCTTGGGAGGCTACCCCTCTTCTCATGTACGCTTTGATTGGGGGAAGCGGGGATCGTGATCGTTTTCCCGTTAAAGGGGACCCTGATCTTTTGGTGAAGCGTTGATGTGACTGCCTTGACGGCGTGAATCCAGGGACGCCCCAGGAGCATGTTGAAGGATGCGTCGATGTCGACCACTTGGAAACTGGTTTGTCTTTCTAGTGGCCCGGTTGCGACGGGTAGAGTGATAAGCCCAGCGACCTTGCGACGAGTGCCGTCGTAGGCGCGTACTACTTGATTTGTTGGGATTAAATCAGATTCCTTAATACCCAGCCTGTGGGCAGTTTTGAGAGGAATGACATTCACGGCGGAACCGTCATCCACGAGGACCATTGGTATGTTCTTTTGGAGGCATTGTACGGTGATGTACAGGGCCAGGTTATGGTTGGCTTCGAACAGGGGGATATCCTCGTCGGAGAAGACGACCGGGTTGCTCAGATCAGGGGCGTCTCTTGTCATGTGTGCCACTATTTCTTCTGGGGAAGAGGTGGAGGGCACGGTTAATTTTCCCAAGGCCTGCAGCAAGGCCTGTCGGTGCTCAAAAGACGTTGCGATCAATTGCCAGATAGAGATTTCGGCCTTTGCTTTCTGGAGCTGTTTCAGGATTGAGTTCTCGGGAGCCTTTGGTTGGGTGTCCACTTCTGGGACGACTTGGTCATTCGTTGTTGGAACGACCGGTGGGTTGCGCGGATTCTGATAGGGACGTCCGGACCGGGTGAGATGTCCGATTTCCTTTGTCCGCTTCTCCTTTCCTGGGATGACATAGACATCCTCAACATCATCCCGCCATATGCCGTTAATTTCAGGGTCTCGAGGATACCTCGGAGGGGTATTCCTCCGTGGGTAGTTCTTGTGGGGAATATTTTTGTGGGGGTAGTTATTTTGAGGGTAGTTCTCGTGAAGGTGGTTATTTTGAAGGTGATTTTCGTGGGGCCTATGCCAGAATGGTCGCGGGAGCAATCCATCCTGGGGTGGGTAGTTTTGAATGCTTGGGGAATTCTCCCTCGGACGTGGTTCCGGGGGATTGAAGATGAGTCGACGGTAGGCGTCGTCGAGTCGGGTGATTCTCTCAGAAAGGCTGGCAATGGCCTCCTCAACTTGCTGAAGCATAGTGAGCATAGTGGCAAAGATCGAATACGAACACTCCATCTGAAGGGTCCTTTTCCAGAACATTCACCTCGTCGTCAATTGGCAAGATGAGATGAGAGCAGTCTAGGGTCGGCTCATCGTCAGAGATGGCGTGAATTCCCAGAGGATTCGTCTTGTTGTTTGGCTTAGTTGGTGGGGGTATAGGCAAATCTCCTTTCTCAATCTTGTCTTGAATGTGGTGCTTGAGTTTGAAGCAATTTTCGGTATCATGCCCTTTCCCTCGATGATATTGGCAGTAGGCGTTGGGATTCCAAAATCGGGATTTCTTGGCGTCGGCCGGGTCTGGGGTGGGCCCGATCGGTTGTAGCTTCCCTTGGTCCATGAGCCTTTTCAAGGCACTTGCATAAGTTGACCCTATGTTGGTGAACACTCTCTGGGGGAGTTCAATATTCTTGGCAGATGGTTCGACGAGGTTGGCCTCATCAATCTTGTTTGTCTGACCGTAAGGGCGAGATCCGGTTGAGGTGGATCCTTGATAACCCCTGCCTGTGGTCTTTGCAAAGACACCCTTTCGGAGATCGTCTTCAATACGTGTCCCCAGAGTTTGCAGATCTTGAAAAGTTTTGATATTCTGATACCTTAGCAGGTTGGCATAAACCGGGCGGAGGTTGTTGACAAATTTCTCCACCAGAGTTGATTCACTCGGCTTACTAACCAACTGAGTACTCACCCTCCTCCAACGGGTTAGGAACTCAGTGAATCCTTCCTTGTCGTTTTGGGTTAACACCTCGATAGTACGAGTGTTGGCTTGAATCTCGACATTGTCGGCATACTGTTTGGCAAACTCAACTGCGATCTCATCTCAAGTGGTAAGGTTTTTCGGGTCCAAGGAGTAGTACCATTGGCGAGGAATTGGCTCCAAAGAGGATGGGAAGATCCTGGTGAAAAGTTCCTGTTTGACTCCCTTAATGGCCATGTAGTCTTTGAAAGCACGAATGTGGTTGAGTGGGTCCTCCACTCCCTTGAACTTAGGCACATCAGTCAGGGTGAAGTTGGCAGGTAACTGGTCCCCAACAGGTTCGAACCTTCGGTTATTTCCAAGGTGGATGTTGTTACCCCGGGCCAGGAGTTGTTCTTCCAAAAGTTTCAGCCTCTTCTTAGTCTCAGTCAGAGGTGGGGTATTATGTTCCCCAATTTCCTTGTTTTCCAGGGCGTCGATACGGGTCTCGACGCGATCCAGGGTGACCTTAAGAGCGGTGAGTAGGCTGGATAATTGATCAGTTATGACATCTCTGTTGTTATCATTGTTGTTGTTGGACGAAGCTGAAGACGGGGCCATGGCTCTGAGGCAGAAAAACGGCTCACATTACAACTCAATCCGACACGGTTCCAAGACTGAACGCAGACAACACAGAGGAGGAGACCAAGATCGACTCAACAAGACGGGGTGACCGTGTGTGGTCCCTCGGTGCTGACTCGATTTATAACGTGCCGGTGTTTGACCGAACCCTTGACACGAGTCCAACATGACGGCGTGACGCCATTGGACGGGCGGATTCTCCTGAATCCGCTCGGGTTCGGTCCCTTTGTACCCGGATTCGGTTCTATCCATGTATAATGCATATCCCTTATCATTCTTCCTTTCTTCTTTATATCTTGTGTTCTTCATTGTGGGGGCGCTACTAAGGCATGGATAGCCTAGGCAATTGCTATCCCCACACTAAGCTAGAGCACTACACATTAATTGAAATTATTAGTCCCTCCCTCACTTCTCTCAAACATGACAATTATCTTGATCAAAGTAAATAAAAATCCAAAGATGACAAAAATGCAATATAAGAATTGAAATGCGAGTTAGGGAGTTAGAAATATTTACAAACGGTGGTTTAGGGAGGACTCCACCAAACTCTCATTCTTGATGACATGTCAAGGGGGCATGTTCAAGGTGTTGTTGATGTTGCTCAACAGCTTGAAAAAGTAATCGAAAGCTTGTTCATTATTGTTATAGAGCTCTTCAATAGACTTTGGCCCTTGTTGTCGGTCTTGATCGATGGCATTACCAATGTAGGGATTAAAAATCCCTTCAAATTCGTTGTCCCAAAGACCACAAACTTCATTAAGTTGATCATTGAAAATCTCTTGATTTGATGGAGACAACTCTCCCAAATTCCTCTCTTGGCCAATGAGGCCATCTTCTTCTTCTTTGATTGATTTTGATGAGCTTTGCAAGCTCTCCTTGTCACAATTCACTTGCTCTTTGAATGGAGCATCTTCAATTTTATTCTTCCATTGGAGTTCCGATTTCTTCCTCTCATCCTTTCGGCTATAATGATCAATCATGAAACACGGTTCATGCAAACGAGGAGCTCTCATAGTCTTGTCAAGATTAAAGGTTATGGTTTCATCTCCCACTTCTAGAGTGAGCTCACCATGTTTCACATCAATCACCGCACTCGCGGTGTGTAGGAAAGGTCTTCCTACAATAATTGGAATGTTGGAATCTTCCTCCATATCAACAATGACAAAGTCCACCGGGATGAAAAACTTCCCAATTCGCACGGGGACATCTTCCCATATCCCTAATGGTGTCTTTGTCGATCTATCGGCCATTTGGAGTGTGATGTTGGTGCATTTAAGCTCTCCCATCCCCAACCTTTTACTGACCGAGTACGGCATAACACTCACACTAGCCCCTAGATCACATAGGGCTTTGATGATCCTTGTGTCGCCAATGGTACACGGTATCGAGAAGCTTCCCGGATCCTTTAGTTTTGGAGGTGAACGCCCTTGAAGTATTGCACTACTCACCTTAGTGAAGGCGATAGTCTCAAGTTTCCGGATTGACTTCTTCTTTGTGAGGATATCTTTCATGTATTCCGCATAGGCCGGCACGTAATTTATTAATTCCGTGAAAGGAATTGAGACTTCCAAATTCTTCACAATTTCCATGAACTTTCCAAGTTGGTCATCAAATTTGGGCTTGGCTTGACGACTTGGAAAAGGAAGTCTAATCACAATGGGCTCCTTCTCCTTGACCTTGTCTTCATTTTTCTTTGAAATTTCTTCTTTTCATGATTCTCCATCTTTGGAGTTTTGGACAATTTCTTCCTTATCACTAGCTTCCACAACTTCATCCTTAACTTGCTTCTTCGGTGCTTCATACCTTGTACCACTTCTCAAGTGAATGGCACTAACCGTTTCATGTCTTGGGGGATTACTTTGAGGTGGTAATTGCCCCTTTTGTCTTTGTGAGCTTGAAGATGCTAGTTGAGTCAATTGTGTTTCCAACATCTTGGTGTGAGCTAGAATGTTGTTGATGGTGGTTTCCTTTGCTTGACTATCTTTTTGCATTTGAGTGAAAAATTCTTGTTGATTCTTTTGCATTTAGAGGACCGCTTTTTGGACATCAAAACCTTGGTCATTTTGGTGATTGTATGGATTTTGATTTTGGTAACCTTGGTTTTGATTGTAAAAGGGTCTTTGATTTTGGTTTCTCATGGGTGGTGGAGTGTATGTTGTTTGAGGGTTTTGAACATTTTGGCTTTTGTATGAGAGATTTGGGTGAAACTTGGTGTTTTCATTGTAATAGTTGGAATAAGGGGTACCACTCTTGTATGCTTGGAAAGCATTCACTTGTTCATTTGTTCCCCTACATTCACTTTGGTCATGTCCCAAAGTTCCACAATTCTCACATATCCCACTTGGGATTGATGAGGATGCCGTCATGGCATTAACATGATGCTTTGGTGATTTTGAGACTTCTTCAAGTCTAGCCATAGCTTTTTCAAACTTCAAATTGATTGTGTCAATATGAGCACTAAGTTGAGCACCCAATTGAGTAACGGAGTCCACTTCATGCTTTCCTCCTCTAGTAGCCTTGCGAGGTCTACTATATTGTGAGTTATGGACCGCCATTTCCTCAATTTTGTTCCATGTTTGATTGTCATCAACTTCGGTGAACATTCCATTTGATCCCATGTTGAGAATGTTCCTTGAATCTTCATATAAACCGTTCCAAAATTGTTGTACCAAGAACCATTCGCTAAGTCCATGGTGAGGACATGATCGACAAATTCCCTTGAACCGCTCCCAAGCTTCATACAAAGATTCTTCATCCCTTTGCTTAAAACCCGTAATTTGAGCTCTTAGCATGTTAGTCTTTTCCGGTGGGTAGAATTTTTTGTAGAAAGCTAGAGCCAACTTCTTCCAAGAATCTATTCCAAGAGTGGCCTTGTCAAGGCCCTTCAATCATTGTTTCGCGGTGCCGATTAGAGAAAAAGGAAATAAGACCCATCGAATTTGATCTTGAGTCACACCGGTTTGAGAGATTGCATCACAATAGTCGCAAAAGGTTTCCATATGAGAATGAGGGTCTTCACTAGGCATCCCCCCAAATTGGCTCCTTTCGACTAATTGGATAAAGGCGGATTTGGCAATAAAATTTCCGGTTAGATGTTGTGGTGTAGGAGTACCATTGGGTAGGTTCTCCTCGGTGGGTACGGAATGTGACGAGAATTTAGGCATTGTAGGTTGATTTTGTGGGGTATTGTGTAATGGGTTCTCCTCTCCTTCTATTGCGAAAGGGTTGATGAACTCAATAGTTGGTTGAACAATCTCACTAATACCTCTCAAATTCCTCCTAGCAAATCTCCTATTTTTCGTTAAAGTTCTTTCAATTTCACGGTCAAAAGGTAACAAATCACCTTGTGACCTCCTAGACATGCAAAATATCAAACAACTCGAAAACAATTAGAAAAAACCTTGAGGAGTTTTACTTCCCCAAGGCGAAGAAAGACACAACTAATAACAATAAAAGGAAATCTAAATCAAGTAAACACCGTCCCCGGCAACGGCGCCATTTTTTATCGGTCCGTTTCGTGTTCACAATTTAAGGTGTGGTCGTTGGGTCACGTCCGAATCAAAACACAATTTATAGCTTCACAAACAACTCTACAATTAGTTAAGACGCAAGTAAAGGTCGGATCCCAAGGGACGGGTATTGAAATGAGATTTCTATTGCAACTAGTGGTGTCTTAGGGGTGTCACAAATTGGGTTGATGTAGAAGGTCACTAAACTAAAATATCAATAGAAATAAACAAGCAAGATGAATTAAAGAGTTGTAAACAATTGATTAAAAAGCACTAGGGTGTCATGGGGTCATAGGGGAATCATGGGAATTGATCATACAAACATGTTCTCAAATTATAAGCAAGCAATTATTGTTGTGATGGATTAAGTTGGGTTATATCTTACAATCCTAGGAAAGTTTGTGTCCCGGAGCCGAATCGATTAGATTGTAAAACACCTACAAGTCGATTTAGTCTTCCCTACTCAACAACATGCATGGTCTAATGAGACTCGAGTTGGGTTATGTCTTACAAGTCTCATTGAAAAGATAGGAGATGGTGGTAAATGCAAGGATTCATAGGCTTAGCATTTCATCAAATATAACATGTGCATGAGTTGAGATCAAAACAAGCAAGCAAATAAAACATGAAAGCATATTAATTTAAGCATGAATCATTCCCCATGTTGGTTTCCCCTAATCACCCATTAACCCTAGCTAAGAGACTACTCACTCATTATCATGTTGATCATGCTAGCAAGGCTGTCAATCATACCAACAAAATGAAACATGATGAATAAATGAAAGTAATTAACAATAATTAAAAAGGGATTAAGAGAATTATACCTACTAATGATTCCAATAATAAAGCAAAGATAAAAGAAGTACTTGATGCTTGATTGAGAGGTTGTCAATCTCCCGATAATAACCCAAATAATCTTCAATTACCCAAAACAAAGGATGAACAAAAGAGAGATTAAGGAAATAAAACTTGTATTATAACTTGATTAATTGTTGATTACAAAATTAAAGAGAGATTTGATTGGTATTAACTACTCTAAGAATTGATAAGAAGAACATGCTCTTCTAATTAGACTAATGGGGTATTTATAGTGGAGATTAGGGGGATGCATTAGGGTTAACTAAGGGCTAAACTAGTAATTACACTTTTTAGATTGAGCAGGGAGGAGCCGGTATTTTTCGAAGGAAGGGCTTCTTTTTTTGTAGCTTGGAGAAGACGAAATTGCGTTGTAGAGGAATCCGAGCGGATTAGTGTCGGGACGGGCGGATTCTGGCGGTGGAACACGAGCGGCTTTGGAGGAATCCGGGCGGATTGTGGCAGGGCTAACCCGAGCGTCTTGTGATGAAACCGCACGGATTGTGCAGGTGGAGGACGGCCGGATTGTAGTCAATCCGCACGGATTGTTCTTCAGCAAGATTTCTTCTTCTTATCTTCCCTTTTCTTCATAAATTCCTTGGGGATTTCCTTGGGGACTCAAGGATCCTTTCTCAACATTGCTCATCTACTATAATATGTACAAAGGCCTTCTAATCTTGTCTCTCCTTAATGCTTGGTCATTGGATTCGATCAATTTAGTTTCGTTTGCCATGAAAATGCAAGATTCTTACTCCTTTCCTACCAAGGGATCAAAATCTCAAAGAATATGCAAAACAAAGAACTAAAGATAAGAAATGACCCAAATATGCACTAAAAAGCATGGGAACAAGGCTAATTCGGGGGCTAAATATGCGCTAATTATGGTCACATCAGGGACGGTGCATGGTCCTCGGGATCCCGAAAGTGTCTCGAGAAAAGGGTGTGTGCTTTTCTCGGGTTTTGAAAGAGCCATTGTCGGCGCAAAACGGGTTAAAATCTGTGTCTAGACGCGGCGATTATAACGGTGTAAAAAGGTGATTTGAAATGGTTATACAAAACCGAGTTTGAAAATCGTCATTACGACGGCCTAGAAAGGCGTGTTGAAATGGTTATACAAAACCGGGTTTGAAAATCGTCATTACGACGGCCTAGAAAGGCGTGTTGAAATGGTTATACAAAACCGAGTTTGAAAATCGTCATTACGACGGCCTAGAAAGGCGTGTTGAAATGGTTATACAAAACCGGGTTTGAAAATCGTCATTACGACGGCCTAGAAAGGCGTGTTGAAATGGTTATACAAAACCGAGTTTGAAAATCGTCATTACGATGGCCTAGAAAGGCGTGTTGAAATGGTTATACAAAACCGGGTTTGAAAATCGTCATTACGACGGCCTAGAAAGGCGTGCATCGGTCGGCGAAAGACCGAGATTTGAAATTATCATTATAACGGCGCAAAAGGTGATTTTGAAAGTTTGCAAAATGACACGGAAGGACTTATGATCAAGTAGCACATAAGCACTCACAGTTTCATTATATTATGCATCATGCTGACACGGGTTTTAGCTAAAGGGTGGGTTACACACCAAGCGATCAAACCCCGATTTGCGAGAGGGATACCAATCCAAACAAAATGTGTAAGGAGGGTGCCCTAGCCTCGTGCTCGAAAGTGATAAAAGCTCTTTGACAAAACAGAAATGTGTAACGTCAATGGTATGCTTGACTCAATCGGGATTCGAACCGCGGGAATGAGATAAACTCACGCCGACGAGACGAGCCAATTGGTCGAAAAGGGTTAGGTTGTGGGCCCGGACAAGGAACCCGACCGTGACCGTAATATCAATTAATGCATTCCAACCAAGACCTCGTTCGAGTCTCACCATCTAGGGATCAAAAAGACGTAAGTGTCCTAGTTATCCACAGCGGAGTCGCCAATCTGTGGACATGGCCCACCTGCGCATGCCCAGCCGATCTGTGGACAATGGCAGCGGTCTTTTTGAAAGCCACGCTCGGCAGCGTAAAGGTGCTTTCGACAGGATCGTTTTAGATCGGTCGGTTTCGTCTCGGTAAGGGTCTCGAAACGATTAGAGATGTTCGGAGTCGCCACCAAGCATTTGTGGGATGCCTGGAACCCGTTCGAATTCCACTTTATACCTCGGTCAAATCGAAGCACAAAGCAGCGTTTTGACATAGGTACTAAAGATAAGGAAATCGTCCCTCTTTAGCATCCTATCTCTAGAATAACTCTCGTACGCCCTGGATAAGGTCGTCCACTATCCAAAGTTTCTGAGTAAGAGGTGAAGGTACGTATTGGGAAGCCCTTTAATCAGACACCCAATCCCGCCCGCGTTTAGCGGCCTCTACTGATCGATCTTGGTTGGTTGAATGCAAAAGTTGATAAAACGGTTTAAATGTATGAATGCGCATCCAATGTTTTAAACCTAACATGTGAGAGCTTTCTAAGTCGGTTGATTTAATCCAAGTATCAAGTATAAGATGTCGAGTTGGATTAATGGTTGATTTGCATGCAAGACGGAAATTAAACATCCATTTACCGTATTAGGTTTAGGGTGCATAACATGATCCATTTGTCTTAGTAAGGCATTTTGCAAATGTGGTTTGAATAGTCATATGATCCGTCCTATATCAGGGTTAACCGGAGTTGGGATCGTCCTAGACTAATGCTGGAAGGGAACAGGCCCTGTACCAGACGGCTATAAGAGGCGCGAGCCAGCCGGCGGTGTAAGGGGCCTCCCTCTGGTTTTGAAAATGAGAAAGAAAAGGCCTGCTTGAGGCGCGGGTTAGCCAACGGCTGTATGCCGTGTTCTGACTTTTTAGAAAACGTTATGAAACGTGTTGAAAATGGGTATTTGGACCCGGTTTGATTTTGAAAGGGTCGTTTAGACCGTATTTCTTGATTTGAAGAACTAGACTCGAATAATCATCATTGTTCGATAATATTCGATGTCGGGTTCGGTTTGACAAGCTTGACATGAATAGTTTTGAAAATGATTATGGACTAGTTGTTTTAAGTCCATTTTGAATGTAATTAGTCGATACTCATCATCGTACCCGGGTTAAAATCCGGCATGGTATATAGAACCAAGGATGATTTCGTGTTGGTGACTAATATGTTTGTTTGAAAAATGTAAAGAAATGAAATAAAAGGCTTTAAAATAACTCTTAAATGTCATTAACCAAATATTATTACCGAAACACGGATTTAACCGTCATGGTATGAAGAACCAAGGGTGAAAAATGCTTTATGGTTAAAACATGTGAAATGAAACAAAAAGGTTTCGAAAATATTTGAAATGGTAGAAACCGGTTACAAATATGAAAAATGGATTAAGGGAAATGACGAGAACAAACACGGTTGATCTCTGGTCTGAGCACCCCATTTAGGCGCGAGCCAGTAGGCGACCTAAGGGGCTTCTGCCTCAGACCAAAAATCAGTTTTGGCTCGTTTATTCCATGTTTTGGTTCATGTTATGCATGTTTTAGCATGTTAAAGTCATGAAACGAAAGAAAACATAATAAAAGAAGATTTTTACACCCTCATACTTACATGTTTGGTTGTGGCGAGTGACCGACGTAAGTGTAACAACTTGTTTGATCGGAAAAAACTCGGTTTAAAACCGTTTTGGTAAGTAAAAGAGTGTTTTAAAAGTTTAGTGATGGTGTAGTGGTCAAAGTGGTCGGACAAGTATTTTAATGCACGATGACGGTACCAAACAATGTGTAAGGCTCGTGTTTACGATCGGTAGGTCGTAAACACGCGTCGGATTGTGACTTTAGAAGTCGAGTCGAGAATTTTAAGGGAGAAAAGAGGGGGCGGACACTCGCGTAAGTCTCAAATGGGCGACATTTGAGGGGTATTTATAGGAGAATGAGTGGTTGTGTGAGTTTTGAGCGACGTGGCCACTGGGTCGCTCAAAGAGGCGCGAGCCACGTCGCGGCACTTCGAGTCGTGTTGTCACTATCACAACAAACGCAATCATGATTTGTTCTATCCTAGGTTTTGTAGTCACATGTTTGGTACTTGACCATTCATGAATCCGGGAAAACTTAGTATAGAAGGCTTGAGATATTTTGTTTTTGTGGTTGACTCGGTTTGACTCATTGTTGGAGTCAGGATTTTGAATTTTCGAGTCGGATTTTGGTCCGGTGTCGGTTTTGACTCTAGTTAGTGTCATCGCGACCCCGTCGTTGTGCATTAAACACTCCAGGTATTTTTGAAATGTTTTGAAATGTTTTGTTTTCGAAATCGTTTTAAGTTTTCCGACGTAAAGTTGTACACAAACTGTCGATCAAACGCTGCGAACCCAAAACATGTTGTAGTCCGATAATCATCGGGTGTTTGTTGGAGTCTCGGCATATACTAGGTATCTACAATGTGTTCCAATAAGCATCACTGCAAGGGGAATTTATGACTACTTCGTCACTTTTACCGATGATATAAGTAGATATGGGTATATTTACTTAGTCAAATATAAAGTGAAGCATTTGAGAAATTTAAGGAATTTCTAAATGACATAGAGAACCAATTGAACAAAGTAATAAAGCATTACGATTCGATCCTAGTGGCAAAGATCTAAGTAATGAACTTGATTTATTAAAATATGGATTATGACCTAGTGTCACTACCCATAAGATCAAACTAATATGAGTCGGTTTGAGTTATCGAACCTAATTTTGGGAATTTCCAATCCAAAACAGACACGTTATTCTAAACGGATGGTCAACCAGGAGATACCTGAAATAGAGAGTCTATTTAACAAATGACATGGATCAGACTCGAATATTACATGAATCAAGCTGCCATAATAGAGCTGGTCTTTTATGTGCTAACACGTCAATCTAGAGAAACTTCCAAAACCTCACCATATATGTTTGTAACTCACAAAGCTATCTCTTAAGAAGATAGATGTATTTCCAAGAGATAGAGTGGGAGTAGATTGGATCGTCACAAACATGTCTTATAGTTAATGTGTTACTTTGTGAAAGTAATGGAACTATATTCTATAAAGATAGAGTGGGAGTATAGCACACATGTCTTATTGTTAAAATATTGCTTTTCGAAAGTAATGGTATTATAACCTTGTCCCAAATCGACCTTGTTACAAACGAGCCATAGCATTACAATCCAAAAATTGTTACTCTAGAGTAGATTTACATTAAGGTGAGGGTCTCCTTAATAGTAAATAGAGCTTTAGAGTACCTAAGTGCATAGATTGACATGAAGATGTTAATCAAGATAAATTATGTTAGGAATCGTCACCTTTCATTTTGATGAAGAATGGCAAATGATATTAAAAATTTGCTTTTCTAAAATGGGAATTTAGAGAAGGATGTGTTTGGAACACAAAATCTTAAATAAAGATATAAGAATCGTAACGTATGATGCGTAGCTTTCTTAAGTGATCCTAGAATGGTCTCAAGCAAGCATCAAAGGATTATATTTTTCGTTCATGTGATAATTGAGAATGGTTTTATTCACATGATTGAAGAATCATGATTAGGAAAACCCTTCAGTGTCTAACACAGATACGAATATTATATTTCTAGATAGCGTTGGTACAAAATAAAAAATTATTAAGATGCAACTCCAACCCCGAAGCTAAACTAAGTACATAAGTTCCTACTGAGACGGCAGCTACTTTAGACCCGTTTCCCATTCGGAGATCGACATCACCCTTGTTTAGCTTTCTTATGCTTTTTAGGCCCTGCAAATGATTACGCAAGTGAGAACCACAACCAGTATCTAATACCCAAGTTGTATTTGAAGCATAATTTATGTCTATCATAAAAGATTCGGTTGAGAAATTACATGTCGGCTTCACAATGCCAGCTTTTATGTCATCCAGGTACTTTGTACAATTAAGTCTCTAATGTCCCTTGTTATTACAATAATTACAAGTATCTTTAAGAGGATTACCCTTTATAGGTTTAGGCTTGGTAGAGCAATTCACAATTGCTTTACCTTTGCCCTCCACCTGAACGGGCTTCTTACCTGCGTTCCTCTTAAACTGCTTCTTCCCCTTCACGTACTCAATCATTTTAAGTACTTGTGAACTTACAGGTTGTCCATCTTTGAGGTTAGCCTCAAAGAACCGAACGACAGTGTCATACTGAATTATCCTCGGGGCTTGAGAAAACATAGTAGAAAGTCTAGAGAATACTTCATGTGCATCGCGAAACTTGACACATTGCCTTTGTAAAGCAGGATCCATTGAAAAAATCAAAACATTTTTAATTGCGGCGGATTCCTTTTGATAATTTGAAAAAGCCTCCCTTACATCGGCATTGGCCCTAGTACTAGGCGAAGGGGGAGAGGGATCGACAAGGTAGCGTAATTTGCCATCACCTGCGGCAGCTAATCGAAGTTGTTCCTCCCAATCTTTAAAATTACTACTGTCGGCTTTTAAAACATATTTGTCCATAAAAGAACGTAGCCATGAATCTCTAGCTATGGTGACGATTTCACTAGTAGAAGTCATCGTGATTACTACAAAGGAAAAAAGGAAAGATTAACATTTATCGTCTAGAAATATTTAACTTGTAAAACTATTTAACAAGTTCCCATTTATATAATGATCTCCCACTGAATTATATAAATGATTCCAAGATCCAATTTTATATAAATACGGGCACGGTGGACTGATACAACCCATATTTATATAATTTGGTGAGTCAACATTTTAACTGATTATACTACTAGAACTTTTGGTTGACGGATTTCCTTAAAATCTATATTTTAGCCCCAGAATAAATATGGGCACGGTGGACCGATTCAACCCATATTTATTCCGTTGAGTCCAACCAAATTTTCACGCGTAATAACCTTTATTACCCTACTTACCCAACGTAAAAAGAGTGTACCTCGGTGATCCGAACCTACCTCTAATGAAGAAGGGATTCATAGGTGCTATTATTTGGTAACGGTTAATCACAATTTTAAACAAATGTGAGAAATCTTATCAATTTAATTGTCTATCACTTTTAAGTGAACTAAATTGGTGAATGCTAGACAATTAAATCGATAACAACAAAAATAAAACATGTAGTGACGATTTGGCATGAATGCATAAATGTAAACAAGTAAGTCCTAATATGGCCACCTAGTTAATCTAATTAACTAAAATTATTACATATCGGAAACCAACTCCTTGGTCCCTTGAGTCTTCATAAATTGACCTCCTTCTTTAGGATTTCGGAACGCCTTTCCGAAAACACCGTCTTCATGAAAACTCCGTCTTTAGATGCTTCATCTAATTACTAATAATTAAATTACATAACAATACCCTATTATACAATTTTTAATAAAATTAAAATAAAAACTATTAATTAATTACAAATTAGGCGATACGAAATCGCAATTAATTACAAAACAAGTCGATATTCCCTTACATTACGGGAAATACCAACTTCTACCTATGGCCATATTAGGAAAAAAATTACATAATTATAATGCTAAAAAAAACATTCATCCAAATGAATAATCAAATGCATTATGGAAAATGACATGCCAAATCGTCTAACTTACCAACAACGATCATTTGAGCTTGCTTTGACTGAATTTTTACCAATAAAAATTCATAATCAATTCTTAAAACAATTTTAAGACTTACTCATCATACTAATCTGGTCTAATATCAAAATAATTATTCTCAACAATTAACTTGAATTTATATGGAAATTAAATCACAATTATGACAAAAATAATATAATAATTCACAATTATCATACAAAAATTCCATTTAATTTAAACACTTATGGAAAAATAAATTTCAAAGCCATGAACATTCTGGTCTTACACCAAAAATGCCATGCAAGTAGGGATGTCAGCGGGGCGGGTATATGTGGGTACCGCCCCGCACCCGCCCCAGTTAGGGCGGGGATGGGTAGAGTTTTGGCGGGTGGTGGGGCGGGTGCGGGTACGAAAATTGTACCCGCCATGGGTCATGGGGCGGGGATGGATTTTGCATCTTACCCACCTAATACCCGTCTACCCGGAAATCATTAAAAAAACTAGTAGGATTATGATAATTATATAAATCTTATTTAGTTATAGTTAAGATATAATGTTAATAATAACTATTTTATAAAGTTTTTTACTAACTTACTTGGTGAAAAAATAAAATTATAAAGATAAATTAAAAAAGATGGAAATTAATAATGATTAAACCAACTTTTACGAACAAATTTATCGAATAAAATTGTCGTGTAGCGAGTTAATGGGTAAGCGAGGCGGGTACGGTTTTAAATTTCCACCCGTTAGGGCGGGGATGGTTTTGGAAACTTGTACCTGCCACGGGTGGTGGGGCGGGGATGGGTACGAGTTGTTCTTGGTGGGTACGGGTACGGAGGAGCCTATATCCACCACCGCCCCGCCCCAATGACATCCCTACATGCAAGTGATAATTTTTGTTTTTAAAATTTATTTAAAACGATTTCACAATTTAATCGGTAAAGCGACAATTTTTACGATTTAATTCTAAATCAAACCATAAAAATTGAAATGACTTAAAATAAAAATTTGTACATTTTGGAACAATTTCCAGGAGCTAAAAATTAAAAAATTTCGAGCCCAAAAATTAAATCAATATTTATTTACAAAATAACCATTATTTACCAATTTTTATCAAATAAAAATCAATAAACTACCTAAATTAATCATATTAATCTAAAGTATCTACTTACCTCATAAATAGAACATGCATGTGGTTATTTCTAAATAAATATGCATAAAATTAACATGCAACCAATTTTAATTAACTCTTAATTAATTTTAATGCATTTTTACTCAATTTTATGCCATTTTAAGTTATAAAAAGTGGAAAAATTTAACACAAATCAAATTTTCGTCCCATATCATCCTAAGACCATATTATATACATGCAATACCATATTATGTGATAAAACTAATTTTAGTAACATAATATCAATTTTATTAATTTATCTCATAAATTACTAAAATCGTCTTAAAACAACATGCATGTATTTAACAATGCTCTGATACCACTTGTTAGTTATTTGGACCATATTAATACTCATCTTATGATATTAAAATTACAAATTAATTTAAAGTGGTCTAAATCTACATGCATACAAATAAAAGTATAAAAGATGGTATTAAACCATCTTAAGACAAAAGTTCCTTACATTGTATAAGGCATGTTTTGGGCACAACTCAAAGACTCCTTCCTTGATGTTGTTCTTGAGCTATGAAAATGGATGATCCTCCAAGACAACAAACCACCAAAATAGATGGTCTCCTAAGGAAGCACCCAAGAATCAACCCAAAATACTACTAAAATACTAACTAGGTATATGTAGTAGTAAACCTTGTTTATTGTATATTTGATGTACTAAATAATATTATTACTTTGATAATATTACTAGTTAATTTATATATGTGTTTTTAAGATGAACAAGATGAACAAATGAGAAGAAAAATGGTCTCTTGATAAAGTGCTCAAACAAAGACACAAATTTCTTCAAATTTTTCCAACTTGTAAAATGATGTGAATAGTTGGGTATTTATAGCCAAATATAGGAGACAAATCTAAGTGGAATTTTCCACTTAAAAGGACACTTGGTGTCCTCTAAAAAATCAGCCAAATGGACTTATATGAGTCCATTTCGGTTTTCGACATTTGCCCCACAAATGCTTATAAGTCTTATATTTAATTATCTTACATAATTAAATATTAATTTAATTATTTAACACTTAAATAATACAAATTAACTACCAATGACTACTTAACCATTAAGTAATCATAAGACCATTTTATCAACATACAATGTATCAATATTAAGTCACTTAGCTAATTTTACAACCTCTTGTAAAATTTAATAACTAATTAATTCCACCTCAAAACATATACACATATCGTATAAAATTAATTAACTAACAATTAATTAATTAATAAATTCTAATCATCTATACAATATTATTAAAAGGCTAGTAAAAGCATTTAAGCTTAATCCACGTGTAATTTTTCTATAGGTTAGTAATAATTCACTTATATTAATTACTTGATTATCTAAGTAGAAATAATCTCTAAATATCATGTGTTACTTATAAATACTAACAAAATAAAAAATATTAGTTGCAAACAAAAAAAAAATTAATACAAACTCGTTATTTTCCTCTCATAATTTTGTATCAATCTACCTATCCATTTAACTTTTATTTATTTTTATTTAATAGATTGTCTTTTTGTTTTTCGTCACAATTATTATACTTTATATTTATTTTACCATGATTTGTTATCTCCCTCTTAGTTCACAAAACATTATTCTTCTCTCAAATAAATTCTTGAAATTAATTAGATAATTAATTACAAAAATTTCCTTATATAAATATTACAACAATCCTATTTTTCATTTGTATCTAAAAATTTGGTAGGTAAAGTATGCATATATATATAACCAAATGAATTATTTAACTTTTTTTATTCTTATTATATTTTGAATTAATTAATATTTATAATCTTATTTAGTTATTATTTTTTTGTTTAGATTGAAATTGCAAGAGGATGACATACTCACATATCAATAACATTGCATGAAATTTAGAAATAATGGTTATGGAACATCTTTGTAATTTTCTTTTGACTTGAATATTGTTAAAAGGCTACTTTAAACCTTTAATTTTTTTAATCCACGTGTAATTTTTCTATTGGTTAATAATAATTCACTTATATTAATCTATAAAATCTTATTAAAAGGCTAACCTAAAAAATGTGACATGGCAAGTTTAATTGTGAAGTGGCAAATTTTAATGTGACATGGTAAAAAAAAGTGATATGGATTACCAATTTAAGAAAATTAAAAAATATAAGGTCAAAAAATTTAAAAAAATATAAATTATAAACACAAAAAAGAAAGAAAAAAAATTGTAAACCATTAATCTCTTCTCATAATTTTTGTTATTTATTTACCTTATTTATTTAACAATTATTTCCTTTATTTAATGAGATGACCTTCTAACTTTCCTTTCATCATTACTATATATACTCCGTAGTTATGTACCATATTTTTTATTTTTCTTTCATCCAAAAAATTTTGAGAGAATTTGTAATAGAATTTTTCATATATATAACTATTATATTCACTCTAATTTTCAATTTTATTAAAAAAAAAGGCACCTAAAGTATACATAGAAAAGTAAACTAATTGTTTCGTTTTTTATTTTTCTTATGTTTTGTATTAATTTGTTATTATTTTTTGTATTTGTATTAATATTGCACGAGAATGAATTTCCAACTTTATTCAAAAAATTAGTAGGTAAGGTATAGCTAAAGAACTAAATTAATTATTTCGCTTTTTATTTTTATTATGTTTTTAATTAATTAGAATCTTATTAGTTATTTTTTGGTGTTTATATTTATATTGCAGGAGAATGAATTTTCAACTTTATTCAAAAAATTGGCAGGTAAACTATACATAGAGAACTTAATTAATTGTTTCACTTTTATTTTTATTATGTTTTGAATTAATTAGAATTTTATTAGTTATTTGTGTGTGTGTGTGTGCGCGTGTGTGTGTGTGTGTGTGTGCGCGTGTGTGTGTGTGTGTGTGTGTGTGTGTGTGTGTGTGTGTGTGTGTGTGTGTGTGTGTGTGTGTGTGTGTGTGTGTGTGTGTGTGTGTGTGTGTGTGTGTGTGTGTGTGTGTGTGTGTGTGTGTGTGTGTGTGTGTGTGTGTGTGTGTGTGTTTGTACCAATATTATAGGAGGATGACATACTCACATATCAATAACAATACACGAGGTTCCAAATAATGGCTATGGATCTGCTTTACAGATTTTTTTCTTGGTTTAGATGACTCTTTCATTTTTGTCGGTTTTTCTTTTTTCTACAATGATGTATTTGTAATATCGAATGGTAACATAAATCTTTAATAAATTGTTGACATGTTGTTACATTATTGTCCTTACTTTTTCCTACACTTTAGTCTTCTTTTAACACTTATGTTCTATTTTTATTCCGTCAAACAGATTACAAATCAAATTGCTTAGCCAAATTGTTAAAGTACGATGCACATATGTCAATTTGATCTTATCATAGTGTTATAATATGCATAAATAGTAATTAATTAGAAACGGATTCTTATTCTCCAATAATTCATTGTTCCAATTCCAATGCTTTCAAGCCTTTAAATCATTTTTTTTGTTTTCCGTCAAATATACTATTCTGTAACTCACAATATTTTTTGGATAAATATTTTTTGAATGATTTGTTTATATTTTATTTTCTCACGAATTAGAAAAGGCTAATATTTCGTATGAAGTATAATAGTATTGTTTTGATTATAATTTTTGTTGAATGATCGAATATGAAGAAGCTATGTTTAGAATCGTATATGCTTAAATCTCTATTTATTGCGTGATTCTGAGAAATGTGTAATTAGTTTTGCTCATCTTATACTACTAATAATGATTATTAGGGTTCACTTATAAAGTTTTGATCCTTACTTTACTCTCTTACTTTTGTCTCAAATCTAATCATATATATACTACGGAGTATATTATTATGACACAAAATGTGATATTTTAAATATATGTAACATTTCGTTGGAATTATTCGGAATAGTTGTTAAAGTTGCTCACATAAAAGTTCACGATCGTTTCTTTGCAAGATAAACATAGGGCCAGGTACTTTAAAATGCATCAAAACAACAATAAAAACAATATCTGCATTCAAACAATAAAGAGGCAAGTTGCAATGTTTGTTGGTGAAAAAAATCATTCATATTCTATAATCTTTAAGCCGATCAAAGCAATGGTCAAATAATAAAGAGACAATTGAAGAATCACTAATTAAAGACGCAATTGAAGAACCATTAATTAAACGGGCAATTGAAGAATCATTAGCAACTCAAACGAGAAAATTGAGAGTCATTGATTTTCTTTCTATAAAATCTCATCAAAATACCAATTCATATTGTCTTATTTGATACCAGGTTGTCCAAACCAACATTACCCGTCCTTACAAAAGTCGATTTTTTTTGTTCTCTCTGTAATTTAAAGTATTTATTGGAATTGTGTGTCTGCCTTTTCCTTTTCTTTTTGTTCATGTATTTATATTTAATAGTCTTAATTGGAGGTGCCAATTCAATTAATTAACTTGATAATTTATTAATGATGTTATTGTAGGAGGTATGTATATGTTAATGCGATCCTAACATCGATGTGCTTTGAACTTCGTGTAATTATTTTGCATACCTAATAAGAAATATTTTTACGAAACTAGCATAATTATCCATATTGTACGAGTTTTAGGATTTTGACGGGAGTATTTATTTAAATTCCATATCTATATGTGTACTTACTGTAAGTGAAATAATAAGAATGTTATATTTTTGTAGAGAAATAAGGGATAATGAATGAAAAGTAATCACGCTATATATTTCGAAGTTGGGAGGTTTTTAACTGCATATGGAGTAGAAAATAATTTTCAATGCAATTTGTTCATATATGAAAGTGTGACTTCTTTTAATGTTTTGTTTTATTGGTAGCAACTTGTACTCATATTTTTAAATCATTTGAAAACAGGGGACGACAATGTAGCACAAATTCATGTTCCTATACTTCTATGGCGTCAAGATTGTCCATAAGACCAGAAGTACCCGGAAATTCAATTTGACGGATTGTATCCTCGCTTCAAAACAACCAAGCTATTCACATTTTGGTTTGCGTATCATCCCGAATAAAAAATTTGGAGTGTATTAAACTTTTGTTTTAAAATAGTGCTCCCTTTGTCGTGTTCATTTATTTACCTTTTTTTTTAATTATTTGTGAGTGGTTTTTTAATTAAAATTAAACAAATGATTGAGAGAGGGGGACTAATCCATATAAGTTATTCACAAATTAAACACTTAAACACAGTTAATTATTAACGATCCCGTGATTTTCACGGGCTCCAAAACTAGTTTATTATTTAAACATCACATAATTAAATAATAAATCTCCTTGTCCCGAGTTCGTAACCCTTCATCAAATAATACATTTATGTGACTAACTAAAAGTCAAATAATACAAGGATTTAATTATTTTCTATCTCATACAAATAATTAGTTTTTCCATTTGGGCATCATCCTATAGGTGTGACCTAAAGGGATCAGCTGACCATCGCCGTCACACGACAGTAATGCCAAACTCTAGTCAGCCAATCATTACCGATTAACGATGACCAGTTGACAAATAAAAAGATAAATCTCTGATATTCCTTTTACGAGATTTAATATGTAAACGCACTAATTGTGGAGGACACTACTCCAACATGATAGTGGGTGTTGTTTTATCAATTATTTTATTAGCATGCTTAAGGCCATAATGATATGCCTTTTGCATATAACAAGAACAACACCCTACCCTATACTTAGATAAGAGAAAAATGGTGTCTTAAAAAGAGAGTGTGCTCCCCATACACCCTATGAAGCCGTGACCCCCTTCCTCTCTCATCATATTGTGAATTGTTCTCTACAATTCATTCATTCTTACAACATAATTATATTGATAATTTCTCTACATTCTCTCTAGATCTTGTGAAGAACTAATATGAAAGAATAACTCACATATCTCTAATATTATTCCCATTACTAGTAGTAGTATACAATAATATTAGTTGTTCATTTTAGGGTACTTCTACTAATTTCTAGTAACAAATTAGTAAAAGTATTAAGAGGGATTACCTTGGTACAAATCCTTGAGGAGTAGATCCTACCATTGGATCTAAGGGTTTTCTTGGAGCATTTGGTTTTTCTTAAAGAAGAGTAATTTGGAAGTAGTTCAAATTAGTATAATCCATTTGGCCCTCATTGTAAGTAGATCGGTTTTCTTCTTACTTTGCATTATAATGTTATGCATGCATAAGATCTAATTAGTTTTATGACGAAACTAAAATATAGAGTTATTAGAAATGTCTAATAAGAGATATATGAATCCTACAATTGGTATAAGAACAAGAGTTATTGCATGCATAATCGGTTTTGTTTTTCCGAGTTAATATGTTAACATATAAAACTTAAAAATTTGTGATTTATGAAGATAAATGTCACGAAAATTTTGCATATTTAATATTCTGGTCCTAAATTGATTTTAGATCATTTTGATGATTTATGGTATTTTTATTGCTCTTTAATATGATTATTAGAATTTTATTAGATTTTATTGAGTAAAATGACAATTAAAATGCTAAAAATAGTTAGACTATGATTCTGACCTTGAAATTTTTACACGACCTCACATGCATATTTTACATGTTGTATGTAAAATGTCACATATAATGGTTTTATATAGCATGATTTATGATTTTTACATGTTAAAAGTCGATTAAATAGAGGTATTTATGTTAAAAATGGTTAGACTTTGTTCCTGCCCATGAAAATTTAGTATGTTGTCACATGCAATATTTACACACTGTATGTAAATTTTTAGATCAAATGATTTAATTTTGCATGATTTATGATTTTTAGATGTAAAAATCGAATAAATAGTGACTATTTGGGCAAAAATAGCTAATATAAATTTTATGGCATAAATTTTTTTCCCAATGTTGTATATATGATATGAACTTCAGATCTAAAGTTGCATGTTAATTTTCGTATGATTTTAGTGGTTATTAATTTTTATGGGATATAAATTGATAAATAGCAACTTTAATAGTCATTAAAATAAAAATTCGACTTTTGGGCTTAAAATTTATCATTTCCAGGTTCTAAAAACTTGTTAAAAATATTCAAAATTTTAATTTTGATTTATTGCATAATTTTATGTTTAATTTGGAATTAAAGGGTTAAAATTATGTTTTATACGATTTATTTGTGAAATAAATTAAAATAATTTAAAGGGCAAATTTTATTAAAATTTTGGGGTGTTGGGAATTTTCCAGAATATACAAAATTATGATTTTGAATTTTTCGAATTTTTATGACTTTTTGGGAATTATTTCCTTATTATTATGAATAATAATGACTAAAGAGCAATTATATAAATATCAAGTTGAATTATTGTCAAATGTTTAGTGAAGATTAAATTTTGAGTCCTAAGAGGGTTAGGATAATTAACTTGGACGTAGATTTGATTTATGTAATATTGTGTGATTTTAATAAGTTAATAGTCACAATAATCCATGAAACCGGACTATATATACGATATTAGCTTAAATAGGGTGATTTGGCACATAACATGGCATGTTTTATACATATATTAATGCTGAATTTTTAGTATGATTGTCATATTTTATTTTATATAATTTTGAATTATGTAATTTGTACTTAGTATGGCCTTAGGTTTAATTGGTATTTCCCGAAATGAATGGGGATATCGATTCGGTTGTAATTAATGTGATCTCGTATCATTTTTATTTTATTTTATTTTAGTTTTTCTTTTTATAATGTATAAAGTAGAAAAGCTTTGTAAATTATTTATTTCGCAGTTCCTTGAAAACGGTGCAATTCGAGAAGGTGGTCCGACAAAGATGGTGTTACCTTGAAGTGCGTGTTCAAGGGACCAAAGGAGTTGGTTTCCGAATTTGTAAATAGTTTATTTGATTTACTATTTTAGGAAGTGATGTGACCATAATTAGCGCATATTTAGCCCCCGAATTACCATTGTTTTCATGCTTTTTAGTGCCTATTTGGGTCATTTCTTATCTTTAGTTCTTTGTTTTGCATATTCTTTGAGATTTTGATCCCTTGGTAGGAAAGGAGTAAGAATCTTGCATTTTCATGGCAAAACAAGGCTAAATTGATCATATTCAATGACCAAGCATCAAGGAGAGACAAGACTAGAAGGCCTTTGTACATAGCATAGTAGAAGAGCATTGTTGAGAAAAGGATCCTTGAGTCCCCAAGGAAATCCCCAAGGAATTCATGAAGAAAAGGGAAGAAAAAGAAGAAGGAAAGTTGCTGAACTACAATCCGAACGGATTGTAGAGAATCCGTCCGTCCTCGCCAATCCGAGCGTCACGCAAAGGAATCCGCTCGGATTTCCCCTCGCCAATCCGAGCGTCTTGCCCAAGAATCCGCTCGGATCCTTCAGCCCAGATCCGGCCGTCCCGACTCCCATCCGCACGGACAAAGACAAAGACGTTTTCATTCCTCAAGCATCGATAAGAGAAGCCCTTCTCTCGGATAATCCCGGAGGCTCCTTGCTCAACTTAAAAGTGTAATTACTAGTTTAGCCCTTAGTTAACCCTAATGCATCCTCCCTAATTTTCACTATAAATACCCCATTAGTCTAATTAGAGGAGCATGTTCTTCTTATCAATAATTAGTGTAGTTAATATCAATCAAATCTCTCTTCAATATTGTAATCAAATATTAATCAAGTTTTAATCCAAGTTTTAGTTCTTTAATCTCTCTCTTGTTCTTACTTTATTTTGGGTAATTGAAGATTATTTGGGTTATTATTGGGAGATTGACAACCTCTCAATCTAGGATTCAAGTACTTCTATTATTCTTGCTTTATTATTGGAATCATTAGTAGGTATAATCTCTTAATCCCTTTTTAATTATTGCTAATTACTTTCATTTATTCATCATGTTTCATTATGTTAGTATGATTGACAACCTTTCTAGCATGATCAATATGATAATGAGTGAGTAGTCTCTTAGCTAGGGTTTAATGGGTGATTAGGGGAAACCAACATGGGGAATGATTCATGCTTAAATTAATATGCTTTCATATCTTATTTGCTTGCTTGTTTTGATCTTAATACATGCACATGTTATATTTGATGAAATGCTAAGCCTATGAATCCTTGCATTTACTATCATCTTCTATCCTTTCAACATGACTTGTAAGACATAACCCAACTCGAGTCTTGTTAGACCATGCATGTGTTAAGTAGGGAAGATTAAGTCGACTTGTAGGTGTTGTACAATCCAAGAGATTCGGCTCCGGGACCCAAACTTTCCTAGGATTGTAAGATATAACCCAACTCAATCCATCACAACAATAATTGCTTGCTTATAATTTGAGAACATGTTTGTATGATCATATCCCATGATTCCCCTATGAACCCATGACACCCTAGTGCTTTTAATCAATTGTTTACACCCCTTATTTTATTTACCTTGTTAGTTTATTTTCATTGCTACCTTAGTTTAGTAACCTTCTACATCAACCCAATTTGTGACACCCCTAGACACCACTAGTTACAATAGAATCTTCATTTCAATACCCGTCCCTTGGGATCCGACCTTTACTTGCCTCTTTACTAATTATAGAGTTGTTTGTGAAGTATAAATTGTGTTTTGTATCGACCATTGACCAACGACCACATATGCTTAATTGTGAACACGAAATGGCTCCGATCAAAAATGGCGCCGTCGCCGGGGACGGTGTTTAATTGATTTAAGATTTCTTTTATTGTTTTTAGTTGTGTCTTTTTCACCTTGGGGAAGTAAAACTCCTCAAGGTTTGTTCTAATTGTTTTCTAGTTGTTTGATATTTTGCATGTCTAGAAGGTTACAAAGAGATTTGTTACCTTTTGACCGTGAAATCGAAAGAACCTTGACGAATAATAGGAGACTTGTTAGGAGGAATTTGGGAGGTGTTGGTGAAGTTGTTCAACCCACTAGTGAGTTTGTCAATCCTTTCGCAATAGAAGAAGAAGAAAACCCATTAAACAATACCACACAAAATCCACCTACAATGCCTAAATTCTCGTCACACTCTATACCCACCGAGGAGGATTTACCAAATGGTACTCCTACCCCACAACATCTTACCGGAAACTTTATTGCCAAGTCCGCCTTCATTCAACTAGTTGAGAGGAGCCAATTCGGGGGAATGCCTAGTGAGGACCCTCATTCTCATATGGAAACATTTTGTGATTATTGTGAAGCTATCTCTCAAACAGGCGTGACTCAAGACCAAATAAGATGGGTCTTATTTCCTTTTTCGTTAATCGGCACCGCAAAGCAATGGTTGAAGGGCCTTGATAAGGCCACCCTTGGAATAGATTCTTGGAAGAAGCTAGCTCTAGCTTTCTACAAAAATTTCTACCCACCGGAAAAGACTAATATGCTAAGAGCTCAAATTACGGGTTTTAAGCAAAGGGATGAAGAATCTTTGTATGAAGCTTGGGAGCGGTTCAAAGGTATTTGTCGCTCATGTCCTCACCATGGACTTAGCGAATGGTTTTTAGTGCAACAATTTTGGAATGGTTTATATGAAGATTCAAGGAACATTCTCAATATGGGATCAAATGGAATGTTCACCGAAGTTGATGACAATCAAACATGGAACAAGATTGAGGAAATGGCGGTCCATAATTCGCAATATAGTAGGCCTCGCAAGGCTACTAGAGGAGGAAAGTATGAAGTGGACACCGTTACTCAATTGGGTGCTCAACTTAGTGCTCACATTGACACAATCAACTTAAAGTTTGAACAAGCTATGGCTAGACTTGAGGAAAACTCAAAATCAACAAAGCATCATGTTAATGCCTTGACGGCATCCTCATCAATCCCAAGCGGGATATGTGAGAATTGTGGAACCTTGGGTCATGACTCAAGTGAATGTAGGGGAACAACCGAACAAGTTAATGCTTTCCAAGCTTACAAAAGTGGTACCCCTTATTCAAATTTTTACAATGAAAACACCAAGTTCCATCCAAATCTCTCATACAAAAGCCAAAATGTCCAAAACCCTCAAACAACATACACTCCACCACCCATGAGAAATCAAAATCAAAGACCCTTTTACAATCAAAACCAAGGTTACCAAAATCAAAATCCATACAATCACCACAATGACCAAGGTTTTGATGTCCAAAAAGCGGTCCTCCAAATGCAAAAGAATCAACAAGAAATTTTCACCCAAATGCAAAAAGATAGCCAAGCAAAAGACACCACCATCAACAACATTCTAGCTCACACCAAGATGTTGGAAACACAATTGACCCAACTAGCATCTTCTAGCTCACAAAGACAAAAGGGGCAATTACCACCTCAAAGTAACCCCCCTAGACATGAAACGGTTAGTGCCATTCACTTGAGAAGTGGTACAAGGTATGAAGCACCGAAGGAGCAAGTTGAGGATGAAGTTGTGAGAGCTAGTGAGAATGAAGTTGTGGTGCAAGGTCCCAAAGAAGGGGAATCATCAAAAGAAGAAAGCTCAAAGAAAAATGAAGACAAAGCCAAAGAAAAGGAGCCCATTGTGATTAGACTTCCTTTTCCAAGTCGTCAAGCCAAGCCTAAATTTGATGATCAACTTGGGAAGTTCATGGAGATTGTGAAGAACTTAGAAGTCTCAATTCCTTTCACGGAATTAATCAATCACGTTCCGGCCTATGCAAAGTACATGAAAGATATCCTCACAAAGAAGAAGTCAATCCGGAAACTTGAGACTATCGCCTTCACCAAGGTGAGTAGTGCAATACTTCAAGGGAGTTCACCTCCAAAATTAAAGGATCCGGGAAGCTTCTCAATACCGTGTACCATTGGCGACACAACGATCAACAAGGCCTTATGTGATCTAGGGGCTAGTGTGAGTGTCATGCCGTACTCGGTAAGTAAAAGGTTGGGAATGGGAGAGCTTAAATGTACCAATATCACTCTTCAAATGGCCGATAGATCGACGAAGACACCGCTAGGGATATGGGAAGATGTCCCCGTGTGAATTGGGAAGTTTTTCATCCCGGTGGACTTTGTCATAGTTGATATGGAGGAAGATTCCAACATTCCAATCATCTTAGGAAGACCTTTCCTACACACCGCGGGTGCGGTGATTGATGTGAAACATGGAGAGCTCACTCTAGAAGTGGGAGATGAAAGCATAACTTTTAATCTTGACAAAACCATGAGAGCTCCTCGTTTGCATGAGCCATGTTTCATGATTGATCATTATAGCCGGAAAGATGAGAAGAAGAAATTGGAACTCCAATGGAGGAAGAAAATTGAAGATGCTCCATTCAAAGAGCAAGTGAATTGTGACAAAGAGAGCTTGCAAAGCTCATCAAAATCAACCAAGGAAGAAGAAGATGGCCTCATTGGCCAAGAAAAGAAATTGGGAGAGTTGTCTCCATCTAAGCAAGAGATTTTCAATGATCAACTCAATGAAGTTTGTGGTCTTTGGGACGACGAATTTGAAGGGATCTTTAATCCCTACATTGGGCATGCCATCGATCATGATCAACAACAAGGGCCACGGTCTATTGAGGACCTCTACCATAACAATGAACAAGCTTTTGACTACTTCTTCAAGGTGTTGAGCAACATCAACAACACCTTGAACATGCCTCCTTGACATCTCATCAAGAATGAGAGTTTGGTGGAGTCCTCCCTAAACCACCACTTGTAAATATTTCTAACCCCCTAACTTACTTTTCAATTTTTGTATTGCATTTTTGTCATTTTTGGATTTATTTTTACTTTGATCAAAATAATTGTCATGTAAGAGAGAAGTGAGGGAGGGACTAATGATTTTAATTGATATGTAGTGCTTTACCTTAGTGTGGGGATGGCAATTGCCTAGGCTATTCATGCCTTAGTAGTGCCCCCACAATGAAGAACACAAGATTTGAAAGAAAGAATGATAAGGGAATGCGTTGGTGCACGGATGGAACTGAATCCGTGTACACAAGGACCAATCCGAGCGGATTCCTGAGAATCCGCCCGTCTGAAGAAGATCCGAGCGTCCTGATGAGAAGACGCCCGTCTTGGGCTGAGCTGAAATTGCAAAAATTCTTGACTGTTGAAGAATCCGAGCGGATTTCTGGAAAGACGCCCGTCTCACAGAATCCGTCCGTCTTTTGAACAATCCGCCCGTCTTGCGGTGAAGAAAAACAAAGAAAAATCTCGGACAAGAATCCGTCCGTCCCGCACGAAATCCGCCCGTCTCATCTCGGAAGAATCCGAGCGGATTCCCAGAATCCGCCCGTCTCTAGGCGGGATTTTTGAAAATTTGAAGCTGAAGAATCCGAGCGGATTGCGCCTAATCCGCACGGATTGCCCCTGCGTCCTAAAATTGTCGAGTTCTTTAAATACCCATCCCACCTTCATTCATTCATTCATTCACTCATAAACACTACCCACAACATCAAAACCCTCATCCTCTCCATCTCAAAAACAAAAACCCTCAACAAAACTCACCAAAATCAAATCAAACCATCTTTCAAATAACAAATCAATCACTCCATCTTCATTAACAATCAAAACCAAGCACAAAATCTTCACCTTTGAATTGATTTTTGTTCTCATAAAGGCAAAGCCTTTCACCTTCAAAATCGATTTGGGCATTCTACAAATTGAAGATTTTTGATCTTTTTCTTGGTTAGATCATCAAATGGCAAGAACAAAGGGAGCAACAAAAGCAAAAGCAAAGGCAACAAAGGCACCAAAGGCTACAACTCTCTCTCAAAGGCAAAAAGCTCTACAAATGAAGAAAGCTTTGGCAATGGTGGTATCAACACCAAGCTTGGTAGTGCAACAACAACAACAAATTCCTATGGAAGCATCACCCTCTACTCCGGTAATTAATCAACTCTTGCATTACCCGGAGGTAACATTCATTTCCGATTCCCATAGAAATACATTTGTCAAGTTTGCTATGAAACAAATTCAATCCACCAAATTCATATGTCAAGATGCTTTAGAGAAGTTGGGTGTTCTTGAACAAACAAGAGTCTTTTTCAATGCCATGGGTTTGAAGAAATTGTTTGAAATGAAGGAAGTAACATACCCCTCCCTTGTCTTGGAATTCTTAAGTTCTTTAAAAGTGACAAAAGTTGAGAATAGGGAAAATATTGAGTTTCGTCTAGCTAACACTAGTAGACGCATTACCTTTCCGGAATTGGGTGCAATTTTGGGTCTTAGCGATGAACATAAATTTTATAAGCAATATGGGAAGTATGATCCCGAGCCTCTTTGGGAGGAAATCTCCGGGAAGAAATTTGAAGATTTTAAAGCTTGTCGTGCTCTTTTGGTCCATCATCCGGGCATAAGAATATGGCACAAAGTTGTGAGAAATACCATAATTGCAAGGAAAGACACCAATCATTTCACGGGACTCGATTTTATTCTCCTTGAATCAACTTTGAATATTGGAAGAATTCACACCAAGCCTTACAATTCTTTGAGGCTATTGGTTGATAGATGGCTCCATGTAGATAGTGGGAAGAAGGGTCAAACCGTTATTGTTAATGGCGGCCTTGTCACGGTCCTAGCCAAGCACTTTGATCCTAATTTCAATAAGGATAGCAAGTACAAGGCTAAGGATGGTGGCCATCTTATTGATATGTCCATCTTGATTAACAAGTTTAAGTGGGTTGCTCACAATCCCCTTGATACCAAGTATGGGTGGCTTACTAGTGAGGCTCGATCATTCACTTTACCCGCAAAGATTTGCCGTCTTAGTGTCCACCGGACCAACTATTTACTTCCCCTATCCGAAGAAGCCGAGTACATCATTCAACAACAAAAGGGTGATCATGAAACTCCCTCCTCTTCCATTGTTATACCGCCTTACCCTTTTGTGTATGAAGAGTTCAAACCGCAAGGAGTTGAAATTGGAAAAGACTATGTAACTCTTCTTATGCAAGCCATGCACAAGCAAGCTTATGAAGATCGGAAGAATGCATATTTGGCTCAATATCCTCCCCTCCTACATCTAGCTAGGCAAGGACTCCTCGATCCATCTTGTCCTTTGCCTAGTTGGGCGGATAAAGAAGCCTTGTTTCCGGGTGCATCTAGGGACGTGGTGGAAGACAATGAGGTTGTTGGAAATGATGAAGAGATTGATGATAATATTGAGGAAGAAGCAAGTGGAGATGAAGAAGGAGATAGTGAAGATGGTGATGAAGAAAGCAAAGAAGAAAGTGCCAAGGAAAGTGGCAATGTGACCACTTCTCATGAGGGAAGTGATGGTGATAGTAGCATGATGGAAGACTAGCCTTGGAGATTCCTACTCTCCCACGGTTTGTCTATATCTCTTTGTATATTATTTCATTTTGATCATTGTTGGTTTAGTCCTAGCAACATCAAAGGACTCACACCTCGGTTCCTTTGAGGTGTTCTTTATTGTTCCCACATTTGTAAAATCCAAAATGACAATCTAGTTTCATGCATAGCATAGTGTGTGCATGAACTCCCCCATGCTTTGACATTAGCAATAGTGTCTTATTTGGTTTGGGGAAGTTAATGCATACACAACGGGAGGTAATCTAAATTATCCTCTCCGTCATAACAAAAACCATGCATCATGTAGTATAGCTTAGTGTAGAATTGCATTTAGTATAGAAATCATGCATCATCTTTGCATAATTTCCACCATTTTGGCCATTGAGGACAATGCCCATATTAGTGTGGGGATGGGAATTCTAACACTTAACTTTTATTCAAAAACCATAAAAATTGAAAAAAATTTCAAAAATCATAAAAATTTGAAAAATTGAAAAACCAAAAACAAGTTCATTTCCTTTGTATATATTGTCTTGTATATATTGTGCTTGTTCATCCTTGTTCACTTTGATTGACTACGCCACATCCGAGACATGAGGATATTGAAGACCGCATGGTATGATCTTTCCAATCTCCTTTTTCCTCTTTATGTTAATGACTATGTGGCTTTATTTTGATTGATGCGGTAAAAACAATGTGAACTTAGGATTGCATTTAGTTTATTTGGCATATTAGTTGGTAGAATCATATGCATTAGGATGTTTATATGCTAGTTGCATCATGGCATGTAGTTGCATGTTAGAAAATTTTGCGAAACCGTCTACTTGGGAAGCTTGACAAGTGTATATAGGCCCTAGTAGATGCTTTTTGTTCTTAAGACTTTGCTTGTTAGAATACTTGTAAAACACCCTAGGATGTGTCATGCTAGTATCCTTTGACCCATGGTTTAAGGCCTAGTCAAGAGTACCTTGTGGTGTGATAACTCCTTGGCTACTGTTTATTCCAAGGTGACCCTTGAAACCATGCATACTTCCATCATTCATCCATATTCTACCACATTTTTGTCATCAAAGGGAATGGGCACAAAAAGAAATCAATTTGAGTTTAAAGAAATGAAAAGTGAAAGAAAGTTTGCAAAAATGCATCAAAAGAAAAGAGGAGCAAAAATAGAACTCCTAAAGCTTCAAATACAAGGCACCCTCGTTACTAATTGGGGTGACTTTGAAAATGTTCAAAAAGAAATGCAAAAAGTTGTCAAGTATTGAAATGCCAAAAATCAAAAAGAATGGCAAAGAAAGTGTTCTCAAAAAGTCAAATGCCAAAGAAATTTGGGGGAAAAACAAAAACAAAAGCAAACTCCCAAAGTGAAACTCAAATATCTATCGATCCCTTTATCCATCATATCCATTTTTGTGCATGGTAGAGAGGGGACGACCCTTCTTCTTGTCTAGGCAAGAGGGGGAATTCCGCGATCCTCCAGTGTTTCTAACACCATAGGGAGTCTACTCTTGACAAAAGCATTTAACGATTGAGGACAAAGGTACCCTAGCTTGACACATTTTGGAGGTGATTTATTGGTATCCTTCTAGGCTTAGTAGTTTGAACAAATTGCATCTATGAAGGATTGTGTACCCTTGAATTGCTTCCCTTGTAGATAATTTCCGCCACTTAGATGAGGAAAGTGGCTATTCTTTTGTAGATGCATCCATTATGTGTTTTTGTGTGCTTAATGTTTGGATGTGTCGCCATTTTGGCAAGACCCACCTTGCCTTGCAAGAAGGCATCCTACCTCATGGTTGTCTTGTTGTGAGTTGAAGGGGCGGAGTGAGACCCGCTAATTGTCTCATATCGGCTATTATTATTAGGTTAGGTTAGTATTGGTCCTAGTCTTTGTCACCTCTTTACTCGGGACGAGCAAAGGTTCGGTTTGGGGATATTTGATGTGACCATAATTGGCGCATATTTAGCCCCCGAATTACCATTGTTTTCATGCTTTTTAGTGCCTATTTGGGTCATTTCTTATCTTTAGTTCTTTGTTTTGCATATTCTTTGAGATTTTGATCCCTTGGTAGGAAAGGAGTAAGAATCTTGCATTTTCATGGCAAAACAAGGCTAAATTGATCATATTCAATGACCAAGCATCAAGGAGAGACAAGACTAGAAGGCCTTTGTACATAGCATAGTAGAAGAGCATTGTTGAGAAAAGGATCCTTGAGTCCCCAAGGAAATCCCCAAGGAATTCATGAAGAAAAGGGAAGAAAAAGAAGAAGGAAAGTTCTTTGAACTACAATCCGAACGGATTGTAGAGAATCCGTCCGTCCTCGCCAATCCGAGCGTCACGCAAAGGAATCCGCTCGGATTTCCCCTCGCCAATCCGAGCGTCTTGCCCAAGAATCCGCTCGGATCCTTCAGCCCAGATCCGGCCGTCCCGACTCCCATCCGCACGGATCGCAAAGACAAAGACGTTTTCATTCCTCAAGCATCGATAAGAGAAGCCCTTCTCTCGGATAATCCCGGAGGCTCCTTGCTCAACTTAAAAGTGTAATTACTAGTTTAGCCCTTAGTTAACCCTAATGCATCCTCCATAATTTTCACTATAAATACCCCATTAGTCTAATTAGAGGAGCATGTTCTTCTTATCAATAATTAGTGTAGTTAATATCAATCAAATCTCTCTTCAATATTGTAATCAAATATTAATCAAGTTTTAATCCAAGTTTTAGTTCTTTAATCTCTCTCTTGTTCTTACTTTATTTTGGGTAATTGAAGATTATTTGGGTTATTATTGGGAGATTGACAACCTCTCAATCTAGGATTCAAGTACTTCTATTATTCTTGCTTTATTATTGGAATCATTAGTAGGTATAATCTCTTAATCCCTTTTTAATTATTGCTAATTACTTTCATTTATTCATCATGTTTCATTATGTTAGTATGATTGACAACCTTTCTAGCATGATCAATATGATAATGAGTGAGTAGTCTCTTAGCTAGGGTTTAATGGGTGATTAGGGGAAACCAACATGGGGAATGATTCATGCTTAAATTAATATGCTTTCATATCTTATTTGCTTGCTTGTTTTGATCTTAATACATGCACATGTTATATTTGATGAAATGCTAAGCCTATGAATCCTTGCATTTACTATCATCTTCTATCCTTTCAACTTGACTTGTAAGACATAACCCAACTCGAGTCTTGTTAGACCATGCATGTGTTAAGTAGGGAAGATTAAGTCGACTTGTAGGTGTTGTACAATCCAAGAGATTCGGCTCAGGGACCCAAACTTTCCTAGGATTGTAAGATATAACCCAACTCAATCCATCACAACAATAATTGCTTGCTTATAATTTGAGAACATGTTTGTATGATCATATCCCATGATTCCCCTATGAACCCATGACACCCTAGTGCTTTTAATCAATTGTTTACACCCCTTATTTTATTTACCTTGTTAGTTTATTTTCATTGCTACCTTAGTTTAGTAACCTTCTACATCAACCCAATTTGTGACACCCCTAGACACCACTAGTTACAATAGAATCTTCATTTCAATACCCGTCCCTTGGGATCCGACCTTTACTTGCCTCTTTACTAATTGTAGAGTTGTTTGTGAAGTATAAATTGTGTTTTGTATCGACCATTGACCAACGACCACATATGCTTAATTGTGAACACGAAATGGCTCCGATCAAAAATGGCGCCGTCGCCGGGGACGGTGTTTAATTGATTTAAGATTTCTTTTATTGTTTTTAGTTGTGTCTTTTTCACCTTGGGGAAGTAAAACTCCTCAAGGTTTGTTCTAATTGTTTTCTAGTTGTTTGATATTTTGCATGTCTAGAAGGTTACAAAGAGATTTGTTACCTTTTGACCGTGAAATCGAAAGAACCTTGACGAATAATAGGAGACTTGTTAGGAGGAATTTGGGAGGTGTTGGTGAAGTTGTTCAACCCACTAGTGAGTTTGTCAATCCTTTCGCAATAGAAGGAGAAGAAAACCCATTAAACAATACCACACAAAATCCACCTACAATGCCTAAATTCTCGTCATAATATTAGAAAGTATTAGTACTTTGTTAATATAGGGAACAATAAAGTGAAGACTTTTATGCACCAAAAGGAGTGTGATATAGTATCACAAGTTCACCTTCATAATATTAGAAAGTGACAAAGAATCCTATACGATATGATTGTATCTTTACTATAAAATTGGAAGTTGTTTCTATCACAATTTGTATATTATTTATTTATTCCACTAAAACAAAACATAGTTAAAGCAATCAAGTACAATTCATATATGATATGATTAGGCATGGTACCTGAGTTGTAGCTTGTTTCGAAACAAAACATGTGGTCTCTCTTCCTACATGATCACGAGAACAAAGGGTTAGTGGCTCGTGATGCTGTCTATTAGAGAAAAGAGGATTATCTCTTATAGATAGAGTGGGAGAAAATGTTCAAGAGCCACAAAACAAGAATAGGACGTAGGAAGACCCCTTCTTGGTCAAAATCAGTAATTATTTCTTCGAATTCTAAGTAGACAGGAGTCATGTTATTAACAAACCTGTAACTTATTAAGTTGCTTTATCTAGTTTCAACTCCGCAAAAGTCCGAAGCAAGCATAAACATGAAAATGTTTATTTAGCTTGGTTGGTTGGTGGCAAGGGTTTTGCACGTAACAACAATGCTTCATTGTATTCGGATATGATTTGATATAGTTGGATTTTAAAATCTTCTTGCATGAGTTTTGTAAATCGCAACTATCCTAAAGTAGGATGCGAACTTAAGAGGAAGTCTTAAGTAGATGTCAAAGAGTTGAATTGTATGTTTTGATCATGTGATAAACATTTCTCGAATTATCGAGTAGTTCTGTTTATACATGGAGTTTAGTGGGAGTAATGTGGTGTTATTAGTCTTATATAAAAGGGACATATTGATCATTGTGAATGATGGAAGACTTAGGAGAAGAATAATACATCTCTAAGGTATCCAGACCTATAGAGATAGTTCTGTGAGGACATTAGCGTTAAATGAATATTCTTATATTGATAAGAGTCTAGTCATGTTCAAAGGTATTGAACATCTAGAAATTGAATCCACTTGCTTCTGCTGCGGAATTAATTCATTACGCTTAGATGTATCACCATTCTTAAATTTCGTATACTTGGAGTATGATAAAAAATTACAAATCGAATTTTTGAGAGAAGTCTCAATATAGCCATATAGTTCATTGATTAGTTCTCTTGGAGCACTAAAGAAATAAATCTAAGTGATTAGAATTGATATGGATTTATGTGCAAGCAGTTACACGATAACCATATTCTAATCACACTAGGATGGTTAGAGAACCATCTTGGCTATATTAATTAAGGAGGATATCTGCTAAATACGCTCTAGGCAGTAGAACAATGAGAGATTTACAACGAAAATTGAGTACACTTGCAATTATGAAAAAAAAATGCAAGTAGGAAGGGATGTTATTAGGATTCGGTTTTATGAATTGGAGGAACCATGGTAGTTCGTTCCAACAACCGAAGGTCCTATCCCTGTACACTGTGAGGACAGTGGGAGTGATTCTAAGGCTAAGGAACCTATCTCTAGATTGGATATGGACATGTACTCAAAAGGTTGTTGTGATAAAGATTATACAAAGGAAAATGGTACAAGGTTAGGGAAAGTGCAAAGTGTTGCTAAAACTTGCTAACCAAGGCCTTTTAATAGGCTAAACATGATAAGTCATGCCATTTCAATTGAGTTGAGATGTATAGTTGTATTCAATATTGAGTATGGATTATAGATTATATAGTAATTGATATGGTATCATTTTTACATATGTGATAATGCATTCATCGTTTGAGTTTTATTAAAACTCTTTTATTAATTTGTTATATCCAAATTGGTTGTAAGGACAACGTTGAACCCTATTAATGTGAACTGGATTAATATTGTATTTGCCCCTAGTTGCTTATATGAGGTGACGTCTCGAAGTAACTAGAGTGTGATGCGATTGATGGCAATTTCAAGTGCCATAGAGTCATAAGAGATGACTAGTCGATCACATAGACAGACTGTATGGGACACTCTGTCGGGCTTATGACCGCTTATAGAGTTCTGGCAATTTTTATTGCCTGGTCGTGGCGAGAGCTACTATAGTATTCTTATGAGTCGATTCTTTCACTAATGACTGTTCGCCTAAGATGGCACAGTTTCACAGTGACTTTGATTTATGTTCTACGACTTTCATAATTGGGGTCTAATGGGCATGTTTTGGGTCATGATGAGTTGTGGCTATTCGAAGGGAAGAGTGTAATTGGAATTGTCCATCCCCGTTAGGGTTATCTTATATCTCAAGGCCACTCGAGGAGTAATGAACTGGAAATGCGTGGCCACGCTCGAAAGGTATCTATGGTAGATAATTCCGGTCAGACAGTTATTCTCTAGATCGAGGAAACCACTCATGATATGATCAAATGCAAGTACGACCCGCAAGACACCTTGCATTGAGTGGGAGATAGTAATAAGACAAGAGAATTGGTGAGGCACACTTGTCGCGGACAAGTGGGAGATTGTTGGAGTATGTGTCCTCGACAATAATGCGATCACATGTTTAAATCTCATATTAAGAATACATGAAGGAAAGTAATGTTTTATTGTCAACTGATCCACATTAATTGGTAATGACTGGCTGACTAGAGTTTGACATTACTGTCGTATGACGGTGGTGATCAGTTGATCCATTAAGGTCATACCTCTAGAGTAAAACTCTTAATTGATTAATTAATTTATTGTATGTTGATAAAATTTAATTAATTCCTTAAAATTGAACGGATGATTTTGTGAGTGAAAATACGTATCTTTTTGTAATTCGATTAAATAAGATTCGTACTAAGTAATTAAATTGTTTTATTATTTAGATTTTATTATTGTTTATGAAACAATTAAAATAAGAATGAATGGTTTATTATAAATTCAAGTAGTTGTATTTTATAATTCTATGACCCATTTTAAGTACTTGTAATTGTGAATTACTAGTTAATTTTTGTATGTGATTTATTTTATTTAAATAATGATTTTTAATAAGTTAAAAATGCATTATTAAGTAACATGTCGAGTAACATGTCCAATATGTCACACTACACAAATTGACAATTGACAAAATTAAAATGGAGGTCACCTATTATGAGGTAAAACCGAAATATAGGGTGTGATAGTGGGTGTTGTTTTATCAATTATTTTATTAGCATGCTTAAGGACATAATGATGTGCCTTTTGCATATAACAAGAACAACACCCTACCCTATACTTAGATAAGAGAAAAAGGGTGTCTTAAAAAGAGAGTGTGCTCCCCATACACCCTATGAAACCGTGACCCCCTTCCTCTCTCATCATATTGTGATTATTCTCTACAATTCATTCATTCTTACACTACTACAAATACAGGCAACCACAACGGCCCTTTAACAACGCTTATTCACGAAAATCATCAAAACACGTTGTAGAATTTATTCCGCGAATTTTACCAAACTTAATTACAACGGTTATGTGTTGTTAGCCGTTGTTATTGGTTTTAACAACGGGTCATACTTAAACAACCGTTGTTAATGAAAAAACTAATAACAACGGTTAAAATTTAACCGTTGTTAATGGTTTGGCGCCAAATTAGTGAAAAGTAATCACAACGGTTATATTAGAACCCGTTTTTAATACGTTTTAACAACGGTTGTAGACTCAATAACCGTTGTTATTAATATTATGAAAATCTTAAGAACAACATATTGCTTTATTCTGCTATACGCTACAAACACAAACACAAGCTAATACTGCTACTATATCATCCATCATTCCTCCCTGATCGTCTCTCTGTCTTCATCTCCGTCACTGTTGTCACGTCTTCTCTCCCTCATCGTGTTTATCAATCAGGTATATATATGTTTCTTAGCAACGCTTATAACTAGATATAGGATTTTTTGGGTTATTATCTAATTTGTTGATAATTTAGCTTAATTGCTTTCCTGAATTTCGTTTATTTGTTTGCCTATTATTGTATTTTCTGAATTAGTTGCCTATTATTACGAATGTAGAATAATGACTCGAACTTGGATTATTGATGCAAATATGAGTGACCGCACCTACAAGGATGGTTTAGCTGAATTTTATGAATTCGTTTCGAACAATTTGAAAGGTTCTTCTAGTATTGCATGTCCTTGTGAAAGATGTGGTAATATTAGCTATATGGCTTTTATGGACGTTAAAATACACCTAGAAAAGTGGAGATTTAGTCGATCCTATACACTTTGGATTTTTCATGGGGAATCATTAGAGGAAGAGAATAACTCTGAAGAAGATGATGTTGAGGTACACGAAAGGCTAACTGATGATCCTGAGTTTGCCGAGTTTTTTGAGTTGGAAGAGTTGGAAGTAGAGAAGTTGAATGTTGGGTCTATAGATAATGAAGAGAATGATGATGAGTCCATTGCTTTTGAAGATGTAGGTGATGACACTAGTAATTGGGATGACCTTAACAACATGTATGAGAAGTTGTGTGAGTCTGAAGCACCTCTGTATCCTGGTTGTAAGTTCACAAAAATGTCTATTTGTGGTGAAGTTGTATAATATCAAGGGGGCAAATGGGGTGAGTGACACGTGTTTCACTAGTTTTTTAGCCTTGATAAAGGAGTTGCTTCCTGATGGTAATGTTCTACCTGTTAAGACATATGAGGCGAAAAAACTAATAAGAGGAGTGGGTATGAAATATGAGAAAATACATGCATGTCCAAATGATTGCATATTGTATCGGAAATTATATCAAAACTTAACCAATTGCCCTAAATGTTTGGAGTGGCGTTATAAGGATAAGGAAGGGATCCCGGCTAAGGTGTTGTGGTATTTCCATTGATACCAAGAGTCATAAGGATTTATGCGAATCCCGATGATGCAAAAATGTTAACTTGGCATGAAACAGGAAGAATAAATGATGGAAAGCTAAGACACCGGTGAGATGGTAAGCAATGGAAATCGTTCGACGCTAAGTATCCCGAGTTCGGCAATGAACCTAGAAACTTACGTCTAGCGCTGTCCACTGATGGAATGAACCCACACGGAAACATGAGTAGCCAACATAGTACTTGGCCAGTAGTGTTGGCTATTTATAACTTACCTCCATATGTGTGCATGAAAAGAAAGTATTTGATGTTGTCGTTGTTAATTTCCGGCCCTAAACAACCTGGAAATGATATAGATGTATATTTGGAACCTCTTCTAGATGATTTGCGATTGTTGTGGGATAGTGGGATAGAAGTATTTGATGCATATAAGAACGAAACTTTCAATTTGAGAGCGATGTTATTATGTACAATAACTGACTATCCGGCTTATGGCGACCTTTCTGGGCACACAGTTCATGGGAAAGAGGCTTGTCCATTGTGTGAGGAGGATATCGAGTCTGAATACTTGAAGTCTTCTCGTAAGTATGTGTATATGGGAAATAGGAGGTTCTTGTCTCATGACCATTGTTATCGCAAGATGCAGAAATCATTCAATGGAAGACAAGAACTTCGTCAACCTCCTAGAATTTTGAGTGGGCATGAAGTTTATCAGAAAGTAAAGCATATTGAGATAGATTATGGGAAGAAGAGCGGCTCTAAATTGTCTACTCGTGGGTATAAGAAAAGATCCATATTTTTTGATAAACTTCCATATTGGCACGACTGGAGGTCGGCATTGCCTCGATTTCATGCACATTGAGAAAAATGTACGTGATAATATTATCAATACCCTTCGAATGTTCCTGGTAAAACAAAGGATAACGCCGCAGCTAGGGAAGATATGAAAATGATGGGTATTAGGCTAGAGTTGGCACCACGGAAGAGAGGTAATCGTACATTTTTACCGCTGCACTTTTACCCTTTCACGGAATGAGAGAAAAGAGTTTGTGCATGCTTGAATGGAATTAAAGTGCCACATGGTTATTCGTCGAACATCAAAAGCCTAGTGTCGATGCAAGACCTAAAACTCACCGGGTTAAAGTCACATGATTGTCACACTTTGATGCAACAATTACTACTGGTGGCTATTCGTTCCATTTTACCTGAAAAGGTAAGATATGCTATAACTAGATTCTGTCTCTTCTTCCGGTCCATATGCGAGAAAGTCATCGATCCCGATGACGCGGATTCATTGCAGGACCTCGTTGTAACCTCTCTTTGTCAGTTGGAAATGTATTTTCCACCCTCTTTCTTCACTATCATGATTCATCTGACCATTCACTTGGTTAGGGAGATTTTGTACCTTGGGCCCGTGTACTTGAGATACCAGTATCATTTCGAAAGATTGATGAAAGTCTACAAGAACTATACATCTAATCGGTATCGTCCGGAAGGTTGTATTGTTGAACGCGCTATTTTAGACAAAGCTCTTTCATATTGTTACGCTCATCTCTCCCTTGAGGAGTTGATTGGCGTTCCTAAGAATCGTCATAGTGACTGGATGACCGGAAAAGGTATTAGGGGCCGGGTTGAAAAAATTGTGACACGTGAAATGTTGCATTTAGCACACATGTATGTGCTAAACAACGAAGATGAGGTGCAACCTTATATTCAACAACACAAAGATGAGCTCAAATACGATCACCAAAACAAGACCGAGAAGTGGATTGCGAACGAGCATACGAAGACGTTTCCGGAGTGGTTTAGGAATATTGTCTTACGATTATCTTGATCAAACTAGTGATGACATCTCTCCTAGGTTACTACGTCTTGGTTTAGGTCCAAATGCCAGGGTCACCTTTTACAACAGTTTTGCCATTAATGGATATACTTTTTACACCCGCGAGCAAGATGAGGTGAGCACAATGCAAAATAGTGGTGTGAGTTCTGAATTTGAGGCAATGCACTTTGCTACTTCAAAAGATAAAAAGCCTATTTGGGGAAAATGCCTTTATTATGGTGTTATTCAAGAAATATTGGTACTAGATTACATTGATTTCACAATGCCTTTGTTTCGATGTAATTGGGTTGATAACAACATCCATTGTGTCCGAAAGGATAAGATGGGATTTACGTTGGTCAATCTGGGTAAGGTTGGCAATAATAAGGATGATCCTTTCATAATGGCATCCCAAGCTAAACAAGTGTTCTATGTCACCGATCCTATGGATAAGAAGTGGTACATTGTCTTGTCTATAAGGAAAAGAAGGAGTAGTCCATCCGATAATGGTGATGATGATCAGGATGTCGTTTTTGAGGGAATGGATCGGTCTACCACCGTATCTTATTTTGACGATGTTGACACGATCATGAGGACACCGAAAGCATCTATATGCGTGATGACCATGGTGAAGGTATTTGGGTTAACGAAGAAACTATGACATCCAAGAAACGTCCCGATCCTGAGATAGTTCATCGGGACACGGTATGCATGCATCATTTGGTGTTGTCTTATTTTCTCGATCTTATTATTAGATGTGGATCTTTGGTGTTGAAATTTGAATAATGTTGCAAAGTATATGGTGCTTCACACATTACGATGTATGTATTATTCTGAGTTTGACTGTAATGGAATTCTGATAATTTAAAAAAAAAAAAGAGGTTCAACAATAACAACGGTTATATTTAAATTACCCGTTGTTAATACTTTCAACAACGGGTGTAGTACCTCTACCCGTTGTCAATTATTTTTTTGACATATTTCATTTTGGCGCAAATTTGGTGAAAATATATTACAACGGGTGTATTTTAACAGTTGTAATAAACTTTTGACAACGGTTTACTTTTATTGACCCGTTGTTATTAACATATAACAACGGTTCTTCTTTGAGCACCCGTTGTCAATAGTTTGTCTTAATAAAAAACTAATATAGAAACCCATACAGCATGCCATACACAAACACACACAACATTATTAGTTCAACCGTTGGTATCCTGTGTTAATTCTTCTCTCTTCCTCGCTTTTTACATTCTCGTCGCCGGCCGTCGCCCGATTTAGAAGCCCGATTCCGTTGCCTTCCCTTATCATCCTGCTCGTTCTCTTTATCATCATCAACAACAGGTATGTTCACTTTAATTTTGTGTTTCGTCATTAGGGTTTTAAGACGATCATCTTGTTTCTTTTTCATGCATCTGTTTGTTTTTCGTCTTCTTTGTTATCTTTATCATCCCGCATCATCTACTTTACTCCTCTTATCGGGGTTTAGGATTTTAGAAGCTCAATCTGTTGTTTTAAATTTTCATTCCTATTAGGGTTTAGGGTTTTAGATAATACTACGCATGTACGTTGTTAAGTTGTTCATTTCCAGCTATATCATTCATATTTGGGTTTTAGGATTATCATGGGTGAAAAACGTAAAAGAAGTCAAAAGAATAATGAGCCTGGTGATAATAAGCCTGGTGAGAGGGATGCTACGAAGTGCAAGAAAGTCCTTGCAGCTATAGCCGCTAAACAACCGTTCCAAATAACATGGAGTGAGATGGGTTTCCCTCTTTGGTCCAAATGCGGGTCTTTTCTCCAGTTGGATTGGTGCTTGCACAAGACAGTTTGTGCCTATCCATTTAGATGATGTTAGAACTTTGAATCCAAAATTGGCGGAGTTATACTTGGCTCGTGTAAAGGAAGGCTTTATTATACCCGATAAAAGCCATGATGAGTATTTAATGCATAAGGCAGCGGATGTCCACGAGCGGTGGAGGTGTGGCGTTGCTAGGGATTGGTTGTATGTGGACAAGGCAACGGGGAGATGCGTAAGAGCCCACCGGAAAACAAGTGTCCCACCATCAAGTAGGAAGAATGGGATCTTTTCAAAAAGATGAGAACTACCGAGAAGTTTCGGAGTTAAATATCCTCGCCTTTTAACGATTTACCTATCATTTTTTTAATTAATGAGTCCTTTATATAATCTTTTTATTATCTCATCTACTTGCGCTTTTATATAATTATTTGAAGGCCGTTAGCGGAAGAAATCGTGCTAACATTTCATGCAAGAAGGGGAAATTCTATGGTTCTCGGCGATTCGAGAAAGATAGAAGAGGACCTCGTAAGTAGCATGCATTATTCCCTGTGAGACTTTATTTTTTTAATCACACTTGGACTTTCATTGATACACATTTACGTGTATAAATGTTACCATGTTAATGTGTAGGTGGCAAAGGGAGTGAAAGAGGTGGATCGGCATGTAACTTATAAACAAGGGCACACGCCTAAAGGATCCCGATCGTCGCGTGACAAATATGATGAGGAAGTTTTGGCCAACATAGTAAGCATTATTTTATTAAGACGAGTTCATTACTAACTTTATTATTTTAGTCACAAATATAATTTGAAGTTTATTTAATATATTATAGGACAACGTATTGAAAGAGGTAGAAGAAGGAAATTCACTCCCGGTGGTCGTAATGACGTTCTTGCTAGAGCGATCGGCCGACCCGAACATCCAGGTCGTTTGAGGGGCGTCCGTTACAGGTTGGAGTAACGAAATATTATGGGAAAAGCGCCCGAGATAAAGAAGAAAAGGAAGACTAAGTCCGAGAAGGTGACATGGTAACATTTATTCTATTATTTTCATTTAAGTTCGATTCACATGTTATTGTTGGGATAAAAATTGCTGACACATTACATTCTTGGCAAGCGACTTGATTAATGGCATCCGTACTACTAAAGCTGAATCTTTGGAGGTAAGCTTTCCGAAGAAGAAGTGAAGATGATGGAGGATGTCATTTCTAAAGGGGGTAATAATAAGGTACAACAGATTGGTCAAGAGGCCGCTACTACCTTGGCAATACATGAGAAGGAAGTATCGGTCAACGAGATTCGAGAAAGATCGGTACCTAATAATGCTTCGAAGTTGTAACAACTAAAGCCGATCGGTACCTAATACTTCCTTATTTTTTTTGTTTTTTTTTTTGGGTAAGATCGGGGGTGTGTTCTTTGCCGGCTCTAATGCTATAACCCGACATGGTGCCATTGAATTGGTTAATTTTATTAGGTAAATAATGGGTCCGAAAAGGAGATGCAACTTGAGAAGACGGTGATGGAAAAAAAGATACATCCCCTTCAAGTCGGTTCCTGTTTTCGATAAGGTATGCATGAAGTGTTTAATTAGTTAAATTTATATGAATTTGAAGTTTGTGCAAAAATCGGCCGAGAGAAAGCGTTTTTGCAAAATCTTTTGAATTTGAAGCGTTTTTGCAAAGATATAATAATGTATGTGTATATTCTTTAGGCCGTAAACAAGAGGCCGATTATTCTTGCTGACCCTAAACCGAAAAGCCACATGTGCGTGTTGGCCGGGGTCTCGTAGAAACCAAATGCAAGCGAATGAAAGCGTAGTTCATGGCGAAAAACTTTTGCCGAATCATAGAATAGTAGAGATAACTACGGTCTTTCCAGGCCATGAAAACTTTCAACTGCTGTCCCGATTCGTGACGACATTACCATTCCGGGAGATGCGCTTGGAAGTTTCATCCAATGGCCTGAAACTCACATCTACTTGGCGAAGATATCTCTGCCGCCTCAAAGAAATGAAAGCGATTGGGGTTAGAAGAAATACCTTTATATATATGTTACATTTTTAATTGTTGAATGTTTTTATATGTTAAATTTATATGTTATTTTTTTTTTGTAGGGAACAAAAAAGACGGCTTTGGCGGATAAGCCTAAGTCCACAGACATGCCAACGACCTCGACTTCACAACAACTTGATGAGGTATTTAATTAACTTCTCCATTTTTTTAAAAATTAACCTCGCTCCCTTTATTTATATTTTGTCTGTATTTATAAAAGGCATGGTAATTTTGTGTAGGGGACAAAAAAGACTGATAAGCCTAAGTCCCCAGTCTTACCTGCTACTACTACCTCATCATTGAAAGAGCAGGTTGACGAGGTATTTAATTAAGTACGCTTTTATTTTTATTACTCCAACTAGGATATGTTACCTTTGGATTTTTTATTATTTTAATTATCTACTACATGTGTAGGCTGGTGGTAGTAGCACAAAATCAAAGACTCATTCTTTCCTGGACCTGAAAGTTAGGAGTTTAAACTCCACACAATATAAAGGGAAGGATTACATGCAAAAAGTAAGAACGGTGACGATGATTAGACTGCATGAGGAGGCTGGCCATCGCATAGCCACCGAGCAAGTGATTGTTATTCCGCTCGAGGAGGATATTCTAGGGGCTGAGCGCCAAGCGCTTATATCATGGGATCTGCTAGCCGTATGGGTTGGCCTAGACCAGATTGATATATCACACATATTTGTTTGGATGAAGTAAGTTTCTTAATAAATAATTTCATAGTCTAATATTCTGACTACTAGATAGTGTTTTAAATACCGTAATTAATACCGTAATAATGTAGGATATTGAAATTCAGAGTGATCCCCGAGAAGAATATTCCATCTGATCAATACGGATTCCTGTGCCCCTATGTTTTATCTTTATTTATTCCGGATTTCTCGTTCGAACAACGGGTAGATTATATTGCTCAGCAATTGGCGACAACCAAGAAGCTGATTTTTGGCGCTTATAATGAAAAAGGGTAATAAACAAATTAATATTACGTTTCCCCCTACAATTGCATTTTCATAACTAATATATGTACTTGTTAATAATGATGATGTCTCTTGATGTAGGACTCATTGGGTGCTAGCAACCATCATGCCGACAAGGAATAAAGTTTTTACGGTTGGACTCTTTACATCATCAACCAAGCGAGACTTTTAAGCACTTGATTAATATGTAAGTTTATAATACTGATTTATTTATAATAACATTTTCATTTTTTATTTATAGAAAAAAGCTCTTTCATATTTTTGCCCCTAAAAAAATTAGTTTCTGCCTCCTTTTTTATTTTTTTAAAAAAAGGGCCTTTAAGAAGAAAAGAGCAAACGAGCAGGATCAACCCACGGAAGATTCTGATGTTGGCCCTGATTTTATTACGATAACAGGGGTACGTGCTCAAATACAATAACATTAAGTGCAAAATCTGTGTTTAATACTAATACAATACCTAAAGTTCAAGATTCTGATGTGAGCCTTCTCTCGTCTGTTTTTTTTATGTAATAATAGGCCCCTCGCCAGCCAGATAGCATACAATGTGGATACTACGCTTGTCGGTTCATGTTGGAGATTATTAGGCGAAGATATCTCGTTATTCTAGAAAAGGTTAGTAATAATTTAAACATGTGTTTATTACTTTTTTTTAAATTAGAGCTAATGTTGTCTTGCTTGCTGCTATATATACCATGATGTTGCTAATGTTGTCTTGCTTGTTGCTATATATACCATAATGTCTTCTCTTTGTTTTTTCCATGAGTATGCAATCAACCCGTCTGTCACAAGATTGAGCAAGTACTCAAGTGTAGATATAGACGAGGTAAGAGACATGTGGGGCAACTACGTCTTAGAATATATTAGAAATGCATGATACTCAGAGTTTAGATCAACTTATTAGTAAATTTTTTGTTGAAGTTAGGGAATGATTAGTTCATGTAAATTCAACTCCTTGTAAGTATATATATATATATGATGCATTTCTTGTTGTGGTTGAATTGAATCTATTGAGTTCGATGAACCATTTGTGATTTATCTTTAGTCTTTGGTATATGGTCTTTTTGACATATGCGGGTTTTGAATGGCATGAAACAAATTTATTTTTTCAAAACATTAGGAGTTTGTAATAAAAACGGTTACTAAAAAAAAACCGTTGTGAATACCTTTCACAACGGTTAATAAAAATAACACCGTTGTAAATGACATTCACAAATACCCGCGCATAATATTCAATAACAGGTTTTAATCGAAGAACCGTTGTTAAAAGTCTTCACAATTTTGGAGGTAAAATTACAACAACGGGTATTAAACAAAGAACCGTTGTTACTAAAAATTTCAACAACGGGTATGTACCATAAACCCGTTGTCAAAAGACTTCACAATTTTGGAGGGAAAGTTACAACAACGGTTATACATATGACAACCGTTGTTATATTATTCCCTCCAAAATTTTGAAACACTTTCCACAACGGAGAACACCCAACAACAACGGCTTTTAACCGTGGTGAATACTTTAGACAACGGTTTCACTAAATAAGCAAACCGTTGTAAATACCTTCTACAACGGCCGCTTTAACAACGTCCGCTTTTTTATTTTACAACGGTTTTTACCCGTTGTTATAGGCTGTATCTGTAGTAGTGTTACAACATAATTATATTGATAATTTCTCTACATTCTCTCTAGATCTTGTGAATAACTAATATGAAAGAATAACTCACATATCTCTAATATTATTCCCATTACTAGTAGTAGTAGTATACAATAATATTAGTTGTTAATTTTAGGGTACTCTACTAATTTCTAGTAACAAATTAGTAAAAGTATTAAGAGGGATTACCTTGGTAAAAATCCTTGAGGAGTAGATCCTACCATTGGATCTAAGGGTTTTCTTGGTACATTTGGTTTTTCTTAAAGAAGACTAATTTGGAAGGAGTTCAAATTAGTATAATCCATTCGGCCCTCATTGTAAGTAGATCAGTTTTCTTCTTACTTTGCATTATAATGTTATGCATGCATAAGATCTAATTAGTTTTATGACGAAACTAAAATATAGAGTTATTAGAAATGTCTAATAAGAGATATACGAATCCTACAAAAGGATGTTCTTTAAGGCTTTCAAAAGACCTTCATTCGAATTAACTTGTTATTGACTTATTATGCTCCAAGCATATGATTCATCACGGCATGTGTATATAATGGCATACATGATCGTTCTAATGGCGGAAACATTAGCAATCGATTTCATGTGATCAACAACTTATTTAGGTTTAGTGAATGACTATGACTCTATCATAGTAATTCCACTTTCAACAATATGAATAACCTACTCAACCTTGTTGATGTTAAACAGATAAAGAATCTTATCAATATAGGATACTTATCTAAGTGCCAATCTAAAATTCCCTATGTCATAATAGATTTGAAATTTTGGAATGCTATATGTCATCTTTCATTGAGAATTGAAGACCAAAACACTCCTTTATAGATGGTAGTGTTACCATGTCATCCTTAATGAGTGATATGACATCAATATGGAAGACAATCTCTCCCACTGAATTTCATGTGTAAACATGGGAATTTTGACTCCCACTGAAATCCATGCATACACATGGTCTCTCGACAACTCGAGTGAAACCTTTTTATTATCACATGATTGAAAAGATCATTGCTATCTTAAGTGTTAATTAAAACCTTGTGCTTATGTCACACACACACCCCTTTCTAAATACCTATTTAGAAATTGATTTTAATACACAATGAGGTGTAGCAACGATAACATGGATCTTAGCATAGTTACATATTAACTTAGCTTGGTAGGCATCTTTTATGTTTGTCTATGCAACTCAAAACAAATTTATTCTTTTGCACAGATTTTACTTTGGTTCATTCGGCTCTTATGTAAAATAGAATTGAATTTACGTGATTCAATCACTTCATAATCTTATTATGTAAAGAACATTTTCTTTTGGTCTCCTCACTAGTCTAAAGATTTACCCAAGAAAGCTTTCTTTTGGTCTCCTCATATGTCGCGAGTTTCACTTAAGAATGCTCTCTTTTTGTCTCCTCACTAGTTCCCAACTAGTTGTATGTTTGTTGCTAAATTTCTCCCACTCTATCTTTTGAAAAAATACATCTATTTTTCTCGAAAGATAGCCCTATAAGCAACAAACAATTTTAGGCTTATGATTGTGAAGGAAGAAGATACCGTATATTATAACCTTAATAGATGACTCTTTTGTAAAGACATTATAATATAGCTTCAAGGTAGACTAATCCTTGCAAGGCAAAGAATTTGACTCATATCCATGTCATATACAATCTTAAGGTCTTAAGCCCTCCCATAGCTCGTATCGAGTCTTATAAGTGGCGTAGCCAATTGGTTTATAAAATTTCCCCTTTTAGAGTTCAAATAACTCTTTTTGACTTTATAATCATTCTTTCTTATATCAAATAAGATGTGATATTAAGTCACAAAAGCATAAGTGAGAATTAGATTCATGGCTTATGAACTAATTACAATGATCCCATCGTTGTAATTCTTTTATGATTAGTTTAAGTCAACATAATTTATGTTTTGATATGAAAGGTGTATAATGACAAGTTTTAGAACGAAAAATTCCATAAACCGAGTGACTTGGGTTGCAAACCAAGCCACTAAAATTCAAATACAACTTCTTGTCCTTGAAAACAAAATGAAATAAACTAATTTCCATGTCTAACTAGGAAATTAAAAGAGTTCTAAAACAATAAGTTCAAAATACAACAATAAAACAAAGATCCTCCGTAGGCTTGCTTGTCTTTACCTTTGTCTTTGCTCGGATGCCCTTAAAAACAAGTTAAAATAGGTAAGAATCACAACTTGTATCCAAATACCAAAGTTGAGATTGAAATTCAAAACATAAATGATAAGGAGAATTTTATTTATTACCTACTGGAATAACCTTTCCAGCTTTGATATTTTGCATATTGTAGTCTTCATATTTTGCATATTGTAGTTTACCCTAAACTGCACATAAGTTTTGACTTTGTTCAAGGAATGTAAAACTCGGTCTATAACGAGTTGTTCGGGAATGTCAACCCCTTGGATCTTAAGAGTCTCAACAAGCTCAATCAATTTGAGCACATGAGGGCTAACCTTTTGGCCCTCTTTGATGTTGATTTCGAAAAATGCGGAGGCGCCTCATATTGGATTATCCTAGGAGCTTGCAAAAACATAGTCACAAGCTTGGTGTAGATCTCATAGGCCGTGCTCATCTTAATAGCACTCCTTTGGAGATCGGGCTCCATAGAGAAAATCAAGACGTTCTTGGTAGCAGCCGACTCTTTTAGGTAGCCCTCATAGGCTTCCCTTAAAACGGTGGTTGACCTAGTAGTAGGTGTGGTGGGAGCGGCTTCGTTAAGGTAACGAAGCTTGTCGTCACCTTCCGCGGCCAAACGGAGTTGCGTATCCCAATCGGCGAAGTTAGAACCATTTTTTTCATGTTTACATCGATCCATAAAGGATCGGAGCCAAGAAGCATTGGGGAGTGATGGAGCATTTGCGCTAGTTGATGCGGATGAAATTGAAGTCGACATTGCAAACTAATCAAATTGACTACAAAATAGAAAATGAAGGAATTGTAAACATTTATCGTTTTAACAAAACTTGTTAATATTTTAAAACACGTTTTAACATTTATATAGTGACCTTTACCCAACTATAATAAATGATTCCGAGACCTAAAATTCATATTAACTTGGATGTGAGCCAACGGGCCCTCTACACCTTTACTAATATAACTTGGTGGGTCAACCCTCTTAACCGATTCTACATTTAGAACTCTCGGTCGATGATTTTACATTAAATTCTTCTTTAGCCCGAACCTATTGCAGCTACGATCGCAAAATACCTTCGTTGAGATCAACCAAACTTTAGAAGTGTAATAACTACTTATTACCCCCACTTACCCAACGTCAATAGAAGCACCCCGAAAAATCGTATTGTACCCCTTATGAAATTGAGATTCATGGGCTCCTACTATTTGGTAAGGCTAAGTCTCAATCTTTTAAAAGTAAAGGTCTTGTCAATTTATTATCTATCAATTTAAAGTGAGCTAAAAGTTGAATTATTGATAATTATAATTGACATGGTCGAAGACTCGATATGATATGCATGTGTTGTTATTGCGATTTGGCGATGCATGCAACATATTAAAAGAAATGCAAAGCAAATAATAAATTCCTAGTATGGCCTTCCTAAAATAGAAAATCAAATAATCTATTACAAATTCGGAAACCAACTCCTTTGGTCCCTTGAATATTCAAGTGGCACGCCTCCCAAGAACACCGTCTTTGTCGGAACGCCTTTCCGAATGGCACCGTCTTGAAGGAACTCCGGGATTATAAATAATAATAAAAATACATAGCTATTCCTATTATACATTTTTAATATGAAAAGCTGGTAAAAATAAAAAATAAAAATAAATATAGTGATACGAGATCACATTAAATTACAACCGAATCAATATCCCCTTACGTTACGGGTAATATCGATTAAAAACTAAGGTCATACTAAGATAAAATTACATAATTCAAAATTATTTAAATAAAATATGACATTCATCAATGAAAAATGCAGCATTATAATATGTATCTAACACGCCAAGTTATGTGCCAAATCCCCTTGTTTAAACTTATATCATATACATAACCCGGTTTTATGGACATTCACGATTTTTAACTTATTAAAATCGTAAATTAATACTAAAATCTAATTTTAGTCCAAGTTAATTATCCTAACACTCTTAGGTCTCAAAAATTAGTCATTACTCAATTTTTTGACAACAATTCAACTTGATATAATTTTATGCTAATTTTGATCCTAAAATCATAACATTTATGAAATAAATCCAAATTAAATTACAATAATTTCAAAATTTGAATTTTAAATTTTTGAGCATTCTGGAATATATCCATGACACTCAGAATGTTAAAAATCATGGTTAAAAGTTACAAATTTATTTCGAGAAAAAGTAGTTGCGATTTATCAGTTTTATCAAATAAAACATCTAAAGCATACAAAAATTAATCTAATCAATTTTACAACTTTAGATCTGATAAGTGGGATATAAATGGAACCTAAAATAATTTTCTCATGCCATGTAATTTGTTTTAGCTATTTTTGCTAAAATAGTCACTTTTTATGTTATTTTTACTCTAAAAAATTCATAAATCATTCAAAATGAATCAAGTTCATCTTAAATTTTATAACACACTGTGAGTAAAATATGCATGTGACAACATATTAAAATTTCATGGCCTGTTTCGAAGTTTAACTATTTTTAAACAATTTACCTCCATTTAATCCATTTTTATCGCATAAAAATCATAAATCATGCAAAATAAATCAAATTTATACGAAATTTTACCTAAAATAAGTAAAATATGCATGCAAGGTCATATAAAAATTTCAAGGTCATAGACTATGTTTAACTATTTTTAGCATTTTAAATACCATTTTAGCCATTAAAATGTAATAAAATAACTAAAAATCATTAAAATGAACAATAAAATACCATAAATCATAAAAATGACATAAATATATTTTAGGACCAGAATGTATAACGTGCATTAATATTTCGTGGCTTTATCTAATAAATCACAAATTTTTAGTTTTAATTAAGTTACTAATAACTCGAAAAAACTATAAATCGATTATGCATGCAACATCCTATACCTATTATTAGACATTTCTAATAGTGATATAATCAACATATTAAATTTGTCATAGTGGATCTAGTGCATGCATAACAAAATAAAAAAATAAGGAAGAAAAAAATGTTCCTTATTGTTGTATGGAACGAAATGGGCACAAGTAAGGTCTCCTACCTTCACTTGTTATTGAGCTATGACAAGTATTATGATGATCCTCCAAGACTCTATATTAGGAGCTCTCCTTTTGATTGCACTCAAGATTTGACCCAAAATTACTACTAATATTAACTAGACATTAGGTAGTAATATTCCCTTATAATTACTAATATAACTAATATTACTACACTAGTAATATTTTCTAAACATTAGTAAAATGAATATATATGAGTTTAGAGGATTTGCATGTGTGATATTTAGAGAGAAAGGTAGAGTAAAAATATGAGAACAACAATTATATCTCCTCTACCCCTATACATGTGCCGTCCAAATGCTCCTTATGTAGAGCATTTTGGTTTTCTCATTTTGTCTTATGCAATATTCTTTATGTGTAGGTAGTAGGCTAGCATGAATAAAGAATGTCATAAGATGTTGGAGCATCTTTCCAACAACAAAATAACAAAACCAAAAACTCAAGCATGCTCACATTTTTGGACGGTGCACTTGAGTATATATGGGTCCATTTTTATCTTATAATATTTGTCACACAAATGCTTAATAGTCTTATGTTTAATTATATTACGTAATCAAGTATTAATATAATCACATAACAATTATGTGACAAATTAATAAACATATATTCACTCAATTTATTAAGTAATATTTTGCCATTATATCAACATATAATGGGTCCCATAATAGCTAGTTAGTTAAATTTACAACCTCTTATAAATGTAAATAACTAATTACCTCTACCTCGAAATATTTATAAAACCTCAACATAATTTAGTAAATTAATATATTAATCCACTAAATCGAATCTTATTTAATCACATTACAATAAGATACAAAATCCAACTCTTATAAATAAAGGATTAATTAACCCGTATCGAATACAATTAATTAATTATTTATTTGGGTCTCATCCTTTAGGTGTGACCTTAAGGGATCAACTGATCACCACCGTCAAACGATAATAATGTCAAACTCTAGTTAGCCAATCATTACTGATTAATGTTGATTAGTTGACTTATAATTGAATCATCCCTTACGTATTCTTCACTTGAGATTTAAAAATGTTATCGCACTATTGTTGAAGACACATACTCCAACAGCTTGGTCATTGGATGCGATCCATTTAGCTCCATTTCGCCTAATAAATGCAAGGTTAGCCATCCTCTCCTACCAAGGACACAAAACCTCAAAGAATATGCAAAATGGGTAACTAAAGATAATAAATGACCCAAATATGTGCTAAAAAGCATAGGAACGAGGTTAATTCGGGGACTAAATGTGCTCAAATATGAGTCACGTCAATCATCCCCAAACCGAACAGTTGCTCGTCCTGAGTAAAGAGGTGACTAAAAGTAGGACCTTTATTTAAACTAGCCTACTAATATAACTGATATGAGACAATTAGCGGGTCTCACTCCGCCCCTTCAAGTCACAACAAGACAACCATGAGGTAGGATGCTTTCTTGCAAGGCAAGGTGGGGCTTGCCAAAATGGTGATGCATCCAAGTATTAAGCACACAAAATAAGTAATGGATGCATCTACAAAAGAGTAGCCACTTTCCTCATCTAAGTGGCGGAAATTATCTAAAAGGGAAACAATCTAAAGGTATACACTCCATTATAGATATGGTTTCTTCAAACTACTAAGCCTAGGAGGATACCAATAAATCACCTCCAAGTTGTGTCAAGCTAGGGTACCTTTGTCCTCAATCAGAAAATGCTTTCGTCAAGAGTAGTCTCCTTATGGTGTTAGAAACACGGTAGGATTGCGGAATTCCCCTTCTTGCCTAGACAAGAAGAAGGGTCGTCCCCTCTCCACCATGCATAAAAGTGGGTTCAATGGAAAAAGGGATCAATGTATTTTGAGCTTCATGATGGCAGTTTGCTTTTGATTTTGTTGTTATTCCCCCCCAATTTATTGTGGCATTTGACATTTGAGAACAATTTCTTTTTGCCATTTCTTTGATGTTTGGCATTTTGATGCTTGACAATTTAAACTTTTTGCATTTTTGAACATTTTCAAAGTCACCCCAATTATTAACGAGGGTGCTTTTATTAAAGCATAGGAGTTCTTATTTTTGTACTCCTCTTTTCTTTGATGCAATTTGCAAACTTCTTGTTTTTCATTTTTAATTGTTTGAACTCAATTTGATAATTTTTGTGCCCATTCCCTTTTTGTTGACAAAATGTGATAGAAGTGGAAGATGGTTGCATGGTTTTAAAGGTCACCTTGGAATAAACGGTAGTCAAGGAGTTATCACACCACAAGGTACTCTTGACTAGGCCTTAATCCATGGGTCAAAGGATAATAGTATGACAAATCCTAAGGTGTTTTAGAAGCATTCTAATGAGCAAAGTCTTAAGAAGAAAAAGTATCTACAAGGGCCTTATATACACTTGTCAAGCTTCCCAAATAGATGTTATCACAAAAATTTTCCTACAATGCAGTAACATGCCATGATGCAACTAACATTTATACAACCTAATGCAAATGCTTCTATCAACTAGCATGCCATATAAACTAAATGCAACTCCTAGAATCACATTGGTTTGTACCGCATCAATCAAAATAAAGCCACATAGTCATTAACATAGAGAGGAAAAAGGAGATTGGAAAGATCATACCATGCGGTCTTCATATTCCTCATACCTCGGATGTGGCGTATGTTGGAGTGTCCCAGACAATAATGCGATCACAATTGTCGATCATGATGATCACATGTTTAAATCTCATTTTTAAGAATACGTAAGGGATGATTCATTTTATAGTCAACTGATCAACATTAATCGGTAACGATTGGCTTGCTAGAGTTTGACGTTACTGTCATGGGACGGTGGTGGTCAGTTGATCCCTTAAAATTGTATGACAATACAAGTTAATCAATTCCTTAAAATTGAACAATTCAATTTGTGAGAGAGAATATTGATATCTTATTGTAATTGGATTAAATAAGATTTATTTTAGTAATTGAAATACTTTATTACTAAAATTACTTATTGTTTGAGAAACAATAGAGATAAGAATGAATGGTTAATTATAATTACAAGATGTTGTGAATTATAATTATATGACCCATTTTATTTATATGATCAAGTATCACTAGTCAATTTGTTGTATGAAATTTAATTAATTCATAAAATGATATTTATGTGATAAATATGCATTAAATTAATTAATAACATGTAACATACTACATGTGACATATTGTGTGACAATTGACAAATTGACAAAATAAAATGGTAGTCCATTTTATATAAATGGACCGAAATAATGAGACTAATGGGTGTTAGTGGGTGAATTATTTTATGAGATAAAATAAGCTAATGATACCTAATCTACACCTAGCCTTACAAGCCTAAGGTATTGATAAGAACAAAAGAAAAAGTGAAGGACCATATATTGGTCCTCTACCACTCCTAAAACCGGGTGGCCTCCTCCACTTTAGAGGACTTTTGTTCTCTATTCATTCTCTATATTCTTGTCCATTCAAAATACATGCAAAGGTTATGCATTATTCTCTCTACTCTTTAATCTTCATCAAAAATATAAGAAGATTTAATCTAAATTGTTCAATCATATTACTAATATTATTAATGTAATATATGAGTATTAGTAATCAATTTTAAGGTAAACTACTAAATAAATATCTAGCACATATTATTTAGTAGAGATAAGGGATAATCTTGGGTGCAATCAAGAGGGGCGGCTTCTATACTTGAAGTCTTTGGAGGATCATCCTAACATATGAAAGCTCAAGAACAAGTGAGGTAGGAGACTTCACTTGTGCCCAAAACGGCCGAAAATAAGATGGTGAGAAATCGTTTTTCCATCTCTTTTTATTAAGTTTGCATGCATAAGATCCTTAAGTTTTTATGACTAAAACTTTAAACTATAATATGTGATATTTAAAATATGATTTCCAACAAGTGGTATCATAGCTTTATGGTTGTTTCATGCAAGATCGGGATCGTTTTTCCGAGATAATACGATTAACGAATAAAAATTGAAATTTGTGTTTTATGTTGATAAATCACGAAATAATTTTGCATGTTAAAATTTTCTGGTCCTAAATGGATTTTAGGTAATATGGGATGATTTATGGATTTTATTGTTCATTTTATATATTATTGGCATTAAAATGTAATTTTTATGAGAAAAATGTCATTTTTGGACGAAAAATAGCTAAACTTCGAATTTTTCAGTGGTTTTTAGATATGTTTTCACATATATTATCTACGGATGGCCTGTAAATTTTCATGTTGATATAAGTTGTTTTGCTCAAAATATGAATTTTATAAGCTAAAATCGTATTTAAATGGGTAAATAGGTTAATATGAGTTATATTTAGAATCTTGTCATGGAAATTTAGTATGTTGTTACATGCAATTTTTCAATATGTGTGTAAAATATTTGGCTATAGTGAAGTCTTTTTGCATGATTTATGAATTTTTGAGTAAAAATTCAATAAATAGTGACTTTATTTAGTATATAATAATAAAACATATTTCATGACTAAAGAAAAACGTCACATGTTGCATTTTATCATATATTTCAGATCTAAAAGTAAAAAGTTGATGAAAATAAATTTTCTCATATTTTAATGGTCATATTTGTTAAAACCGATAAACCGCAACATTGTTTTTCTTGACAATTTTCGAAAATTTTAACCTAAGTTTTGAACATTATGAGTGTCATGGTATTTTTCCAGAATGTTCATGGATTTAAATTTCAAATTTTGAAATAATTTGAAAAGTTTTATAATTTAATTTGAAGTTTATAGCATAATTTTGTAATTTTGGTCCATAATGAACAATATTAAGAAATCAAGTTTAATTATTGTCAAAATTTTAGTGAGGACTTAGTTTTGAGTCCTAAGATGGTTAGGGTAATTAACTTGAACATAAATATGAATTTATGTAATTATTGTGATTTTAATAAGTTAAATCACGCAAATTCATAAAAACCGATAAAATATACGATATTGGCTCATAATAGGCGATTTAGCATAAAATTTAAGCATGTTCATACATATTATAATGCTACATTTTATTTATGATTGTCATATTTTAATTTTATGTAATTTTTGAATTATGTAATTTCACTTAGTATGGCCTTAGTTTTTAGTTGGTATTACCCGGAATGTATGGGAATATCGATTCGGTTGTAATTATTGTGATCTCGTATCACCGTTTGTAATTTAACAGATTTATTTTTATTACAAATGTATAATAGGAAGTTATATAATTTTATTTATTATTTGTAATTTTCGGGAGTTTCCATGAAGACGGTGTTACCTCGAGATGCGTGCCAAGACCGAAGTTTAAGGGACCAAAGGAGTTGGTTTCCGCATTTGTAATAGTTTATTAGATTTACTATTTTTAGAAAGGCCATACTAGGATTTTATTTTTATGCTTTGCATTTTATTTATATGTTGCATGCATCGCTAAATCGCCATAACTAAACATGCATTTTAAATCGAGTTTATCGACCGTGTCAATTACAATTATCGTAGTTCACCGCTTTAGTTCACTTAAAACGTGATAGATAATAAATTGACATGACCTCTCGCTAAAATAAACAATTGAGACTTAGCCTTACCAAAAAGTAGAAACCATGAAAACCTATTTCGTGAGGGAGTGCGCTCGGCCAAACCGGGATACAAACCTTGTTACGTAGGGGAAGTGGGTGATAAATGTCTATCCACCGAATTCGTGTTGATGAGGGTTGTATCGCCAAAGCGTGCCCAAGTTAATGTGAATTTGGATCATGGACACATTTATTCGAAATTTGGGTTGAACTCAACAAAAGTATTCTCGACCATAGCCGGATGTGTTTTGGGCTAAAGATAAATATTAATGTAATTTTGTCGACCAAGAGTTCTAAAAGTAGAATCGATTAAAGAGTTAATCCACCGAGTTATATTGATAAGGGTTGTATCGCCAAAGCGTGCCCAAGTTAATATGAATTTGGATCTTGGAATCATTTATCATAGTTGGGTAGAGGTCACTATATAAATGTTTTACTTGTTTACAAGTATCATTATAACGATAAATGTTAGTTTTCATCATTCCGTTGTCGCATCGTTCGCATCGTTCTATTTCTTCACCACAATTTATATACGATATCATTTCGATTCAAATCTCCATTAAAGCATCGTAACTAAAGACAAATTTGAATTTTCTTCTAAAAACCACATAATATCCATTACAAGGATCTCTTGTGAAGTGTATAGATAAAAGTTATTCGTGATCAAAAGGGTTTTTTATTCTTGACTAACATATCTACTTGCAATGAATTGTTTCTCATATGCTTAATTGAGTTAAGCACTTTGAAACGTTAAATCATTTTGGTAAACTAGATTTGTAGGAAATCAAAATTGACCAAAATACCGCAACCACTTCAATGAAAGTTTTAAGACTAAACGAATAAATTGAAGAGTAGTCTTCATGAAATTCAATTTTGCTTCTCTAAGCAAAGACTCATTGAAATGAGTGGGAGCATTCTCTTAACCGTTAAGAAAAGGACGAGGTTCAAAGAAGTAAAATTAGAATGGAATTGATACAAGGTAATGTTAAAAGTAAAGTTATTGAGAATAACGATACTAAACCTATCAATCCCGACCGATAAAGTTTCCATTGTCTTAATTGTTGGACGCTAGAAAGGAAACTACCCCAAGTTATTGAAGAATCAGCAAGTTAGTTGTGGGACATCTAATGGGACCTTCTTCTTTAAATGTTTATTTGATTAACATAAATCTTGCTAGTACTACTTCGTCAATATTAGAAACCAGTGGAGGTTTTCATCATTGTATTCGATACATAAGATGATTATAATATGACGACTAGCATCAAATAATGTCAAGAGATAGAGTCATTGTGTAATCAATCTAGTTTTGGGTTTATAGTTGTACCTTTATTATGACTATTAAGTGCATAAACTCTGAATAAGAATATAATCTTGTTAAGATACAAAAGAGGTTTCACTTTTGTGACCCTATACACCACGATTTGATGTATGGCTAGCCCATTATCAAGGTGAATATATTCTAAAACAAACTAGAATGATACATCATGTAGATGATGCAAGACTCAAATTGGTAACCCAAGATTAAACCTTAAATTCTGGAATGATGAACGCAAAGAGTAATTGAGTACTCTTGGAACCATTAGATTGTTAATCTTATGGTATATGCGTATCTTGTATTCAAAGCAAGATGTCTCGTGCTTTTTGGTTGAAAAGGAGATCGAGGTTGTAAATCATTGATCCAAATAGGTTGATCATTTTTCTTTTACCAACGATTTAAGTTAACACTAATGTGTTCACTTAATAAGGTAAATAGAGAAATCTTTGAAGAAGTTCAAAGAGTTCCAGGAATCATGATTTAGTCGTGATGGGATTATCAAAGTGAAGACTTTGATATACGCCAAAGGAAATGTGATATAGTATCACAAATTAATCTCTCTTAGCATGCATTATGGGATAATGTGTGGTTGTATAAAGAAATCAAACGCTATTCGATATGGTTCGGACTTTAATCAAGTTACTTTGAGTTACTTGATCCTTTTGGGGATTTTATCATATTGTCTAAATTGTTTTTCCACTAAATCTAAAACGATTCATATGAGATATGAAATGGTAGGGTACCATGCTTGTAAGTTTTTCACAAGAAACAAATGCTTATTTTTCCTTACAATAATCACGAGTACAACGGGTTTGTGGCTCGTGAAGCTGTCTTTCTAGAATACAAGTTTATTTCTAGAAGACAGAGTGGAAAAAATTATTCAAAAGCCACAAAAGAATTGTGTCAAAAGAGCCACAAAAGAATTGTGTCAAAAATTGTATGTCGCAAGAAACTGGTTTTTCTTGGCTACATGATGTTGTTTCTTCAAAACCTAGGAGGTTGAACTCATCACTCGTTGAAGATGATGAATTCATGTTACTTTCAGAAAGTAAAGAGCTTGCAACTTACAAAGAAATTGTTTGATTCAAGTTACTTCTGGAAAGTAATGAACATATGACTTAAATGAGAGTGTTTAAGTCACAACTCAATACAAGGCTTAGAGCCATGAAAATACGAAATAAATTCCAAGTGGAATTGTTGGATATCAAAGAGAGATATCAAAGCTTGATTAGTTGCAAAGTGTTTTGCACTATTTGGATCTTCTTAGGGACTGTGTTTCATTATGATGATATACATATAACGAGTGAATCTAAAACCCACTTCTTCAATTAGAAGGAATGTATTCAATACATGTCTTGAGTTTTGCAGATTCTTGCAATCCCAAGATAATGTGAAACTTAAGAGAGGGTCTTAAGTAGGACATCAATGAGTTGGAATCAATGTTTTGATCATGTTATATAACTTTTCTCGATAAGTCGAGAAGTTGTGTTTATACATGGAGTTTAGTGGGAGTTACGGTAATTTTATTTAGTCTAATATGTGGATGATATATTGATCATTGAGAATGATGTAAGACTTGGAGAAATATAATACATCTTTAATATCCAGATTTATGGAGATAAATCCACATGATATTAGGGGCAAATAAGAAGTCTTATGATGATAAGATTCATGACTAGTTCAATCAAGTTGAACATATTTGATTGATTCCATTTGCTTCCGTTGCCGGATCATTAAATGAGTAATGATGTATAACACTTCATATACTTTGAGTATGATGAATTGTTACAAATCGAATTAAAGTAATAGTTACCTAGTAGCCATATAGATTATCCTTAAGTGCTTGAGGAAGCATTAAGGATGTAAAGTTAAGTGTTTTTGATGCAATTCACAAAATTGTGTAAGGGCTTACACTAATGACTGTTGAGATTGTATAAGGTTTCAGACAAAAACCGTATTTAGAACACCTAAAGATGGTTAAGGAACCATTGTGGCTATGCTATTTAAGAATAGATTTGTTAGAATCGTTCTAGGCAATAAAGAACAATGACAGATGCTTACAACGGAAATTGAGTACACTTGCAATCATGAGATGTGCAAGAGGATGGATCTCGCACACTGTGAAAACAGTGGGAGCTATTCTAAGGCTAGAGAGCTTATGTCTATATTGGATCTAGACACGTACTCAGAAAGTTTTGTAATGCAAATGTATACATTAAAAAGGAAAACGAGTATGTAGTAAGGTTTAGTAAGGTACAAGAAGTTGATAAAACCTACTAACCAAAGCCTTCTCATAGGCTTAACGTGATGAGTCATGTCATTTCAAATGGATTGAGATGAATAACTACATACAAAGATCAAATTGGATTGTAAGAATATGAAATAGTAATCAGGTATTGACTATTCATATGTGATAATCACATTTGTCGTTCGAGTTTTTAATCTAAAATCTCCTTTTATACTTTGTTACATCCAAACGGGTTGTAGAGACAATATTGAACCCCGGTAAAGTTAACCCGGATTAACATAGTATTCGCCCATAATCACTTGTATGAGGTGACGTCTCAAAGTGACTAGAGTGTGATGCGATTGATGGCAAGTTCAAGTGCCATAGAGTCATGTGAGATGACTAGTCGATCACATAGGCAGACTGTTAGGAACACTTTGTCGGGCTAATGACCGCTTATAGAGTTCTGGCAAATTTATATAGCCTGGTCGTGGCGAGAGCTACTATAGTATTCTAATGAGTCGATTCTTTTGACTAAAGACTATTCACCTAAGGTGGCACGGTTTCAGATTAACTTTGATTTATGTTACTACGACCTTCGTACATGGGGTCAAATGGACATATTTTGGGTTATGATGGCTGTGGCTAGTCGAATGGAATAGTGCGATAGGAATTGTCCACCCCCTTGTCAGGGTTAAAACAATATCTCAGGTCCACTCGAGGAGTAATAAACTGGAAATGCGTGGCCACGCTCGGAAGGGTATCTATGGTAGATAATTCCGGTCAAATCAGTTATTCTCCAGATCGAGGAAACCACTCTCGATATGATCACTTGCAAGTACGACTTGAAAGACACCTTGCATTGAGTGGGAGATAGTAATAGGACAAGAGAATTAGTGACGCACACTTGTCGAGGACAAGTGGGAGATTGTTGGACTGTCCCCGACAATAATGCGATCACAATTGTCGATCATGATGATCACATGTTTAAATCTCATTTTTAAGAATACGTAAGGGATCATTCATTTTATAGTCAACTGATCAACATTAATCGGTAACAATTGGCTTGCTAGTGTTTGACGTTACTATCGTGGGACGGTGGTGGTCAGTTGATCCCTTAAGGTCACACCTAAAGGATGATGCCCTAATATGTAAAGTTGATTAATTGTATGACGATACAAGTTAATCAATTCCTTAAAATTGAACAATTCAATTTGTGAGAGAGAATATTGATATCTTATTGTAATGGGATTAAATAAGATTTATTTTAGTAATTGAAATACTTTATTACTGAAATTACTTATTGTTTGAGAAACAATAGAGATAAGAATGAATGGTTAATTATAATTACAAGATGTTGTGAATTATAATTATATGACCCATTTTATTTATATGATCAAGTATCACTAGTCAATTTGTTGTATGAAATTTAATTAATTCATAAAATGATATTTATGTGATAAATATACATTAAATTAATTAATAACATGTAACATACTACATGTGACATATTGTGTGACAATTGACAAATTGACAAAATAAAATGGTAGTCCATTTTATATAAATGGACCGAAATAATGAGACTAATGGGTGTTAGTGGGTGAATTATTTTATGAGATAAAATAAGCTAATGATACCTAATCTACACCTAGCCTTACAAGCCTAAGGTATTGATAAGAACAAAAGAAAAAGTGAAGGACCATATATTGGTCCTCTACCACTCCTAAAACCGGGTGGCCTCCTCCACTTTAGAGGACTTTTGTTCTCTATTCATTCTCTATATTCTTGTCCATTCAAAATACATGCAAAGGTTATGCATTATTCTCTCTACTCTTTAATCTTCATCAAAAATATAAGAAGATTTAATCTAAATTGTTCAATCATATTACTAATATTATTAATGTAATATATGAGTATTAGTAATCAATTTTAAGGTAAACTACTAAATAATTATCTAGCACATATTATTTAGTAGAGATAAGGGATAATCTTGGGTGCAATCAAGAGGGGCGGCTTCTATACTTGAAGTCTTTGGAGGATCATCCTAACATATGAAAGCTCAAGAACAAGTGAGGTAGGAGACTTCACTTGTGCCCAAAACGGCCGAAAATAAGATGGTAAGAAATCGTTTTTCCATCTCTTTTTATTAAGTTTGCATGCATAAGATCCTTAAGTTTTTATGATTAAAACTTTAAACTATAATATGTGATATTTAAAATATGATTTCCAACAGCGTAGTCGATCCAATGTAATAGAAGGGTAAACAAACAAACAAACAAACAAACAAGTATATACAAAATATACCATTCTACACTAGAAAGGAAATGAACATGTTTTTGGTTTTTTCAATTTTTCAAATTTTTATGGTTTTTGTTTTTATGAAATAAAGGAACATATTTTTGTATTTTCGAAAATTTTCAATTTTTATCATTTTTGGTTTTAAAAGTCAAGTTAGAATTTCCCATCCCCACACTAGTATGGGCATTGTCCTCAATGGCCAATATGATAGGAAATTATGCAACCTAAATGAGAATGCATGATTTTTACACTAATATGCAAACTACATGTCATATATATAAATGATTCAATCTATTCTACTCTATATGATGCATGATTTTATTGGTTAGAGAGCTAATTTGGATTAACTCCTATTCCTTGTGTTTGAACTTCCCCAAACCAAGTAAGACGCTATTTCTAGTGTAAAAGTAGGGAACTTCATGCACAAGTATGCAATGCATGAAACTAGTTGTCATTTTGGATTTTCAAAAGTGGGAACAATAAGTTTATCATCACCTAGATGTTGCTAAGGTGGAATAATAGTCCTTACTTTTTACAAGGACACCACTAGAGTTTGAAACAATCAATTGCAAACTAAGTTAGAAAAACATGAAGTTCTTGACATGAAGAATATGGGGGAAAAAAGAGCTTCACCTTGGCCACGGTGGGTGCCTCATGCCCGCTCCACCTAGCTCATGAACATCTTCATTAGTTACCATCATCCCCTCCAAGATCACTATCCCATTGTGCTCGTGATTCATCGCTCTCATAGAAATCCATAAATTCGTCCCCCTCGCTATTGACCTCCACCGTATCACCGCCACTTGACTTTTCTCCTTCTCCTTCTCCATGTCCATGTGTTCTTCCGTTGGTATGCTCCGAGTTTGGAAAAATGATGTCCATTTGAGCCCAAGAGGGAAGCATTCCCTCTTCACTAATATGCCCTTGATGGGCCAACCGGTGAAATTGTGGATAGAGAGCATAATAACTGTCTACTCTAGCTTCATGTTTCTTTTGGTGTAAATCTTGGAGTAGACTCGTTACGAAGTCATCTCTAGGGAGATTGTAAGGTTGATATAAAAAGGGGTAAGGCGGGATAGTAACTTTCTCTTTTTCATTTGCTTGAGGTTCATTTCGCTGAGGTTGAGTAGAAGGTGGGGTTCGATTTGCTTGACTTGAACGAGTTGAGACAAGGTAAGATGGTACTTGTGAAAGGGGACCCCTTCTAGGTGATATTCTTGTTAAACCTTCCATAGGAAGGAAAATGGGGGTGCTCCCTTTAGTGAGCCAGTTGATCTTTCGCTCATAAGCTTCAAAAGTGATCCAATGGTGGTGTCGGAAGATTAACATCTCATCAATCTTGGTAGTACCCGGAAGAGGTACATAAGCATTGTTGTTGTTGAAAGATGGATTGAAGAATTTTGCAAGTCTTGTTATTAATCCTCCATTGACAATATGAATCATACCATCATCATCTCCATTCCGGAATTTTGCCTATCTTTCAAGAAGTACTAAGGGGGCGTTGAAATGATAACCGCTTCTCCCTTGTATCTTTAGATAAGACTCCATAAAGACAAGATCGAGTTCATTCACAACCGCGGGATCATGGCGAGCTATGAGGGTGCTTGTAATAAATCGGTAAGTGAGCCGAATAATGGGGTTTTGGATATAAGAGGCCGAGCATTCCTTAATGAATGAGAAATCGCGACCCGTCAAGGCTCGCCATAGAGGTGCTATGCTATAATTCCGAGGGTTTGATGTACGGGTAGGTGTTAGATCAAGACCTAACACACTAGCAAATTCCACAAGAGTCATCATTCGTCTTGTGATCTCTAGTCTAAACTCCACACAAATCGTCTTGTTCAAGGTAGATATTTTCTGAAAACTCAAAAATTCGAGGACTAGTGGTCGATATGTGAGCTCATGCATGTTGAACATAGTTGAAAGACCAAATAATTCAATGAGTGCCTCGGTTTGGTGATAAATTCCTAGTTTCCTTAATGTCTCATGGCACATGAAATTAGGAGGAAGAATATTCTTACCAAGAAGATGATGAAAGACGATTCTTTGAGCGTCATTGCCGAATTCTATGTTGGAGAACACATTAAGTCCTGAGAGATCAATAATTTCTTCATTCTCTCTCCTCAATGTGTTGAGGTGAGATGTTGAAGAGCTTCTGATTACCCTTGTTCTTCTTCTTTCTCTAGGCAAGGACCCTCTTGTTCTCATCTTAAAAGTAGATCTTGAATTTTTGCTTGTTGAAGATGAAGATATTCTTTGTAATTGAGATCATTTTTGAAACCCTAGGTTTTGGGGGTTTTTATTTTGGAGAGGTAATTGGGTGCTTTTGGTGGGTCTTGAACTATTTGGGAGGGGATTTTATGTTTTATAGAGGAAAGAAGGATGAGGTGTCATAATTTGTGTGGCAGGTGAGAGAATGCACTTGTCGAAAGTAGAAGAGCAGCGCGGGAGGGAGACGCGCGGATCGTGCTCGGGACAGGCGGATGTTTGCTTTGCATAAAATTCATACGAGTAGATGGAGACGGGCGGATCGAGCTTAGGACGCTCGGATTCTAACACAATACGTTTTTTTTTTCCAACCCTAACCAGGACGCGCGAATCCTTCTCAGCTCGAGCGAATTCCTTATGGGGACGCTCGGATCCCCCTGGGACGAGCAGATTTTAAAACAGTGTGAACTCATGAAATTGAAGCATGCTAGGACGCTCGGATCAGTTTCAAGACGAGCGGCTCATAGTCTCGGACGAGCGTCTTGCTGATGATCCGCCCAGATTCTGATACAGAATGCTTTCTTCAAATTCAGCTCTCCTAGGACCCGCGTCCTAAGGCCAGGACGCTCGGATACTCTTCTGGGATGCCCGTATCATCTTTAGTTCCCACGGGCTCAGGTCTGCCCGTGGGTTTCCTCCTTTTTGTTCTTCTATTTCATTCATTGATAAGAGTGCTTCCCCACACTTGAATTGCTAAATCCTTCATTCATCAAACGAGTTAGTAACACTCCCTCACCGACTCTCATGTCAAAATCATGCTTTATGGAAATTATATGTAAATGCAATAAAGTTAAGAATACAAGTGAGAAGAGTTAGTATATTTGCAAATGGTGGCTTGGAGAGGACTCCACCAAACTCTTTCATTGATGGTCTATTCATGGCGGGAGAGGCTCGAGGTGGATGACCTCTACTTCTCCGATGAATGCTCCTTCATAATATGGTTTCAACCTTTGGCCGTTGACTTCGAACTTGTTTCCATCTTCCGACTTTATTTCAAAGTCGCCATATTTTCCCACTTCGGTGATTACATAGGGACCCATCCACTTTGAATTTAACTTTTCCGGAAAAAGTTGATATCGGGAGTTAAATAGAAGGACTTTGTCTCCCTTGTGCAAAGCTTTTTGTCTAATCCTTTTGTCATGAAGCAATTTTGTCCTTTCCTTATAGATCTTTGCATTTTCGTAAGATTATAGTCGGAATTCCTCAAACTCTTGAATTTGCATTATCCTCTTTTGACCACTTAACTTGAGGTCAAGGTTGAGAGCTTTGATTGCCCAAAAGCTTTGTACTCCAATTAGATTGGCAAATGGCACGCCTTTCCATAGACTAGCTTGTAAGGGGAGGCTCCTATGGGAGTCTTATAGGCCGTCCTATAAGCCCAAAGAGTGTCTTCAAGCTCCATACTCGAATCCTTATGAGTCTTGTTGACAACCTTCTCAAGAATTTGCTTGATCTCTCTATTCGAAACTTCAACTTGACCACTTGTTTGAGGATGGTATCCCAAACCGGTTCTATGTTGAACACCATATTTTTTCAAAAGAGAGGTGAGCTTCTTCTCATGGAAGTGTGTCCCTCCATCACTAATGATTGCTCTAGGGACTCCGAATCTTGGAAAGATTACTTTCTTGAGAAGCTTAGTAACCGTTTTGGCATCATCGGTTGGGGTGGCAATTGCTTCTACCCACTTTGATACATAATCGACGGCTACAAGAATGTACTTGTTTCCTTGAGATGATACAAATGTTCCTTGGTAGTCAATTCCCCATACATCGAAAATTTCTACCTTCAATATTCCTCGTTGCGGTGTCTCATGTCTCCAAGAAATGTTCCCGGTCCTTTGGCAAGGATCACAATGGAGAATAAATTCTCTAGCATCTTCAAACATCGTAGGCCAAAAGAAGCCCGATTGAAGACATTAGAAATTGTTCTTCGTGCTCCATGATGTCCTCCATAAGGTGATGAATGGCATCCTTCTAAAACACCTTGAACTTCCCATTGGGGTATGCATCTTCGATAAAGTCCATCACTACATTCCTTGTAAAGATTGGGATCGTCCCTAAAGTATCCGTTCACTTCAAACAAGAATCTCTTTCTTTGATTGTAGTTCAAATTTGGGGGAAGAACTCCTCCAACAATGTAATTAGCATAGTCGGCGAACCACGGTGTGGTGTGCTTCTCAAGTTGTGAATGGATGGCCATCAAGATATCATCGGGGAAAGAATCATTGATTGGTGTCTCTCCCTCATCATTATGAAATCGAATTCCTGACAAGTGATCCGCCACCACATTCTCGGCTCTCATCTTATCTCTTATCTCCAAATCAAACTCTTGGAGTATAAAAATCCATCTCAACAATCTTGGTTTTGCTTCTTTCTTTATAAAGAGATGTCTAAGAGCACGGTGATCCGAGAAAACAATCACTTTTGATCCAAGCAAATAGGAACGGAATTTGTCTAGTGCATAGACAATGGCAAGGAGTTCATTCTCGGTAATATCATAGTTCACTTGGGCGGCATCAATAGTCTTGCGTATGTAATAAATAGCATGCAAAGCCTTTCCTACCCGTTGGCCAAGAACCGCTCCAACGGCGTAATTGCTCGCATCACACATGATTTCAAATGGTAGTTCCCAATTTGGTGGTTGGATGATTGGTGCCGAGATTAGTGCTTCTTTGGTTCTATCATAGGCTTCAACACACTCATTAGTGAATTGGAATTGGGCATCCTTAAGCAAAACTTAAGTAAGGGGTTTTGCAATTTTGGAAAAATCTTTTATGAAACGGCGATAAAAACCGGCGTGACCGAGGAAGCTCCTCGCCCCTCTAACATTCACGGGAGGTTGGAGTTTCTCTATCACCTAAAATTTGGCCTTGTCAACTTCAATGCCCTTTTCCGATATTAAATGACCCAAGACAATTACTTCAATGACCATGAAGTGACACTTTTCCCAATTCAAGACAAGGCTAACATCTTCACACTTTTGCAATACAAGAGAAAGGTTATGCAAACAAGAGTCAAAGTCTTTTCCATAGACGCTAAAAGCATCCATAAAAACTTCCATTATGGTTTCTAAATAGTCGGAAAAGACACTCATCATGCATCTTTGGAAAGTGGCGGGAGCATTACATAGCCCGAAGGGCATTCTCCTATATGCAAAAGTACCGTACGAACATGTGAAAGTGGTCTTGTGTTGGTCATCCGGGTGTATCGGGATTTAGATGAATCCCGAGTACCCGTCAAGGTATCAAAAGAATTTGTTAGAGGCTAACCTCTCAAGCATTTGGTTAATGAATGGTAGGGGAAATGATCCTTTCTTGTTGCGGAATTTAATTTACGATTGTCAATACACATACGCCAACGGGTAATCTTCCTTGTGGGTATTAGCTCGTTCTTATCATTTGTTACCACCGTGGTACCTCCTTTATTAGGTACTATTGAACAGGGCTAACACACAAAGAATCTGATATAGGATAAATGATTCCCGCATCAAGTAATTTCATAACCTCCGCTTTTACAACTTCTTGCAAGTGAGGGTTTAGTCTCCTTTGTCCTTGAATGGTGGGTCTATGGTCTTCTTGTAGATGAATCCTATGCATGCAAAAATTGGGGCTTATCCCTTTAAGGTCATCTAGACTATAACCTATAGCCTTTTCATGTTGTTTTAACACATCAAGCAAACTTTCCAATTGATTCTCATCAAGTTTTTTTATTAACAGTCACGGGTTTGGTTTTAGATTCGTCAAGGTAAGCATATTTCAAATTTGGGGGAAGGGGTTTTTGAGTTAGAGTTTGTACCTCACTTTTTACCATTGAAGGTTCACTAAGGACATGTTACATCTCCATTCCATCCTCATGGCATATTCGATTTGTTCTCAAGCTCCTCATACCCATCGTACTCAAATTCCATGACATATTCGTCTAGTTCTTCGTCTTGCATGGTATGATCTTTGGTTACTTGTTCTACTTTAGTGGATTGTGATGCTTCCTCGAGAATATCATTTATCAATATGATTGCTCATAGGTGAGCTCTTTGTTGGCAGAGCGGCTTCAAGGAGATCTACTTCTAATTCCCAATTCTTGTTTTTGGCCTCACTTACTTCTAAGGCCTCCAATGCTTGCAAAGGGTCTTTGATGAGAGTAGTACTCATATGGTCCTCTACACAGCAATCTATAATGTCCATCTTGCAAAGCACACAAAGAGAAAAAGGTGAGAAGTACCTTGAAGAAATGCTCTCCCTTAAGGTAAAGAAGGACACAACTAACTATTAATGAAAATCAAATCAATTTAACACCGCCCCTGGCAACGACGCCATTTTTTTGGTCCGGTTAAAACTCGTCGTCAAAAGCTACCAACCAAAACAATATTTATAACTTCACAAACTACTCTTAGCAAAGAGGTAAGTAAAGGTCGGATCCCAAGGGACGGGTATTGATGTAGGATTCTCAGTTGCAGAAAGCTATGTCTTAGGGTGTCACAATTTGGGTTGAGGTGATTTGTGTAATCTAAACTAATCAACAAAATGAAAGTAAAGTGAAGTAAACAAAGCAAAGCAATTAAAGAGGTTTGTAAAAAGTTGATTAAAAGCACTAGGGTGTCATGGGTTCGTAGGGGTTTCATGGGAGTAGATTATACAAACATGTTCTCAATTAGATGCAAGCACTTATTGTTGTGATGGGATCGAGTTAGTGCGTATCTTACAATCCCTAAGAAGGTTTGGGTCCCGGAGCCGAGTCGTCTAGACTGTACAACACCTACAAGTCGACTTAATCCTTCCTATTCAGCTCTATGCATGGTCTAATGAGGCTCGAGTTGGTTTATATCTTACAAGCCTCATTGAAGCGATAAGGGATGGATTAAAAAATGCAAAGATTAATAGGCTCGTATTTCATCAAACATAACATGTGCATAGGTTGAAATCACAACAAGCAAGCAAATTAATTATGAGAACATATTAGATTAAGCATAGATCAATCCCCATGTTTGTTTCCCCTAATTCCCCATTAACCCTAGCTAAAGAACTACTCACTCACTATCAAGTTTAGCATGCTAATAAGGTTGTCAATCATACTAACAAAGCAACATATGATGAATAAATGATATGATTAACAATAATTAAGCAAAGGTAAAAGAGTTATACCTACTTGAGATAATCCAAATAATAAAGCAAAGAATAAT